>NC_080079.1:39133506-39507805 GCF_949987535.1 Balaenoptera acutorostrata
ATAAAAAGTTTAAAACCAAATATTAAAAATAATTAACCTTTTTAATTTTTTAAAGAAAAAATACTCTCCATAATAAAGCATTTGTTTTTACGTCCATCAGTAGCCAAATGGAATTTGATATAAACATTTCCAATATACCAACTTTGGATAAATGCACAACTTAGAAAATAACTCAATAATGCATGCATCAAGATGCTACCAACAAATTCATTAACATCCAAGATTCATTACTGTATGTCAAAGGTCATCCAGGGTTAACATTATTTTCATTACGATGAACTGTAAAATTCCAGTGAGAACTGTTTGCCTGAATCAAACTATTTGATCTCTAAAATCGGAACCTAGCACTCTCACCACCCACCCAGACCTCCCAACACTCACACACATGCACACACACTTAAAAACTGCCCATTAAGGCATTATAATGGAAAAAGAAAATAGAAACTGAATGAGCATTTGTAAACGTGGGATATCATTTAGACAACTGTATAGAGTAGGCAGAAAATCCTAAAAGTGAACATAAATAAAAGCCAATAAATGATAAGCTACAGAAAGCCACATCTAAACATTTTAAGATAATCTCACTACAGTAAACAGATTTGACAAACTGAAACACTAGAGCCATGACTACAGGCCTTGCTCCATTCTAACACAAACAAAATCTCTAACCATTTTAAGAACAGATGAGAATCCACATGCAACAAAGGAGATATAAATTACTTTTAATTAAAAAAATGAAAAATATAAATCCTTGTTAAACACTTCATTTAAAAATATGCAGCTTTATTTTAAAATGTGGTAATGCTCAAAAGATGGCAGTTGACTTCACTTATATATGTAAAAATGTTCATAAAATATCAATACATTGGTTTGTAAGTTATGTACTGCCCTCCAGCTAAACTTTTTTCCACCAAATTCTCAAGTAACTGTTAAAAGAGTTCTAAGTTCCAGAGCTAAGGTGAACCATTCATGAAATAGTTTTTGATGTGATGGAAGTCTCATGAGCACACAGATGTAAAAACAGCTAAGTGATAAACCAGCAGTGGCTTTTTTTCTGTTTTCCAGGTGTTAAACTAATTCACTCTAAATTGAGCAACTGTTTGGGAATTATAAAAAATGAAAAGCTCATCCTTCTTTTCCAACCTATAAGAGAAATAGAAAGGTGATGATGAAATTCACTACTAATACAGTGTTTCACACATTCTGTTTAACACCTAATTCCAAAATACAAATGTTTGAAATGGTTTTTGAAGAGAAATATCTACAATGTTAAGCCTGTCTATGCTAAATAAATGTAACTGTTTTATTTACTTAGACATGTATTATTCTGATGCTAACAATAGTTAAACGTCCATGACTGACCCACTGAATTGGAAAGGGCTCTCAATAACTGCACATAATCCGCATCTGTAGCGTTAGAAAGAATCCAGTCACTGTCTATTTTCTGATGTACTTTAACATTCTACAAATCCATGATGGAAATACTAAGCTTAAAGGCCTTGAGAGCATGCACAGTACAAATTTCATTTTTTGAAGAAAATATATACATGAATATACAGAAAAAAATGATTGTATAGTCACTAAAGCATTAATAATAGCTGTTTCCAGGTGGTGAGATTATGACTGAAGATTTTGTTGTTACAGGAAACTATTCTCAAAAAAGCTAACTTAAGAACCAAAGGGTATTACCACCAATGAAACTATTGTCCTTTACTGACTTCACATTACAAACTTTTAAAGCTACCAACACATGTGAATTTGTCAGAATGGCTACATACAGTCTGATATATTGTGTTGGCCAAAAAGTTCGTTTGGATTTTTGGGTAAGATGTTAAAAACCCGAACGAACTTTTGGGCCAACCCAATACTTGAAGAAGGAAGATCTCTTAAAAAATGGAAAAATACCAAGATCATGGTCATAAAGGAATAGATTTGCTCTAAAATTAAAAACAACTGATAATCATTAGGCTTCCTATAGATACATAATTCTATAGGAAAATCGGTCTCAAACATCTCATCTTTAAAAGTTTTAAAATGTTTTCCTCTATTATCTTTTTTGCTAGTTTTTTAGGTACTTATACCAGTTTAGACTGAATATTTATATTATTATTTCTATTCACAAACATTTCTCTCTGCACTAGTAACAGCACTGCTAATCAAAACTTACACTTAAGCCACTTAAGACTAAGTTTTAGATCTGTGGCTAATTATCTGGCAAGAATAAAAGAACAAAAAAGTTTCACATTAGCAGCAAATTGACTAGATTTAAGGGTCTTGATTTTTTGTAAGCCTTTGGAAGCCTGCATGTTAAACACTGGTGATTTTTATATTCTCAATGGAAATGGTGATGGCATTCACTTAACCAAGCTAGCTCAAATTAAGAGTCGTGAGAACATGCAAATAAAAACAAAATTGCCAGTAAATTCCTATTTTTCAGACATCACCAAGATCATCTTATAAGTCAGAATAATTTTAAACTCCAGTATAGTTTTCAACCATACTTACAATACCTAAAAAGAAAAAATGTGTGTACACACACAGACTTTTCATACTTCTTTACATTATATATTCACATTTACTTTAAAAAAAAGTCACATGGAGAAAATGTAAACTTGAAATAACATTAAATTCTATTGTTACATAAATGATCTGCTTTATCTTCAAAACATTTGTACAGGCTACACTGTCACTTATTACCTTACTATGCTTTGTTGAAAGGGTGTGCCTTACTTAGTCTTTAAGCTTTTAAGAATATTAGAAATAACAAGAGCAAGTTCAAGTACACAAAGTCCTTTAGACTATTCTGGAATATCAATTTTTAAATGGCACAAGTCACAATGAGTAGATGAAGCTCCCCATACGTTGATGGCACACTACAGAATCATAAAGAATGGAAAAGCCACAAAACTGACATCTGAGGTATCAAATCCATTCTGGGGAATTATCTTCAGACATCTTAGTAAAAAATATATATATGCACAATTTTTCAAGACTCGTGAACTTTTTAGGATTAGCATATTATTTAATGTGCTTGAAACAGTATATTAAGTGTTGACTAAGACACTAAAAAAGCTAAATGCCTCTCTCAAACATGAGTAGACTGATACTCTACTCCCAAACTGACAAGAGCCCATGTTTTTATATAACTGTAGGCTTTGAAGGACAGCAGGGGAAAAAAAAAAAAAAACCTACAAAAAACTTATTAATCACATTTGGCTGCCCATCGTTTAAAATGTCAATAAATCTAATCAATTATAAATATTAAATATTCTCATTTAATAAAACACCCACACAATGACAAGAATGAGACTTTAATCAGTTTTAAGTGGAGTTTATAACACTAAGAGATAAAGGGTTGTTAACAAACACAATAACAAATGGACATCTGATTGGTATGAGGCATTATCCTGTACACATCGTAATTTTTTGTGTATCCTCAGTGCATAGCATTTACACAGAGCCACTGCTGCACAGCACAAGAGTATCTGAAGAGGCTGAATCAGAGTAAGGCTGTTTAACAGACTGAAATTTTTTAGTATATATATTCTATATGAAAACAGATTGAACTTTTGAACTGGCAGGGTAGAAGGCAACTCTGCCAAACACTGCAGTTAAAGCCCCCACTTTAGTGCACAGTTCCACCCCTTCCATCTGCATGCATAACACATTAACAGTATTTAAAGGTAAACGAGGCACTTTGTGGCAACCACAGCCATCGTTATGAACATATTGCACAAATTTTCTAGAACTAAACAGTAACTTGTACCCTACTTTTATTTTTTAAAGCTGAAACATTTGATGCTGCCGGTAAACTCCACTTAAGTTTATAACCTGTGCCACAGCAAAGAATGGTGATGCTATTTATTCAACTACCCTTTAATAATTATGGCAAAAAATGTTCAAGAGGAGCTACAGAGGACTTGGGATGGTACAGGGCCCAATTGTAAGCTTTCTTAAAAGTGATGCCTTCAAGTAACTTCAGACATGTAAGCGGCTGCACATCCAAAAAGTCTAAGAAAACATTCCAGAAACTCAAAGAGATTACCTACAGAATGCATTTCAGGCTAATCATGAATACTGTCATAAATAAAGTTTTAATTAGGACTCAAAAACCTTTCAGTCATAGCAATTCTTGTCAAATTCTATGGGCGTGGTAACTGAAATAAAGGAGAGTAGTATGTATAATATATATTTATATATATATAATATATATAATGCCATTTTTCCATTTCCAATGACTACACCATAAAATGTAAGCAAGGCTTCTCAAAAACACTGAAACATTCAAAATCAAAACCCTCATTCAGACCTTCACATTCCAAAGGAAAAATAATAACAGTGCAAAAGCCCATTATAATGTCATTATTTATGACCTGGCCCTCCATGTTACATATTGGAACCATACAAGTTACGCTTTAATATACTGTGCCCAAAACTGTAACAAATAACAGTATTAATAATCATCTTCAAAACATGAATAGTTGATTTTCATTTTAGTCAACAGTTTTCAGCTTTTATGAAAGACAAGGTGACATATAAATTTCAATGATGAGATCTTAGGAATAGGTGTCTCTAACTTTACCAATTTAACTTATGAGCAGTCAATCAATTCTCTATATATCAATGTTTAAATATAAATGTGTAAATCCTAACAGCTTTGTTAAAAATTTTAAAATTTTATTTGTTGAATGAAACTGACGAGGTATGGAAAACATGTCAAGATTATTTACTAAGAATATTTTAGATGAAGTTCTGCCTAATCTATTTACCATCAAACTCTATAAATGCTGCTCTAGTAGGTCCTATGCAATCTGTATTTGTAAATTAACTAGGTCAGACCACAGCTAGTGAACAATTTCAGCACCAATAAGTTATTGAAAATGAGATTTTACACCATTAAGAAATAAATTGGCTGGATGGTCAAATGTTTCAAGGTCAAGGTATAATTTGAAAGATACCAAATTTCTGGGGGAAAAAATTCTTTTTAATCATATCTTCACATTAACTTTACAATAGTAGTTGTACTCTGCTTAAAATCGTATGCAGTCTGGGCATATCAAATATATGATATTTAAGAAGTGAAATTGAAGCCCTAGTCCTAACTCTAGCACTATGAAGAAATGATTCAACACTGCACATTTAAAAAAATCTATTCTTTCAATAGCAAATTGATAAAAGCATTATGTGGGACAACTTCTACTGAAAAAGTAAATGACATTATTTGTGCAGTGTTGAAAATTTACTGCAACTCTAATTTCCTTTTTAACACAAATAACGTCCTTTTAAATATAAACATTATATGTATTCAGTATTCAAGTAAAATTCCCTAACAGTTAATGACATTTAAAAAATGTGCAAAACTGCAAAACTCATTGTAATGAATGTGTAAGGTCAAAAGGGTGCAACGGCTGACATCTATTGGATTGAATAAGTGCATCATAAATCTTTAAAGGAAAAAAAAACCGCTTACTGTAGAATCTCAAATTGAAATTTCCTGTGCAGCATTACAAAACATTTTATATTTAATGAGAAAAAAGAAGCTTTTAGGCAGCACATGAAGCATCCACAGCAGGTATACGATTGAAAACTAATAAAATAAATGTAAGTTGTTGACTGATGTAGGCAATAATAGCATCTGACTTTTAGCACTGGCCTTGATTACACAGGAGATGGAGCAGTCATTATAACTGAGAAAACATATTTAATAAATCATTGTCAATTTTTATAATGTTTCAAGCCCATTCTTTGTCGATAGCCTCCACATTTATATGGTTAAGTCATTGTTGCTGTGTTTCTTATCTATGACCACATTATTTTTATATCCCTTCATTTGTGGATTCTTAAGATGTTGTGGAAGGTTCATTCCTGTACCCCAATACAGATTCACTCCCTCTAGCTGCCTTTTCTAGCACCAATATGCTTAAAAAAAAATAAAATGCACAAATAACAAGCAGTGACAGCGGCCAATTCCTCAAATGTCCAGATTAACAACTGTAGCATGCTAAAGAAAGGTGCGTGTAAATAGCTGGAGATGGTATATGGTCCAGAGTCCAGCATAAAACATATTCCTTTCTGAGCATTCCCTCCATTCCCCTAACCCGAATACATGCATTAGAATGTAGCAAAACCCTTTAGAAACTCCTCTTAGCCAACTGCAAACTTATCTGTTGCCACAAGTGCAAAGGGGTAGGATGTGAACCTGTATATCACAAAGTTCTTTAGACACTTCAGTTGGTGACAGAACACAAAATGAGAAATTCCTACGTATACACATCAGTCTGTCTCCACTTTTTATAAAACTGGAATAAAATGGGAAAGTGCCATCTTTATTTATCCTAATTGAATTTTAAATGTCCTTTTGACACAAAAAGGTATATACATGACACAGCTACACAACCTTTTTTCAACTGGACAACAAGTGTCAAAACCCTGTG
This sequence comes from Balaenoptera acutorostrata, assembly GCF_949987535.1. Lineage (NCBI taxonomy): Eukaryota > Metazoa > Chordata > Mammalia > Artiodactyla > Balaenopteridae > Balaenoptera > Balaenoptera acutorostrata. The sequence continues at coordinate 39,139,941 of NC_080079.1, forward strand.
GATGTATAGGGTAAAACAAGATTGGTCAGGAAAAGAGAATTGTTCCTATAACTGGTAATCTGACACAATGTCCTATTGCCATTAAAAAAAAAGGTCCATTTTCAGTTTATTCAAGTTTGTTTTCATGGTGTTTTATCCCTCTTGATAAAAAAAAAAAATCAGACTTTTGTAATTTGTGTATGCTGATCTTCATCAAAAGGTTCATTCTCTGGATCAGAGTCAGTGGTGTCAGAATATCTATAATGATCAGGTTCATTGTCACTAACATCTGGTGTTACAGAAGTTGAACTGCTAGCCTCTGGATTTGATGGCTCCTCTACTGTTTTTGTGAAGTACAGCTTCACCTAGAGAAAGAAGAGAAAGTGTAAATGGAAAATCCATAAATCTGACTAATCTTAAATTATTTAAAGATACATATTTTTGACAGATTCATTTTTAAGTACTATGACACATATGATCTTTAAAGGGCCTTTTAAATGACCCTCTTCTTAAGATTTCCTACATTTTCTTTCTTGGTATATATTGAAAAGAAACTGGGATGTTAATATACTGTATTTTTTAATAGGCATGTTACAAGCATTAACTAAATAATTCTGCAAAATAAATGTATTGAGTTCAATAGTCCACATAATCTATTTTCAATCACAAAATTCAACTCACAAAGAGTTGAGTTCCAAAAGAATGTTTCACCTAACTACTTATCTGAAATTCTATGTATTTTCTGATACAAACGATACTAAAAAATACAAATACTACACTGTGTAAAATACTGATTAACAATGATGTTTAGGATTCCATTCGCCCTAAAAACTTCACCGAAAGGGAGTAATAAGAAAGTTAATATCCTACAGTGCTCTTAACAGTGAACCAACAGCCTTATAGGCAGAGCTGAAATAACTGTCAAAACAACTCTAAATGGTAGGTATCTATTTTAAAAGAGAGAAAGCTATAGCTCAGAAAGGTTAGGGAACTTGTTAAAGGCCACATATCTAGTAGGTAGTGGATGTGGGATTTAAATTAGATCTGACTTCAAATCCTTTGATCATTCTATTATATCTACAGCCCCTCCCCCATGATCCAAGAATCATTATCAATTTTTCTCCTTCTCTTACATCCAATATCCAATCTATCAGTAAATCCTTTTAGTTCTACCTTCAACTAGCCTCTCAGCTTTCATTCTTACCCCTCTCGAGTCTATATTTTAAAGGAGGGGACAGAGTAAACTTTTAAAGACAAAATTCAGATTACATCTTTCCCGTGCAGAAAACACTCAACATCTTCACACTTGGACTGATGTGCGTTAGTCAAAACAATTTCTTATCTATCGCTCCTCAAATAAACCAAGCTCACTCCTGTCTCAGGGCTTCTGCACCAGCTCTTCCCTCTTTTCCCAGGTATTTGTATAGCTCACTCATGTGTTTACTGATAACAAATAGTTTTTATTTGTAATTATAAATATAAAACCTCTTGCAATATGAAAACAGAAAATAATAAAGTTAGAGGAAGTCACATCTTAAAAGCTAATAACTGAGTAAAATATAGACAGAGAAAAGAAAGTAAATGGAAACCTACGAATTCTAGAAGACACTACTAAACACTTTACTAAACACTTTAAATATAAGATCTAAAGGCACTTATTATTAGATCCATTTTCACTTAAAAGAGGTAGCCCCCCCTTTATTTTTATTATTACTAGCAATATTCTTATAAGCTATGATTAGGTTTGCTACATGCTATAAAAATGGAATAAAGAGAGAATTTAAAAAGAGAAAGGCAGGGCTTCCCTGGTGGTACAGTGGTTGAGAATCCGCTTGCCAATGCAGGGGACATGGGTTTGAGCCCTGGTCTGGGAAGATTCCACATGCCGCAGAGCAACTGGGCCCGTGAGCCACAATTGCTGAGCCTGCGCGTCTGGAGCCTGTGCTCCGCAACGGGAGAGGCCGCGACGGTGAGAGGCCCGCGCACCGCGATGAAGAGTGGCCCCCGCTTGCCGCAACTAGAGAAAGCCCTCGCACAGAAACTAAGACCCAACACAACCAAAAATAAATAAATTAATTTAAAAAAAATAAAAAATAAAAAATAAAAAGAGAAAGGCCTGGACCTGGTGGGAGAAAGAGAGGGCAAAAAAAAAAAAAAAAGAGAAAGGAGGAGGGTATGGTGAAAGGAAGAGAGAAAAATGAAGTAGAATAAGAAATAGGAAAGGGGAAGAAGAAAGTGGCAAACCACCATTTGGGAATGTTTACAAGTCAGCTTTTTAACCTGGAGAATTCTCATCTAGAAATATAAGTAGAAATATACACATACATATCACATTTAGATAAAAGTAAAATGAACCAAATAATTCCATAATAAGAGGAAGTAGACAGAATTTTAAAAAGAGAAGGAGAGGGGAGGACGATCAGAGGCCTTACAGAGCACATGAGATTGAAGCTAAGGTTAGAATGTGAGGGACAGCCACGTGAAGGGCAAGGAAAGGCCGAGGGTGGAGAGGTTCGGGGAGAAGGAAAAGAATTATAAAGACCTGAGGCAGAGGAGTATAGCATTTTGAAGAACTGAAAAGAGACCAGGTCTGAGAGTGAATCACAGGGAGAGAATGTGGCTAGAGTAAATGCAGAAGGTAGTCCTGTGCTAAATTATGCAGGTTCCTGCAGGTCACATCAAAAAAGCACAAGGTCTTTAAAAAGTATAAACAGGAGTGACACAATCAAGTCATTTTTAAGATCACTCTAAGGAGTTGAGAATAAACTGGAGGGGGACAAGAGTAAAAGCAGTGAAAACATTCCATATGAATCATTCCCAAAGGGCTGAGTTCCTTTCCACTTCTTTTTTCACCTATTCCTACTTCATATCCAACTTACTTAAATCCCCTCCCAGATTTCACCAAGTAACAAAGAATAGGGTAAGGAAACTGTGGCCTTTTGACTCTCTGTGCATTGGATTTCATTAGAAACTTTCACCTTACTGCTAAATAAACAATGCTTATGAATATACGTAATTTAAAAATAAGTCAAGCAAGTCTTTCACCAGCTACACACTTGGAATAAAACAAACACACACACAGAACCACTCACCAACTCCTCAAAATGTTTTTAACTGACCTTAAAATTTGGAGAAAAGTATCGGTTGGCCTTGTCTTTATTTGCTTTGTCGAGATCATTTTTTGTTAAAGTGAGTACTAGATATTCCTTGTCATTATCTGCACGCTCTATACTGCAAATACTATCAATTTCTTGATCACATAGACTTCCATTTTCTACTTTTTCTGAGGTTTCCTCTGGTCCTGGTATGAAGAATGTATTTACCCAAAAGTGAAACATTTTGTCCTAAAAAAAAAAAAAGAAAACAGACATAAAATTTTTTTTAAAAAGACAATGTTTACTTTAAAATGTATATCTCAGAAATAACTAATTTTCTTGTCAACTGCATTATTATGAACTTTCATCAAATCTTTAACCGTGGTCATTTTTAAGTCTTTTGTCATTTACAGACAGTTCTGGGTGTACTCTGATGATTTTGCAAATATGTTCCTATAAAAGGGTTTCATCTTCAAGAAATTCATGGAAAAGACTCTGACAAGTACAGGTTTCTGGTAACTGACTGTACTGCTGAACTGAATGAATAAGCATTTTCAGAACTCTAATGAAAAACTGATGAACTCATAAAAGTGCTAACAAAAGATCAAGATGAAAAAAAATAATTAATTACATGGGACTGAGTGAACTGATGAGGATGAGTATAATTTTTGTGACTTTCTGTCTGAATTAAAAAAAAAAAAATCCCACAAGGACTCAGAGGCAAAGAATATACAAATCAATTTTCACTGCAAAGTAAAGGAGCTGTTACAGTGGAGGATTACTGGACTGAATGTCAATATTATGACATAGTATGAGTGTGTTTCATGTTTGGTAATTGCAATGATTGTTGCTTTTGTTGTGGTCAAAAAAAAAAAAAAAAAAAAAAAAAAGACAATGTTACTTATATTCAACATTTGCCCTAAGAAGTGAACAAATTATGCCATGTGTCATTAATATTCTGAATAAAGGTAAACACAAAGACTAATACTGGGCAATCTGTGGGTTATCTGTTGCATCTAATTCACATAGGATTTTTCCTTTAATTCAAATCTAGACCAAAAATGTAATTCCACAGGCTCTAAAATAAACTTAAGTTAATACTTTAAGTAAAATATCTCCTTTTCTAGTCTAACACTAGCTTTTAAAAGTGTTGAGTTTATATGTATATATTAAAAGACCCAGAAATGGATTTAATTTTGTTTCAACAAGCTATTACAAAATTTACTTTACCAAAAGTTCTTAAAATGTCACTACAACTTCCCAAGGAAGCAAGGCAGATACATTTTTACTTCTACAGCAATACAAACATTAAGTGGCTCCAGTTTCTTGCATGACAATGTATGTTTGAAATTTTTCATAATACAATATGGGGGGGGTGGTAAGAACTTCAACTTTTCGTTGTTATAAAATGCCTATTTTTAAAAAATCACTTATTAACTAATAATGAGGTCTTGTAAATCAAAAAACCACATCAGAAGTTCATTACTTCAAACCTTTCTTGACCAACATAGAAAATGTTCTCTCTCTTTATTAGTGGAACTGGCCTGTATGCAGTATTTGACAATTAATGATGTACAACCCCATGACACCTTATCTGGTACCTTAAACTGCCATTTAAATCTTTTATTTTAATTTACCTTCAAGTTTATTTTCCCAGGAAGACGGTAAGACCCTTAAGTAACTTATGTCTTAAATGTCTTTGTATCTTTTAACAGTACCTAGCATAGCAATTTTATATGTGGTAATCTTTGAAAATATTGTTAATTTCAATCATTTTAGCAAAGTTACTGAGTTAGCAATAACTAGACACATATTTTACTTAGAGTCAGAAGAAAATAAGCTAGTAGAATTTAAACTTCAAAAAATGTAGATTCTGCTAATGTACTGATTATAGTAAAACTGTTCTTGTTTAAATCAGAACAAACATTTATAACAGGCAAGGAAAATCACATAAAATGGAAATAAATGTAAAGTAATTCAAGATACACAAATTATTATAAATATTTAACTTAATCCTCAATTTTACATGTGTTAATATAATGTATAGGTGATAGGAACTAGAAGAATAAGAATTAGTACACTCCTAAACATATAGGGAAACAGTGATACAGGTGCCTATTTTTAAAAGCAAAACATAAAATCTTATGTGTACCAGTCTTACAGTGAATAGAAGGGAAAAAATTACTTACCTTAATTTTAAAACATTTGTTAACACTTCTTGGATTATTGAAAAATATATTTTCAAAGTTACTGAGATATACTTAACTTTTATTTATACAGAACATGTAGGAAATGGGTTTCTGGTGAAAAAAATCAGTTTTACATTTTGTGATTTTCCAGCTACCTAGATTCTGGATAAAGGAAATTATACTTCTTTTGACAAGTCAAAATAGAGGTTAAAATTTTTGTAGTAAATGAAGCTTCCTCTTATTTTTTCTCAAAAAAAAAAAAAAGCTAAAATTCAGGAAAATGAAATCAGTCCTATTACAGAGACTGTCTAAAGATTAGCAATACACTATCTGGTATGTTTAAGGAGGCAGTAACAATATACACAGCTAATGTTTTTGTTCATTACTACCTAAAAATTTTGCACCTTAGGTTCACCTTAAATGTTCACACTTAATAGTTTAAACCAAGACAGTTTGTTTTAAAATGAGCCCCTGCATTCTCTAAATATAGCTCAGTGAGATGCAAACCTCACTAACTTTCTAAACCTGCATATTTAAATAATACCACACTTTTTCATTCTTTATTACTTCCTCTTCATATTTATTTCTCTCCTAACTAAAAATCGAAATACTCAGTAAATTTGAGGAAGCTAAATATAAAATGACCCAGTCTCAAGAAACATTAACCAAAATGGGGGAAAAGTGGTTTGTGTCATTACACAAGACCACAAAACAGATTTTATTTATACATGCAGACCAAATTTTTTTTTCAAACTCATGGTCCCATGTTAACTTCTCAGTAATTAATCATCCCTTCTGAAAGGACTGTAACTGATTGAATGGGATATGTATGCAATCTTTAATCCTTTTATAAAATTTATATGCATAACCTAAGTTAAAGAAAATTCATCTCAAATTATAATGTCACATGGCTGTTTCCTTCTACTAGGACTATTTACCATTAATAATGGCTCACCGATGCCATAATAAGCAAAGCATGTGCAGATCTAATAGAAAATCATTCATGATTCATTAGGTGTCAGTCATAAAATACATCTTTTAGTCTCTCCTTACAGAATGACTTCTGCCTAACTAAATGCTTTAAGCAAAAGATCTGAGGTTACTATTCAAGGTATGGCTATTCTGGATATTTTTCCCAATAAAAGTAAAGTGCAAACCTTTTTTAGCATCTTGTTCTGTTTGTGGAAGAACTCTACTTTGATGTCACCACACACAGGCAACGGCTGAGGGAACTCAAAGTACATGAACTTGTCTTCCCGTCGTGTGGGTCCTGAATTGGAGGAATATATCTTCACCTTTAGCTGGCAGACCACAAACTGAGGATCTGCGTGGTCAAATACATAACTAGTATCACTTCACAGGAAATACCTTTAACTGTCAAACTGTCAAAAGCTATTTTGATGATTAATATTAGCAATATACACAAAGTAGTAATTCTGCATCTTTAACCCCTGATCTAAAACAAATCAGTGGAGAGAAAATAGTAAATAGATAGCTAAATCAATCAATCAATCAATCAATCAATCAAGTCAGCGGAAATAAACTAGGGCAAAATAAAATCAATACAAGGTTTTCCCTAATTTGAGCCTTCAACATAAGGTTCTATAACTGGTATTAAAGTCAATTCTATTTCATAAATAGTAAGTACCAAGACTGGACTTCTAGCACTGTACAGTAATATCAAAATTTCAACATTACAATGTTAAAATCTAATATAAATTATTTTAAGAATTAAAATGAACTGCATAAAAAGTAACTTTTAAAACAAGTATTTGCTGCAGCATTTTAAAGTCTCTACCACGGAATAAAACCCACAAAATACCAATCATTACACATTCACAAGAAGAGAATATAATCTATAACAAAGTTATAATATATTCCATAAGCACAAGTTTCAATATTTATAAAAATATTAACCATAATTAATTTTACTTATAACTCATATTTTATTTTGAAAGGTATATAAAGCCACCACCACAAGAAACAGGAGGAAAGAGATTTGAAATGTCTGCAAAGAAATGCAACAGACATCAAGTACAAATTACAGCACAACCCCCCCTTTCTCCAAAACATACTCCATTTTCATTAACAAGTATTTTGGCTTTGACCCACGTGTGTTTTAAAATAACTGGTAAAATATGACTTCTCAAGATGTATCATGCTTATATTAGCAACGCAACTAAAAGGTAGGTAAGTGTGAACAGGCAAGGATTATGTTTTTTTGTTTTTAAAAACTACTCATAAATACATTTATACCTAATGACATTAATGACAGAATTTAAAGTCATGAACATTAAGATCCTAGGACTTTAAAAACTTTAGTTACCTAAATAATTTGACAAAGTATAATTCATTTGTAGTACACCAAGTTCAAAGACAAGAGTTCATTAGAAAAAAAAGTAATTAACCTGAGGAGGTAAGAAGTGGGTCTTGAAGTTTCAAAACATATCAAGATAATCAAGAAATAAAAACATAAGCTTGCATAAAGTGCATGAGAAATACATATATATAGACATAAAGTTCTCAGCACCAAAAGGCATCATCCTTAAAGACAAAAAAAAGAAGTATCACATTCTTTATCAATGTGACCAACAACTGAGGACAAGGCAAAAAGCTTGTTCAGGCTAAATAAATTTTCCAGTGTAATAAACACCTACTGGCTCATCTATGTAATACCTAAAGCAGTATCATCAATCACATAATAAATAGTAGGCTTCATAAAAGCATGAGGGATTATTCCAATATGGATTTGTGAGACATTTATCATGAGAAAAAGGAACTCTAAAAAAGGGAAACATTACACTAACAACCTGTCAATAATTTTCACTTCCTTGACTAAAGATTCAAAGTACAAGGAGCTATTTTACAAGACTTTATTTGATACTGAAAATTTCACTGGGAAGCCTAGCTTGAAGAAGCAAATAAACAAGGTATGATTTCAAAGCTGTGATAAAAATCAACCAGGAGGGAAATGCCTTGTAATCTTATTAATTCAAACTCCACTAACTCAGAATCTGATAATCCTGATCTTAGGACTTTAAAAAGCAAATTAACTGTGTAAGCCAGATTTCAATTAAACTACATCTAAAATGTGTACCTTCAAGAACTTTAGAATTATATATACAATTGATAATCTAATTAGAAATTAGTTTTTTGAGGAAATATCTAAGCAACACTAAGCTAAAACATTTTAATAAAAATAAGTAGAAAATATTTCTTCATATCACTAAAGAAAATAATTTTCTTTACAATATGAATTTCACATTTTAGATAGATAAGACCAAACTTAACAGTTGTCCAACATTAGTATGGTTCTTTTGACTTCTAAGACACAACTCTGAGATATATATCTTTGATATGATCGACTGTGTTCTAAAAAAAAGAAATGAAGACACTGATACGTAGCAGACAAAAATTACAATTAAATTTTCTTGGATATATGCATATTGATATAGTATGAGAGAAAAATCACACTGATCATCTTTCATTAACTTTTTCAACCCTTTTAGATACACAGAAGATAGTAACTTTTCCTTTATTTAGAAATATTAAGACAATACTCAAATAAGAAAAAGGCTGTGAACCCCTGACAACTTTGCAGAAGATACTTTATTTTCACATGGTTTGTTTTCTTCACTGATTCCTCTTCCTCCTACTGAACCCAAACTGTTACAAATCCTATTTGTCTCAGCCCTCACCCTGTTTTCCTCTGAACCTTCCCATCTTCTAGCCCCACGCCAAATTTACATGAAAGGCTTAACTACTATGTCTCTTTCCTAATGCTTCTCAAAATATCAGGTATATCTCTCACCTAAGTTCAAATCCATACTTTCAAGTACCCACTAAATATCTTCATGTAAATAGCTCACCTTTACCTGGTTTACAACATGTTTAAAACCAAAATATCAACATTCATGTCTCCAAGTCTGAGTTAGATTGTCTTTTCTGTCTTCCCTTTTCTGTGAATTATTCACCTGACCAGAATAAAAACTTCGACAAAATATTTAGATATAAATGGCAAAAGAAAAACTAATCACATCTCATTTGATTGCCCAAGCAAAGCACATCTGTCTTAAAGCAAGTCACATAACTGCTTTCCTTTCCACCATTTTTCTCCCTCTTGCAATCACTACCTTCTACAAAACTGTACCTAAATACAGCTTATTAAGCCTCTAGTATGACCACTGACACCATAGTATTTATCAGATCAAGTCCGATATGCCCATTTGGAGTCCTCCAACAGTCAGCCACACATTCCGTTCCTATTCTATTCTCCATCTCTATATTTCTTGTCTAGCTCATTTCCTTCTGCTGTGCTTCAATTCAAGCTATTCCCTATTGCCTGTAATACTTTCTTTGGTTTTAAGGCTAACCTAAACTGCATGCTTTCTCAAATGTTCAATAAAGAGCTGGACTTCCTTCATGAAACTATTTGACAATCCCCGCAAACTTGATTTTTCTAAATATACCATTTATGATTTATACATACAACCTCCCATTAGTTATATATTACTTATACTACAGCTTTACTACATAGTATTTTTTTTTATTTTTAAAATTATTTTATTTTTTTTTAAACATCTTTATTGAAGTATAATTGCCTTACAATAGTGTGTTAGCTTCTGCTTTATAACAAAGTGAATCAGTTATACATATACAATATGTTCCCATTTCTCTTCCCTCTTGCATCTCCCTCCCTCCTACTACATAGTATTAAATCATAGTGCATAAACAGAGAACTAGCAAATTGGTAAAGATTAAAAAGATTTCAGTAGTAAGTTGAGAAGTTTAAATGTAATACACTGAGAGATCCAACACACACACACACACACACACACACACACACACACACCATTTAAATGTAGAGCAGAACTGACAGATGTTTGCTAGAGAGACCAATGTGAAAAAAAAATTATAGTAGATAAGATTATTGAACTGAATGTTCTCTCTCCCTTATTATTTCTCTAATATTTTATACCTTACCATTTGGCTCTTACAGTGATATCTCATACTATAGGAAGAGCGTGAGCTTTTTTATTTTCTTCCTTTTCCCTTCTCCACTATAAATCTAAAGTTCCTGTGCCAATCATCTCTGACAGCCTAGTACCTTGCACTCAGGAGTTTTAAAAATTGTACTGAGATGACAAAAGCATCAATGAGGTCTCTTAGAAGCCTTTCATATGCTGTGTTAATAGATCTGTGGTCTTTGATAAAGTTATTTGCCCTAAGAATACAGAAAAGATCTAATGAAGGTGATCACACCTATCTGACAAAGATAAACAACATCAAGAAATTAATTCCCTAGGTATAAATTAAGGTCAGAAAAATTTTAAATTACATAAATACTGTCAAGAAGCAAACTTTAAGCTAAAAACTGAAACCATCAACAAATTGCAGAATATCATTGAAATATTATTAGAGGTATTAGAAAAAATAATACAGTGGTATCTTATCTAGAAACTACAAAATTGTATTCTGAATAAATAAAACACAGTTCTTAAACATGAAAACATGACTGATCACTTCCAAGGTAGACACTAATATAAAAAACTCTGTAACAGAAAAAAGCAGCAACAGTCTGGTCTTTTACAGGGCTGAACAATACTTCCTTCCATGTGTTCTCCCTTGACTACCTGCTTTGGGTCAAAGTTTTAAGGTTCCTATCAGTTTAGCTAAGAACTCTGGCGAAGAATAGCAGAGAAGCAGAACAGGACCAGGGTGACTGAGGTAGGCTTATAGAGGTTAGGGTAAGAGAGAAATAAATTAGAGGCAGACATCAATGACATGATCCTTATTTAGTACTTTTCTAGGAAGTTTCAGATTTCAAAATATCTTCATATTATTGATGAGCAAAGACACAGAGAGGTAGATGATGTGCCCTCGGTTACATAGCACATTAAGGACAAATCTAGCACTGGAACTCAGGTCTAAATCCAGGTTTTCTCTAATACTCCACACACACTGAATCTACCCTATTCATTCAATATACTTCAGCTTGTTGCCATCTCTTATCATCGTTTTCTTTTTCTTTTTATTGTCCCTATCACCATTACTATTAATATCTAGTCTTACTAAGATATCAAGGAATTGGCCCTTGACCTAACACCAGTAAAGGGATGAATCCCAATGCTACTCTCATGCTGACGGGACAGGTTATTTTAGTCATCTAGTCAGAATATAGGCTGCATTTGGTAGTTGCGGCACAGAATATTTCTTTCATAAATATAATTTGGCTTCAAAGACATTAAAACCCAATGGCCTTAGCTTCCATAGCCCAATGTGCTGAACAACTGAGCTAATTAATTAGTTTGGATACTTAAGAAATATACAAACCTGAATAAATTTTAAGTGTGGTAAATTTCTTTTTAGACTTTTATATAAACTTCTAGCTATGTTAAGAAAAGTGTTCCAGTACATCAAAGGATGAGAATTTAGAGCACTTACTGCAAGTTCCGCCACTGAACATTGGAATAGTTTCAAACATCATCTTGTGAAACAACAATGCCACTGGTCTATAATCCAGATGATTCTTTAACAGGTAGCTATAATAATATACATAGCGCCTCTGACTGGGAATAGTTACTCCCTGGTGGACAGAAAAAAAAAAGAAAAGCCAAATTCAAAAGAAAAGTTCCATTATAGTTATTTCACTAAATCGTTATGGTAACTGGGTTGTATCCATTGAAGAACATATATACATTAGAAATTTGACCTTAAATGATTTAATATTTAAATCCAGCTCAGTAATAGAGTAAATCAAAGCAACATCAATATAAAGGAAACATCAGAATAACTTTTCTCCCTTAAAATACAATTATCATAACACCCCCATCTATTCAACGGTCACAACAATCTCTGACCCATGTACCCAATAAGCAAAGGCCACTGCATATCCAAAATAACTGTCAAAGGCCTCTGCACTACAGCTGTGCTCTTTACACGTAGGGTTCCCCACAAGCATGTATAGATTCTTATTAAACACAGAATTCCTCAAAAACTTGGATACCTATTTTCCAGGCAAAAGCATATCAAAATCAGCAAGTCAGATAAAGGCATATTGCCTTTAGGAGGCAGAAATAGCAGCAGCAAAAAGTGATGCTGGCTTAAGAACCCAACAAAAACAAGAGTATGCAGCTGACATAAATGTATGCAACAGTTTGATAACAAAGGTACTTAGCGATGGCCCTGAGCTACACACACCTCTTTGCATGTAACCAGGGAAATATATAATGTTTTAGAAAAGTTAAGTATTACAGTGCTAAAAATACATACAATTCATGTGGTGTTTAAATGGGGACCCTGACTTATCTCAAAAAAAAAAATCTACTGTGTGCAGCAATGCATTCACTAATGATGCTGAATAAGTGAGGTATTAGGGAACTTATCTAAGGTTTCTTTTCCTATTACATGATATGACTTCAGAATAATTTAAGCATTTAACTTCGAATTTGCAATATTTCTCTTTTAGATGTTATATTGGCACCTAAATATCCCAATGTGTTAAAAACTCTGGACATAAAAACTTTTCTTTCCCCAATGAAAAGTGGAAAGTACATTTCCGTGAATTTAAAGAAAAGTATGTTGAATGGCAGGTATGTAGGTATTTGTTTCAGTATTCTTGCTTCTTTTTTAAAGGTCAGCATGATTTTATTACAATTTTTAAAAAACATAAAATGCCAAATAATGGATAAAAGCCATTTCAAATCAGGACTAATGATCTAAGATTTTGGCTATAGTACAAAAATCATATAATCAGAAGACTTGGATTTGAATGTTGACAGTCAAAACACAAACTTTGTTTCTGCAGGAAAATGAAGACAATACCATCTTCACAGGATTCTCATGAGGATTAAACACTAAACACAATTAGACAAAAGCATGCTAAAACAACAAAATGTTACAAAAATCTGAATCAGCAGTTTTAGAAATTCTACCTATATTTAAGGTATTATTTTGGAATTGCTGGATTTTTAGTTCTACATATTTTCTTAAAGAAATGGCAATAAAACAGTGTTGCTTTGAATAGCTGCTACAAACACTAATGCTAAAAATTATCATTAAAGTTTAAAAAGTGTTTAAACTTAAAATTATTTTTTATACATTATTTAATGCCACTTCAGCAAAAAAAATTATCATTCATATTTATCAAGATAAAATACAGAACTGCAAAGCAGGTTGGGGGAAACAGCAGACAGAAGATGGGTGGGTGGGAGGGAATCTGTTTTGAACCATGTGTATTTATAATCTAGTCTAAAAATTAAAATTAAATAAGATTTTAAAAATTAAATCAATGGAAGTCTACAAGACAACCAAGCTGTCAAGTTATTTATTAGGGCTTAGTGGAATGATAGATGATATTTTTTCTCTTTATCTCCATTCTTGGTGTAAGTTTGCATGAAATAATTAAAAGGTTTTCAAAGCTTTAATTTTACTCAAGTAGCAAGTGATTGGTAGCATATCTATAATGCAGGTGTTTATACACCCAGTTAATCCTTAACAGAAAGGCAAATGTGTAGAGAAACAGTGTTATGAATCTGTTAGTTCTCACCAGCGGATGAATAATTAATGTGTAAATACAAGATGAATCAAAATTATTGACACAATTCAAAGAAAAATGGTGAAAAACATAATTGTAAATTTATTATCTTACTATCAAATTATGCATAATTAGTCTTCTGTACCTTAACTTTGCAATTCTTACCTACCTGTTAGCTTACCAGCACCTCAAATTCAATGTGTCCAAATTAACAGAAATTAAAAAGTTGGGGAGAAATCAAAAGCTTTACAGACAAGCAAAAGCTGAAAGAATTCAGCACCACCAAGCCAGTTTTTACAGTTTTATATTAGATCTTGATATCTGGTAATGAATAAACTCTGGTTTTGTTTTCCTTAAAAAAAAAAAAAAAAAAAAAGTTTGGAAGGCCCTAATGTGTATGGACCATAGCCCTTAATGTGTCGTCCTCACTCTGTTCTCATCTCTTACAGCCATCATGCACACTCACTAAAATTTAATTAACAATACAGTGTATTGTACAGAATACACTGTAATCTAGGATTTGAAATAAAATGAGTAAAACTTCCACACTAAGTTGACAATGTGATTTGTAACACTTCAAATATCATATTTCCTGAATGCATACACTGAAAACAATGATTCATGTGCATGTTTTACATACAGCATCTTGAATATTAAGATTAAATTTAAATATATATATCTTTTTAAAAATCTAAGAAATGAACTTTTTACTGATCTTCAAAAATTCTACATATCTGAAGAGGGCTGACCTTTAAAGCTCTTGAAGATTAAAAATTACTACATTTTCAAATTTTCCATTTTTTCATTTAAATTATGACTAATAAAAATCAATTCTATTCTTGAATCAAGAATTTTTAAGCTAAACTGGTCTATAACTATATCCCAAAAATATAGTTCTACTCTCTACCACTAATTATTCTCCTTCTCCTACTCTAACTGTGAAGAAAAATACTTATATTCTTAACTTTTTTTTTTTCTAGTTAAACAATGATTTTATTGCTTGAGTACAACAGACAAATTTATGCAACCAGGGCAGAGGCTGTGGATGACTCGTATTTCCAATTGGGGAGGAGGACTCATTTGGTCTTGTAATATCGAGCCAACCGGTGAATACGGCTCTCAATCAGAATCAGACGGAATTTAGCATCTTTATCCTTTCTGTTTCTCTCGAGATGCTTTCGAACAGCAACAGCTTTGTTAATTAAATGATAGAGATCCTCAGGAAGATCAGGAGCAAGTCCTTTGGACTTAAGAATTCTCAAGATTTTATTGCCTGTCACAAAACGTACTTGTGCAACACCATGTGAGTCCCTCAGGATCACACCTATTTGCGAGGGAGTCAGGCCCTTCTTGGCCAGTTTGTAGACCTGCTCCTTCCCGTCGTCAGACGTCAGCTTCAGCCAGGTGGGGACGCTGCGGCGGTAGGACAGAGCCGACTGGGACAGGCCCTTCCCGGGAGCATGCATACGACCCATGATGGCGGCGGTGTGGTAGTGAAAAGGGTTTTTTCCTCAAGTAAAACTTTCAAAACATTCTAATTTTAGCTAAACTTAGCATTCTTCAGATTGACTTAGCATCACATTCCTGGCCATCATCTCAAAAGGCAGCCATTGCTTCTTCAATTCCCTTATATTCACAGACCAGGAGGATATTTGGTGTTCCTCCCACTATTCCTTCCAACCCACTTTTCCACTGTCTTTACTCAGTCTCACCTATTCCAAATCTGTATCATTCAATAACTCTTTCTTCTGTTACGCACTTATTAACACTTGACTATAATGATTTCAGCATTTTAAAACCTCTCTTTCTGTCCTGTCCCAAATATCATCCTCAAAGAACTAAGTTCCCATTTTACTGGGAACCCTGAGGTCACCCAATGTGAGCGCCCTCAAAATTATTTTCTCTCGTCTTAAAATCTTTTTAGTCCTGATACTTTCTAACAGTGTCTCTTCATGTTCACATTGGTTCCATTTTTGCAAGTGTTCTATTAATTATCTCCTCTCTGGCATTTGCCTTTATTCTCTCCACCTGTCTCCTCCTAATGAAAAAGCTCAGGTAACGCTTATCCTTTATCCAAAACAAGCAAACACTTCTAAGACCAAAAACCCACACTCTCCCCAAAATCTTGTATCTCTTTCAAACTATCATCTTCTCTCTATATATAAACTCTTGAGGAGAAGCCTCTACTCCTTACCTCTTGGAAATCTGTTATTATGAGGCTGATTTCTTAATGGTCATTAGTTCTTAACGGTCATTAATGGTCATTTCCTACTGTTTTCTTATTATCATTGTGGCTCATTTTTTAGCTGTCATTTTGAAAACTCCCTGTTCCTTTCATAGGATACACTCTCTGAAGGTTTTCTCCTGGGACTTCCCTGGCGATCCAGTGGTTAAGATTCCCCGCTTCCAATGCAGGGGGTGAGGATTCAATCCCTGGTCAGGGAACTAAGATCCCACATGTGGTGCAGTGTGGCCAAAAACAATAAAATAAAATAAAATAAAATATAAAATAAAATAGCAGAATAAAATAAACGAAAATAAAAATAAATAAAATATTTTTAAAAATAATAAAGGTTTTCTCCTATCCTTACCGGCTATCTCTTCTCTTCTTGTCCCTAAATACAGGTATATCTCAAAAAATTGATCTCAGCTATTCCCTCTTTATGTCAATCCTATCTACTCCACTGGTTTAATTATGTCTTACACATTAACTCCAAAACCTGTGTCTCTCAATATGACTTTATTCCCAACTCCCAGTCCAGAATTTCCTACACTTGGACATTTCTAGCTGGAAATCTCAGAAGCACTTAAAACACAACATATCCTAGAACTGAGGCTTTCACATTCTTGCACAGACCAACCTCTGTTATTTCTGTCGTTATACTCAACTCACTGTCTTCTCCAGCATCTGAGCCGAAAATCTATTCTAATACCATCACCATCGTTGAGTGAAGGAAACAATCTGAGAGACAGCAGTGATATACACAGGGTTATAGTAAAGAGAAGTGAGGGAACCCCAGCACTATGGCAAAGGTCCAGGCAGCAGAGTCGAGGCAGAGATTGGTATATCAGTCAGCATATCAACTACCTGGCATATATATATATATATATATATATATATATACACACACACATATATATATACATATATATATACACACACACACACAAACACATATGCACGTGTGTCTGTGAGCACACACACACACACACTCCATGCAAAATGGAAGGCAAACCAGAGGTTAAGCTTGTTTAGAATACTCATATTTGATTCCTTCACGTCTATTCAGATGTCGAAATCCAGATTCTTTCTCATTTTTAAAAAAATTTTTTATTTTATATTGGACTATAGTTGATTTACAATGTTGTGTTAGTTTCAGGTATATAGCAAAAAGATTCAGTCAAAACCCAGATTTTGACTTTGCAATGCTTCTCAAAATACCAGTTCTGGTTTTCTGTAGCCTTTCTATTCAGTCGCCTCCTGCAATTTTGCAATAGTCAACTGATTATCAGCCTTTCATTTATCTATTCTCCAATTCATTTTTTATGCTGCTTTTGGATTAATTTTACAAAAATATAAGATTAATCACATTACCAAATAATTCAAAATGTTAAATGGCTTCCCAGTGTCTACCCAAATAACAACAAATTTAACAAACACTATAATTCTTTAACAACATGAAAATATAGCCTAACCTCTTTTTCCACTCTTATCCCTCACAACTCCCTTCCATGTACTCTTAACTTTTCGCCAAACCATTTAATTTCCCCCATATTATACTTTCTGGTTTTAAAAATGTTATCTTTATCATATTGAGGTAGAAGGGCTATGCAAGCAGTCATATGGGGAGTTTTACATACTTTCTAACACCTAGACCAATTTAAATAACATAATTATTTGATGCTTCAAGGTCTGATAGCAGCCATCTGAAATGCAATTCACATCAGGTACTTCTTGAGGGCTCCTATACATTTTCACTCTTAGATGGTCTATTCAGATTTTGGATTTCATCTTGAAGCATTTATTGTCCATTTTCCATTGAAATTTTCAAATTAATTATCATATACCTGAATATAATTTTTAATGTCACTTCCACACTGTAGTTTTATCTCTTTTCTCAAACTTCCAACATCTGATTTTTTGTTTTCCCTCTCTTTTCTTTTTCCTTTGATTGGCTTTAAAAGAGATGTATTGATCTTATTGGCATTTTTATACAGTGTTTGGATTTATTAGTTCAAATGGCTGTTTGCTAATTCATAAATTTATATTTTCATCTTTATTAATCCATCTATTTGTTATTATCTTAATAATATCTAATATAAATTTCTATTTCTTCATTGTCCAAAAGTTATTTAAGTAAGTGGCTTTAAATTTCCAAATGGCTGATTTAGTTTGATTAAACTTTTTAACAAAATCTCTCATTCTATTGAATTGTAACCAAGGGATGAGATTTATATATTTCTACTTGGAGGTGAGATTTTACGGTTGGCCTAATGAATTATTAATATTGATAACTGTTTTGTGAATGACAAAAAAAAAAGAAATACATTTTATGGGCTTGTATTATATTATTCAAGCCAGCTATATATCTTCTTATTTTGTACTTTCCTGATCTTAAAGTACATTAAAAAAGATCCCTACTAGCATTGCTATCAATTTTTCTTAATTTCTTCCAGTTTTTGCTTAATATATTGTGATGTTATGTTTAGCACTAAAAAGTCCATAACTGCTAAGTCTTCATTGTGGAGTGCACCCTGTGTTAAAATAAAATGACATTCTTGATCCAGTTTTACACATTTTGCTCTGCATCAATACTCTCAAATCATCTTCTTTAAGATGAATTCACAATCTAGATTCCTCAGCTTAAAAAGTAATTTTCTATCTCAGTAAACTTTTCACTGGCACTTCTAAACTCAGAAATAATGTAGATGTTTTACAATGATAGTGTTTGCTTGAAGCTTGGAAATCCATGTTTCAGAGTGATCACAATAAGATTATTACAGGAAAGTAATTCAACAAAGGAAGAAATGTGGCTCTTAGGAATGCCAGTTCCTACAATGACAACATATAACAGTAGTTATTGTATATTAAGCGGCATGCCAGACATTTTACATATATCCCTAAAACTACCACCACTTTACAAGATAGATCTCCTCTATTTTAAGGATAAGAAAACAGTCCTAGTGCACATAATCACCTTGTTCAAAAACAAGATTTGAACCTAAATATGAGTCTGATTCTAATTTTTTTTACTCCTACGTCCTGGGTTTTACTAATAGCATGCATACCAACTATGTAATCTGAAAGATTCACAACCTCTCTGAGCTCTTATTTTTCCCATCTACAAAAAATCTCCAAAGTTTAGAGTATTACAGTGCTTCAGTTCTATGAAACAAATTATGAGTAGTGTATTAAATAGTGGTACATGAACCACAGAATTCTTGAGAATAATATGAAGCAGAAAACTGATATTTTTATTACCCTTTCCCCTTTGGGATGCCATCTCTCTCCCTGTGGTTTGGGGGAGGGGGAGGGGGGGGCCCTATTCTTCAGCTTCAGATATATGGCCCAAGCCTCTGGTCAGAATGTTTGGTTCAGGGATGGGTACATGCCCTAATCCAGGTAAACCAGAACCTAAACTAGAAATTTTTGCTCAAATTGTAGCTCTCTTGCCATCGCAGTTGCTAAAGTAGACAGCACGTAAACCTGGAGCTACTACCTTGCCATTACTTGCAGAGAGTCTGCCTAAAAATAAAGTATATAAAGACAAAAAAAGGGAGTAGAGAGAGAGATTTCTGACATCTGTTAAGCATCTAGATTCAGGCCAGAGCTTTTAGGGTTATATAAGCCAATAAATGTCTCCTTATGTTTCAGCTATTTTGAGTTGGGTTTCTGTGACTTGAAACTGAAAGAGTTATAATACATTATAACACAGTCACTTTTTTTTTCCTTTTTAAGTTTCTATTTCTACTTTGGGGATCAAAATAATAAAGAAAAATAATTTGGACAGGAGAATATAGAACAGTAGAAAGGATAATGGATTTGAGGTTAGGAGATATGGTTTTGAGTTGTTACACAGAGAGATTAAATGACCTAGGACAAAATTATCTTTGCAGATCCGTTTTATCATTTATACTAAAATGGGTCTGAAATAATTGCTAAGGTCCTTCAAGGTATAAAACTCTTAAAATTTTATGAATATACAGATTGGATAACAGGCTTAAATACCATGTATTAGTGAAACACAGTTTAGCCCAGGAGAATTAATGTGTTAGAAAAAATAAGAATGTTATATTTGGAGTTTTCTTAAGCCAAAAAAGAGGATAATTATAGCTTACTCTGTTTGTTTGTTTTTTTATATGCACTTCCATGTTTACTGTAGTTCACAACAGCCAAGATACAGAAACAACCTAAGTGTCCATCAACAGATGAATGGATAAAAATGTATATATACATACAATGGAATACTACTCAGCCTTGAGAAAAAAGGAAATTCTGCCATTTTCGACAACACCAATGGACCTTGAGGACGTCACGCTAAGTGACATATATCAGACAGAGAAAGACAAATACTGTACAATATCGCTTATATATGGAATCTAAAAAAACAAAACAAAACCAAAAACTGAACTGGAAAACAGTAGAATGATGGTTACCAAACACTGGGGGTGGGTGAGGGGATGGGAGAGATGATGTTTAAGGGTACATACTTAACAACTAGTAGATAAATAACTTCTGGAGATCTAATATAAAGTACAGGGATTACAGACAACAAAACTACATTATAAACATTAAACTTGCCAAAAGACAAGATCTTATGTGTTCCCACCACTAGAAGAAATGATACTTCTGTGGCACAACAGAGGCTAAGGCTACAATGGCAATCATACTGTGATATAAATGTATCAAATAAATATGGTGCACATCTTAAACTTACACACTGTTTTATGTCAATTATATCTCAATAATTAATCAAGGAATAAATTAAAAAATAAAAATAAAAATGAAGCCTTAAACGGTTTTAAGCCCTACAGTAAAAATGTACCCATTCATAAGTGTGTCCTTATCTCCTTAGATACAATTTTAGACAACAACATTCTTAGTATCCTAATTTCTTTTAAGTTTTAAATGCTTCACAATTGAAGGCTTCGCATAAGACAAAGTTTCGTAACAAATAAATATTTGCAGAGCTGTTCTCAAGTGTCCAGCTATCCTGGCGTGGCATAGCAGAGAGTGCATACGTACTAATTCAAGTGTGTACCTCTCAAACACTGCTCCTCCCCTGCCACCCAATAACAACAACAAAAAACAACCAATAAATTGTCACGAGGTTGTCAGGAAAACCAGAAAGAAGTCATAAATACATTTCTTTTCCTGTTACAGCTACTTCATTTCTTCTTCCTTACTTTGTTTTAAATAAAAAGAAAACGAGAAAATTTCATTAGGTTACCATATGGGGAAATTTAGTAAACAGACTAGAAAAAAACCTGATTATATATTAGAACATAAATTCATTCCTTACAGACACTAGAAAATTTCCTCTTCTTGGGATCACTTAGAATAAAGTTAATATTTATTATTTCTAGAAGATAGAAGTCTTCATTAAAGATAAGCTAATGAACTCACATAGAGAGATCATAATACATAAGAACTTTAATAACTGCTTCGAAAACAAACCCCCCCAAAAAAGAAAATCAAAGCCTCAAAATTTTTTCCTGAGAGTTTAATCCAAGAAAGTTAAGTATTAATGCTTACTTTACCTGCTACCATTCTAGAAGCAGGAAGACAAGAGAGAGAGAGGAGAGATTCTGGGTAAGTTTGTCATGTAATAGAAGTTTCTCTCTCTAAATTCAGAAATTTTGGGAATCTTTCCGAAATATACACTTACCACTACTGGTAGGATGTTTTAATTCTTTATTCATAGTCTGTAATAAATATTGTGAGTTATCTACTTTAATTCTGAAACATAAGTACAGACAGTGTAAGGCATAGATTAGATAGGAAGCAACCCTAGGAGCTTTATTGGGGTGGGAACCATCGGACAGTTCATTTTAGAGTAATTTGCCACGTGCTCATAAAGCAAAAGATCAAATATGCAAAGAAATGATTCCTAGAGAAGTATAACATAATTGCATTCTTGTAAATTACTGAATTAGAAAGTCTTCCCTCAAGTAGTTACACCACTCTCAGAAAACTTTTTTTTTTAAATAAGAGGTATCAGTTGTACTTTGACTTCTCTGCAACATTCAAACCCTGAAGTATTATTTGGGTATTTTACTAACACAGCTGCACATCTTATGGTCAGCTGGCACCCACCACTCTGCCATCTAATTTGTACCAAGTCTGCTGAGAAAAATGTCAAGACTCTACCAGGTTAATTTGAGGAGAGTCTCTGCAAAGTCTATAAATCTTCACCAAAAACATGACAACTGGCTCCTCTTTCTTCAAAACAAGAGGGAGGAGGGGAAGGTGAGGGGGTGGGGGAAGAAGAGAAGGAGGAAGAGAAAGAGGGTGGGGGAGAGAAAGAGGAAGGGGGAGGAGGAGGAGGAGAAGAAGAAACATTCTGCTCCTATAAAAATGTCACCAGAACACAATTTTCTTCAGCTTCTTAGTGTTTCTCCTTAGTTAAAATTAAGGCTACAAGCAAAAGAACATTAAAGACATTTCTAATAAAATTAATCCTACACAAACTGAAAAACTGATAAAATGTACGTATCTCTTTAAGAGTGGTTCACATTTACAAAAATGCAAATCTACAGACACAACCTAAAATACTGGTAAGAGGATAAATCTCTTAACAGATGTTTCAAGAATAAAACTACTTTGGATAATCAATTATACTTATTATCAGATAACTTATTTCGCTGGAAGAATTCCACAGCTGTATAACAACAGCTTTACCATGCTCAGCTAAGTTTTCTTATGATAAGTTATATTCATTAAAGGTTAAAAATATATTATTATATATATTATTATTTCACTAGCACTCTTACCATTAGGTAAACATGTGATTTATTTGAAAATTAGTAAGACAAATTCCAAAGATTTAAAGGAAGCCTGCAGCATTATATTTTTAACACCAACAAACTCAAGCTATCCTTATTCTACTTAATCAGGGGTCTTTACTGCTCCAGAATCTATTTTTAAATATAAACTGAGGAGCCTTGTCAAAAGAGGCCAATTTCATCATCATTATGTGACCTTTCAGGAGAGCTTGACTCTGTGCAGAGATTAATTCTGAAGAGCTTCAAAACTCTTTCACAATTCCAGGATTTATGGACTTGATATTGTAGAAAGAAGTTCACCAATGTGTCAGGGGATTCAAATTTTACTCTGAATACCGTCATTAATTGTTTGGATAATCCTGTTCAAAGCACTTCATCTTTCTGGGCCTCAGTTTTATCATCTATAAAATAAGAAATACTCCTGCAAAAAAAACCCAAAAAACAAAAAACCTCATAATCTTATGACTTTTATCTACTCTGTCTAGCTTTCTAATGCTGTTTCAACCTATAATGGAAACAACACTGTTTAGTAAAATACAGCTTTGTCAACAGCGTCTGCCCATAAATGTCTTTTTGCCTTTTAAAATATACACAAGGATAAAGGTAGGAGCACATTACGATACTCCTTTAGAGCCTGTGAATGATTCATCCAAAAAGTAGTCTAGGTATATTAATTAATCATGAGCTAATAAAATAAGCACAGCAGATCTTAATGATTTACTTTGACTTCAAGATGCTAAAGTGATCAATTTTGGCCAAATTACATAACTCTGAGTTTTAATATCATGTAACAGCTAAACATAATTTTACTGAGTACATCCTTAGTAGTACATACAGAACTCCATTTTCTATTAACCCATCACCTTTCACTTGGGTGAGATTCTAACCTATGAGAGGACAGAGAATATGCTGTGCCTGGAACAGTTCTGCTGATGATGTAGCTACTATTATATTCTACCACATGATACTACAGGCTTTGCATTTTATTTTCATAAATACTTCTCTTGCTATCTTTTCACTCTGGCCCCTGTTTCACAACAATATCCCATGGGGCTTGCCATTTCATCAAATCTCTCCTCTCCTCTACAGAGAAACAGAACTGACAATTGTATTACCAGATTGTGATGACTAAAATATCTTGCCATTGACAAATTAAAATATGGCCTCATTTTTCATTATGTAGACATCTCTTGAATCTAACTTAAATGGGAAACAGAAAATAAAATACAATAAAGTTTAAGTATCCTTGGGTTTGACTTTTTCCCTGAACACGATGGGACGGAATATCCCAAGTGCTTCTTATATGGCTAGTTCTCACTATCAGAAGCATTCAGCCAACTATCCTGAAGAAGCACCCACGTCAGACAGAGTATATATTCACATGTGCGTGGGTGGGTGGGTATAAGAGAGTAAGAAGGAGGGAAGTGTAGCGGGGGTGGGAGGTGTGTGTAAGAACACGTGAGAGCACAGCTTAGTTAGAAAGGCTGGGCCATTACAAATACCTTATTTGCCCCCCAACTCAAAATCCTTGATTAAAGTAACCTACAAGGATACTGTAATGCCATACAAACAAAAAATTCACAGAGTGAACGTGGTGAAGGCAAATACCTTAGAAATGGTCAAACATACTTGTAGTTTGCAACAGAAAAGTAAGACTGCTGTAGTATCTCTATCAAACAGTTTTATCCATTCCAAAAAAACAGACACTTTTTTCTAAAACTATGAAGCAGGTCATGAAAGGACTGGAGATACCACTTCTCTTCAGCATATGAAGTCTCAGTTTAGCCAGCTACTAGTTTTCATCAAATACATGCACGGTGACCCAAACGATAATTCCTATTTTGGAGTCCTTTTTGGAAACTTCAGCAGATAGTAACATTTTCAAAACGGTGAAGTTTCTCTGCCCAAAGAAAGTCCCCTGAAGAAATCTCAGTATTCTGTAGACAGACAGTACACCTTAATGCCTGGCAAAACATCTGGTTTTGCTGCTTTGGTAAAGACAGAAGTTCTGCACGTCACTGTGACTCCATGCTCTGTTCACCAGTGTGCACTGTTGTGTAAGACTCTACCATGAATCCTGAGAGAAAGCTTAGCTACTGTTGTAAAAGTATTCTACGACTTCGTGAGAGCCAAGTCTTGAATCACAGACTGTGCAAGAGGATTTGTCACGAAAAAATCTACTGTTGTGAGAGTTGCCAAATTCAGAAAAGCCAAGACTTTCAATCGAGGACTTCTTAAGAGGTTTTGTCAAGAAGTGGGAGCTACACGTAAGTTCACTTGCTTTAGGAAGACAAATTCTATAGCTAGAATTTTACCTGCATAAAATACAAACTCATTAACACAGTTTAACTCTTCAATATTAAAACTTAAAATGTGGAGTCATAATCTTTTCCTTCAAACACAGCATTATGCCAGAATCTTGCCAAAAAATGATCTCAATAACTAGAAGGCAAAGAAAATGATGCAACATGAATTTATCTGAAGAGTCTTATAAGAATTCTTATTTCTTGACACAAGCCTACTTTCATCTGGCAAAAAAAAAAAAAATCTACAGAGTCCATTTGCTCTTTCATTCTCTCATGAGATAGGGAAACAAAGTCAAAACTAATTAGATATCAAAAATGACATAAAAGTTACCAAGTCAAAGACAATGGCATAGTTTCAATGTGTTATTTAAAAGCTAAATAATAGTAGCCCTTTCATGAAAATTTACTACTGAGCAGAACTAAAGCTTAATTTTGGTTAATTTGTACCACTTGGATTTATTCAGCAGTCTCAAGTAGTGGCCACTGCCTGGCATAAAAAAAGAAAACGAGACATTATTCTTATAAAGTACTTTTTACATTCTTGGTTAAAAAAATAATTTTCAGTGCAATTAAATACTATAAGCAAAATTTTATGTTCATGTACATGATGCACATTTTTTGTGGGAGAATAGTTACAGTTTTCATCATATTTTTAAAAGGTATATACCATAAACAGTTTAAGAGCCCCTAACTTAAAGCTAGTTCTGGCTCCACATTACACAACTTTTCTGTTTTTATTTTAAATTCTTTTTACCTGATTTCTTTTCAATTACCAAAATGTCTGCTGCTCATCAACCCTGTTTTAAATTTCTACCACTGCTCTTGTGACTGTATTTTAATTTGACCCATCTCTCTAGGTTTTCTTCTCATTCAGTCTCTTTTCCCTGTGCTGCCCTATATTTATTCACTTAAGTACAGAAAAATTTACCTTCTATATTTTTAATCAATAAAAGCAATTGTTTCCCTCTAAATGAAGAAAGGATGCCAAAGAAAACATCTCTGTCCTCTGCTCTGGAATTCATTCTAGTGCTATCATCCCAAGGTGCACACAGTATACAGAAATGTTTGGCAAGTTATTATAATCAACATTCACCAAAATCATGCATTAACAATAAGATTCAATTTTGTAAACTATCACCAATAAACAGTGCTTTGGCATCCTTAGATATAATTAAAAAATGTAACAACGACAAGTAAAACAAGAAATGAGGAAGGAGTAAAGGACCCAGGAATCAATGCCATTATCCAGCTGAAAATGATGGCTATGATCACTTATGTTTCTGTTCTGAAGTTAAATTAAAAAGAAATTAGCTTAAACTGTAAGAGAACCTTCCTCATTGTGAAAATTATTAAAACTAGAATAAATTTTTCATATAAAATTAGGATGTCTTCCTCAATAGAGCTCTCTAAATGAGTTTTTCCATCTATCTGAAGTAGTTTGGTTTTTTTTCTTTCTTGGAGACAGAAATGTACAAAGTCCATTTGTAAGAAATGTAAACATGTTTTGCCATACTTACTATCCAAAGAAATAAATCCCTTGAAAATCACTGTAAAAAATTCTCCCAAGAGTTCATTTTTTGCTTTCTAATGTACTACACAAATTAAATTTGTCAATGATTTTCAGCATAGTCTTTAGTCTTCTGAATAAGAGAAGAACCTTTGACTAATCTTAATTATAACTACATTTATGAATATTCAAATCAAAGAATAATCTCTATGTATTTTAAAAGTAAAGATCACACTTTACTAGGTAATGGAATCCAAGTTATTATCCAAAGACATTTTATTTTCAAGCAAGCTTCAGGAATATCAAGCTTACTTTTGATCAATGTGCTGCTTTTTTAAATGCTTTGTAAAGATTTCATGATACCAAATATGCAATCCAGTTAATGGGTAAGATTTGCTAGCATGACATGAAAATGCAACAATGAACAGAAAAATTGAATGAATCTGTCATTTGCTCATATGAAAGTTAAGGTAGTATACTGATTTAAATGTTTAGAGGAAAGAAAATAAGGGTTAACAACTATCTTTTTAAAAATTTATTCTCCAATAAATTCTCAGATCTAGGAAGAAGAAAGAAAAAAAACATCAAATATAACTTACCTTTTTGTCTCTGGTCCTTACTTCCCCATAGAAATCTAGGGCCTCTTGTGCCTTTAAAAATTTGCCCCGATGTAACAAATACGCGCAAATCATTACACCAGTTCGTCCCTTTCCAGCTTTACAGTGAATTGCTGCTACATGATTGTCATCTTCACTTAGCCATTGGTCAAGATCTTCACAAAAGGGTTTGATAAGTTCTAGCTGTGGTGGATTATGGTCTTCGAAAGGATACTGTGCAACTGTGGTAAAAAGATAACCTCAAATAAGAAAAAAATCTCTCCTGAATTGCTTATTAAAAGTAGGTTAACTTTAGAAATGTTGCATATAAACTTAACAGAGTTCTTAAAGAAAAACTGAACTCCAGAGAAAAATAATTTATTGTCTCATAATTTTCTAATTTTTGAATAGAAAATAGTCTCTCAACTCAAATTTATCCATTAGACAGGGAAACCAGGTATTATTTTCCTCACTTTATGAAGGAGGAAACTTTGCAATAGAGTAGCAAAGAAGTATCAGAGGTCACAACATATCAGAGGTGGAGGTAAACTCAAAATTAAATGTCACAGGAGCCTCTTATTAGGGCTCTCAATACATTTTCTAACAAAAGGAATTGTAACACTTATAATATTGCATAATCACAAAACAAATATTCCAAAGAAAGTACAGATCACTAACAAATAAACAATGGAAAAGACTGCATTTTACACTTCATATAATAAAAACGTCAAACATGTTATTTTAAAGATGGTCTTGCAAATGTTAGTGTTGCATACACATGACTTTAAAGACATTTACAAAAGAAATTGAGGGAAAAAAAACCCCAAGTTATAAAATGTATACAATTGTAGTAAAGTTTATCAAGCGAAGTTTCAGGTCTTTTCACATGAGTTATAAGAACTCAAAACTTCTCTGTTCCCTATAGTTAGAGTTGAGGTCTTTTAAAAATTTTTTCTAGAAATAGGACTTTAAATATATCACTACTAAATTTTATCTTATTGGTTCCACTCTATTAAGATTCTTAAAAATGCCAACTAACATTCAATGTACCTATCTTCTGTGTTATCTAAATATGTGAAAAGTATGTCTTTTATATCTTCAACCAAGTCATTCATAATGGGGTACAAGATACACTCAATTAAGCCTTCAGTGTGACAGGACAGCTCTTCAAGGAGACAATGACTACCGTTACAGGGAATCATCAGGACAGCTTTTACTTAGTCATCTGCCCAGCTGTACCATCATTCCATCTTCATTTCCCCAGTGGCATACAAAAACATCCAGAAAAACCTGTTAAACGCCTATTTAAAGCTAGATAAACCTCGAGTAAAACACTCTTTGACCAGTAAGCAGTAGCCTAAATGCACTAAAAATGAAACCTTCTTAGTAAATGTATCCTGGCTCTCACAGCCATTAGCACTTCTGAATTCTCAAACCAACTGTTTGAAAGTCCATTCTAAATATTTAGGAGGGATCAATGGCAAATATATCAATCTGTCAAGGCACCCACTTTCTCTTTTTGACTATCACGGCAGCATCTTGCCAAGCTTCTCAACTCTCCAGGTCTCTCATGGTTCAAAGGGTTCCACAAATACAAATGAAAGTTTCTGTGGGCTCTGAGATAGAATTTACTACACCTGGAGAAGAACACATTTAAATCATCTCCTGCTCTCATCTATCAGGCTCCTCTTATCCATATTTCATTATACCCTTTTCCACCACACAGGTCATGTTCCTCGACAGGAGTTAAGTTGTTCTTCTTTCTCCCTGTAATCTCTTACTGTTACACCAAATGCCTCAAACTGTAGGTATAACCCTCTCTTTATTCTACTGTTAGTCTAGGAATTTCTCCTAATTCTCGGTCTATTCTACAATTTAGTCTTTCTAGTACTACTGGCAAGTTTATATGATACTTGTTTCCAAAAACACAATAGCAAAATTAAATTTATTTTTCAAATTTTCTAAGACCATCTTTAAGATAAATATATCACTTAATAATTAAGATTATTCATTATTGGTATGACAGTAAGATTTAGACTGTTGGCTTCAAGTTATCAAACATAATACAGTGTATTTATGCCTACCTCTGCAGTTAAATTTGGCGGTATCATAATGTCTTTCAGCACATCTAAAAGAAAAGTTTAAATGTGACATAAAATTATCTTTTGCACTTGAGAAAAAAAAGTATATTAGTAACAAACATTTTCTGAACCTTTATAATGTACCAAGCATTATATGTCTTACATTAACTATTGCTTTTAATCCTAAAACTCTTGTGAAGTAGGTACTGTTATTATCCACATTTTACGATTAACAAAATCAAGGCTGAAAATGTTAAGTATATGCAATCAGAGCTTATACGTTTGCTTACAAAACTTATAATGCCACTAATATACAACATTGCAAATTCAGCTGCATCTACACCTTCACATTCCCTCTGTGAAAATTATATATGCTAATGGTCTTTATTTTTGATTTCACAAGATATGTATAAACAACTAACTAGCTTCAATTTTATCTTTGCCTTATAATTGAGCATATACAGTTTTCTCAAACTATTACTACAAAAGATGTATGTTAAAAACAGTAAAATTATAAGGGCAAAGGAAAAGTAAAGAAAAACTGAATGATGGTAATCTACTCAGACACAACACTTACTAAATTTTTTAACCAGATCTTTCTCTCTTTAGAGAAGCCAAAGGTCATCTTTTTCAATAATCTCTCAGGTTATAAGTTTTAATTAAAGTCTGAGAGTAATGAAAGACTAGTAAGTAAAATCAATACAGAATAGAAAAAAGTAATGTTGACTTAGCATTACTTACAGCATGCTAAAATTTGTCTTTTTAATAGTAGTCACATGTTTGTTATCATGCAGTGGCTGACTCATGATTAATAGGCCATGTTTATAAACATTAATAGGCTCAGAAAGGGATTCCATACATTAGCTTGTGGTCAGCAGCATTCTGGTACCTCCAACTACTAACCAAACCAGATATTTTAAAAATTATTTAAAATAAAAACTTAGCATTTTAAAACAAATAAAGGTCCATAGCCTCTTAATCCACCATTCCAAAATCCCCAAATTTTGAAGCATCTGAAACTTTCTTTTAACTGTATGGCAAACTCAATTGCAGCAGAACTTGATCTGAGTTTATGAGAATGTGTAGTCCTTAATTAATAGGAATAC
The DNA here is from genome assembly GCF_949987535.1 of Balaenoptera acutorostrata. Classification (NCBI taxonomy): domain Eukaryota; kingdom Metazoa; phylum Chordata; class Mammalia; order Artiodactyla; family Balaenopteridae; genus Balaenoptera; species Balaenoptera acutorostrata. The sequence continues at coordinate 39,170,342 of NC_080079.1, forward strand.
ACTTACAGCAAAGAGTAAAACATTTTATTCTAGGTACTGTTCCAAATCCCACTGGGGTGTTATGCAATACAAAATATATGCTTCCATGTTACCTTTCTAAAAACTGAAAAATTCTGAATGCTGAAACACAACTAGCCCAAAGAATTTCACATAAGTGGTTATGGACCTGTGCTTTACATTTAGAAATCCTGAAATATCTGTAGAGTTCATCTATTTTAAACAATTTTTAAACTCAAATCCACATGAAGGTTGGGAATTCCCTGGTGCTCTCAGTGCCGAGGACCTGGGTTCAATCCCTGGTCAGGGAACTAAGGTCCTACAAGCCAGGTGGTGCAGCAAAAAAAAAAAAAAAAAAAAAAAAATCCGCATGAAGGTTGAATAATTATAAGCAAATTGCAATCCACTAATTTCTAACTGGTCAGACCTGAAACAAATCAGCTTCTCATAATATTGCTGAAAACAAAGCTTTTCCATTTTAGCATACTATAATTTAGTATATTGAGTTTTGCTAGAAAGAAAATTTATTTAACAATGACATATGCACATATATGCATCCTTGCTAAATAATTTCATACTCGCTTTTATTTAAAAAAAAAAATGACAGGCAGGAAGAAGAGAACTGACCAAGAAAATAGTAACATTTTACACTTTCTTTGGTACAGGTTAAAGAGGAGTATGGTCAATAGAGAAGAATCCGTAATGGAATATTTTATAAGGAATCATGTAAAATAGGGCTTACGAGGTGAGGGGAGAGGTATATACCAGGAAACAATTCTAAGAAACTGGTCTCATGAGAGCACAACAAAAAATAAACATTTTGAGTTTCATACAGCTTCAGTTATCTAAAATTCCTGTACTTTTTTAGCAGCTCAAAATGTTTGGCTTGATAAACACTGCAGATGACTGCCTTCATACACTGATTCCCAAATATTATTAAGAGGAAAAAAATGGAGGGAAAGTGAAAATAATGAGCTACTAAATGTCTATTAGATGTGCATACCTTACAAAGTTTCCATGTTTTTAAATTCATCCTCACAATCATATAATAGTCTCCATTTTATATATGAGAAAGCTAAATTTAGAAGAGCATTACAAAACTGGCCCCAAACCACGATATGTAAATGGAAGAGCCCAGCACCTCTGATTACAAAAGTCAAACTTTTTTCAGTATTGTTCCATACTCCACGCATAATAAAAAATATAAAAGTTTAAAAAACAAAACAATAACAAATTTTAGTCAAAGTCAGCATTCCAACAAGAGCATTATTTGGCATAAAAGAACCAACAAACAGTGATAATGAAAACATGAAAAAATTGTGAAAATATCTACAGGTATGGATAGGGGGTATGTGAAAACATATACTGGGCCTGGTAGTGATGAAAGTGATCTGGGGAGTGGTTGGTCCGGTAAGAAAGAAAGAAGACTCTCTTAATTCAAACCTCTGATGGGGCTTCCCTGGTGGTGCAGTGGTTAAGAATTCGTCTGCTAATGCAGGGGACACAGGTTCGATCCCTGGTCCAGGAAGATCCCACATGCTGCGGAGCAACTAAGCCCAGGCGCCACAACTACTGAGCCTGTGCTCTGGAGCCCACGAGCCACAACTACTGAGCCCACGTGCCATAACTGCTGAAGCCATGCCTGGAGCCCATGCTCTGCAGCAGGAGAGGCCACAGCAATGAGAGGCCCGTGCACCGCAACGAAGAGTAGCCCCCACTCGCCGCAACTAGAGAAAGCCGACGCACAGCAATGAAGACCCAACGCAGCCAAAAATAAACAAATAAATAAATTTTTAAAAATTAAAAAAAACAAAACACAAACTTTCTCTGATAACTGCACACACATACACACACACACAGAGACCCTTGTAAATTTATGGTATATTAGTGATAAGACAAGTCTTTCAACAAACCAAAATTAAAGATACATGAATCGTAAATGGGATCTGACTAAGACAAGTGTTAGGTAGATCTAACCATTTATACTTCCTTATAACTAGAACTCAACTTAAAAGATATCTTTTTTTAAATCATCACCTCATATTGGCTTATATAAGACAAGAGAAATAAAGATGCACTGAAAGAGAGCTTTTATGAAGCAGTAGACAGAAAGTGAAGAAAGGGATAAGATTAATAGGAAATGCTTCCAGAGAAATGAGACTCGTCATAGAATCAGCTAGGCATGTAGGCCTCTACTTTACTCTCTTCAATGGAGTTATCCCTATCTTACAAAAGAAAACTTAATAGATAAAAATTAACAACAGCTGAAGGTTTACCACAAAATGATGCAGAGCTGTATGTCAAATAGAATATACCATGAAGTATAGTCAACCTTTTAAAAATTAGTATCCAGTGAACATTTAACTTCCTCAAAGGCAAGAACTATATTATGTCTTTATACCCTATCTCCCCCCTCCTCCCCGTACCCCCACCAGAAGACAGATTACAGAGGAACATACAAAAATGAAGTACACACACTTGCATAAAACAAACTGATTAATGTACTAAGTAATTCACCAAGTACACCTGAATTTGGTTAATGATATGAGGCTAATTTTGTCCTTTCTTAAAATAACTTACTGAATGCCTGATAATAGAGATATAAACAGTTACAGTCAATTATTAGAAAGTCCACATTAAGAACTCTTCTTCACCCACATATGTCATAGTTGCCATAAAAAGTTTAATATACTATTAAATACAGGTATGTCAAGTGCAAATGTTTTAAGATCTTTCCATTTACATATGTTTGCAAAGACATACATCACATGAAATTAATATCCTAAAAATAAAAGAAATAAAATAGAAACATCTGCTACTTATCAGACTCACTTACCCAGAGCCAGAAATATAAACAGGGGTAGAAAAGCAAAGAAGGCTGAAAAGTGACATCAGAAATCAAAACATGCTACAACTTGGTAGTTCTAGAAACTTCTGAAGAAAGTAAAATTTGGGGAGATTAAAACAAACAAACAAACAAACAAAAAAAAACAGAAAGGGAATACTGGCATCAACAGTGGATGGTCTGCTACCATATGTACCTGTGTGACCTTGTTCAACTCACTTAACTTCTCTAGGCTTCAGATTCCCCATCAGTAAAATGAGAAGGTTGGACTAAATGATCTCTTTCACGTACTTTCCAGTCTATGATTCCATTAAATGAATGGGGGAATAAAGGAGTTAAAATATGTGCACCAAAAGCTACTCTCAACTAATAATGAGACAGTTCACTAACTTGGGGGTCTGATGTTTGGATATACAAAAACAAACAGGCAATCAACTCTCCAGTCTAGATACCAATGCCAACTTTAACCATAATAACACAAGTGACCCACAATACTGACAGTACAAACCTGAGTCCTAAATTCTAGAAGCAGGAAGCCATTGCATACAGAATGAAAAGAATTTCCTTTCCTTTCTTTGGATATAATGTTAAACTCAAATAAAATTTTGAAATAAGGCAGAATCTGTCTTTAGTATCTTTCTACCTTCCTTCTGGGACTCTCTACATGCCCAGTACTAAGAGTCTAAGCCTGAGGTGACTCATTTAGTGGACTCCAGCTTTTGACAGTTCATGTCCTGTTTGGTTTTTTGTTTGTTTTTTTTTTTTGAAACTTAACTTCTGAATCCAGTTGTTCAAAAACTACAAAACTTTGTGGTTTTTATTTTCCTCCACAGAAACACTCTGGCACCTGTAACAAGAGTTTTTGTAGGAGAGGTTAATCCAGAAAAGAGAAGGATATACGCACAGATCATCTGTAAGTTGGGACCCACCTAAACTTAAGTTTCTACAGCACCTTTTACTTTCTTTCATCTTGTTACTTATTACCACTACACCGTACACACACACACACACACACACACACACACACACACACACACACCCCCCATAATCTGACCATAATGGATTATCTGCCATATTCTAGACAATATTATGCCAACAAGCTTCTTACATGCCATTCTCTCTGCCTGCACTGCCATTTCCCCTCTTCTTAAGCCTCAGGTCAACTTCTATGATTCTTTTCACCCCAGCTCAAACATGCCATTCTTTATGAAACCTTCCCTACGGGGTGCAATCACTATTTTGACTGTTGTCTACACAGCTCTCTTCTATACAAGAGTTACCTCTTCTATAATACTTTGTCTACCTTTCACATTAGACTATAATTACCTGAGGAATGGAACTACATCTTATTCACCTCTGCACTAACAAAATGTTGTAGAATGTCTAACATGTAGCAAGCCCTCAATAAATGTTTGCTTCTTTGTTCATCTGAGGAAATCAGCGACAACTCACTAAGAGATACAATACTAGTGTCTACTTCACTCTCCGGTCTTCTGAAGTCTTATCAGAGTACAAAGATCACTAAATTAAAGATAAAAAAGCAACATCCCACAAGCCAATAAGGCAGAGAGAATCTTTCATTTTTTTAGTGAATATCTGAAAGCCCACTGAACGCAGAAAAAAACCTTGTTCTTATATTTTATAAATAAACTCTACAGAAATTATAACAGTAAATTAGCATACATAACTTTAGATTAAAATTTTTTCCATTGCATAATTTATACATATCACATAGGAAAAATAAAAGCCAGGTAGAAACATAACACATTTTATACACAATTTGTTTTTTTAATTAGAAAATGGTCAATATTTTGGGAAGGAAAAAATGGTCAAGAGCAAAAATGATAAGATATTTTCTTCACATTTTTCTTTCCTTCTTTTTTTTTTCTACTTTACACCTCTACTCACAAAGTCAAAAGAAAAAATGAAAGGTTAAAGATAAGATCAGCTAGCTGAATCAAGAGGCAATCCTTATATCCCTGCCCCAGACAAGAGAAGCCACCCAATTCAACAACTTTAGTTAACTTATTTATTTTATATACAGTTAGAGAATATGCTAATAGCTTTTTCAATCAATTGACCTAGAGACACAGAATAAAATTATGTCTACTCTAGAAGCATCCCTCCATGGAAGATGGCATTAATGCTTTAGCAGAAGCTCTGTGTGAATTACACTTCAAGTTACCACATGGTTATGGGCCCAAAGATGGGCTAGATGCCAAGTCATTTAAAGCAGATCAAGTAACATGAATCTGTGCCAACATTGTTTTACCTCATCACTACACTTTCTAAATGACCTAACTATGCTCTCAATCAGACTTCTTGAACTAATTGTTTTAGGAATACAATTCTGTTAAAATATATCTTTAACTCTACCTCATTCTAACAAGGAAATAACTTTCACTCAATAGTTATTTTAGAAGATATTTGCAAGCATACAAACAAGAAAACATACTTACAGATTGTATATCTTGTAATGGTTTTTATGCTTTGAATCCAAAAACCTTAAAACAAAACAAACAAACAAAAAGCCACCATTAACAAAAATGAGCTAACATTTGAAATTACATTACTACTATTGAGAAAAACCAAAAGACAGATTCTATTTTTCCTAATCTCAAATACCATTTAAGAAAAAGAAATAAATAAACTCCAATAAATATTCTATCCATGGGTTTAAACTAGTAATCAGGTCTTTCTTAAGTAACTATTACATTACACAGATTTATACAATCTGAAGTAAAGCCATAGCTCTTCATAAAATGAATATTTTCATAATCTTCTCTCTTCAGCCTAACATAATGAGATTGAGTATTAAGAAATAACTCCTTTAAAAAGCAGCATTAGCATTTAGCTCAAGTTCACCTAGCTTATACAGTTTTGTGAGAAATAGTTACATGCAATCAAGAAATCTTAAAAATAACCCTGGAAATTCAGCCATCATTTTCTTTCAAACTAAAAACTTTTGATATTTGAAAGATGCAAGTAATAACTATTAGCTCTGTACAAAGTTTATTAAGTATTTTCACATACATAGTCTCATTTGATGCTCACAAACATCTGAGAGGCAGAGAGATGAAGGAAGTAGGTATCAAAGAAATTACAGGACTTGCCCAAGGTCATACAGCTATTACATCAAAAGACCAAAGACCTCTCCCCTCAACAATTAGTTAAGAAACTAAACAACAACAACAATTACAGCCAACACTTACTATATGCCAGGCACTATTTTAAATACTTTATGCATACAAATTTGTTTAATTCTGTAAGGTAGGTAATAGAGGGGTTAGAAAAGTATAAGGCTGAGGAAATAGAATAAACAGAAGAACAAATGGAAAACAGAAGAGAAGATTTTAAAAGATCTAAAGTCTAGGAGATTCAACATATGAATAGGCATCCCAGAGAAAACAACAGAACACACAGGAGAAGAAATCCAAGATATAATTCAAGAACAATACCCAAAACTGAAGCCCATGAATTTCCAAACTGAAAGGGTATAATGAGTATTCAGCAATATTAAAACAGACCCAAATAAAGGCATATATATCTCACTGAAATTTCTGAATGCTGAAGACATAAACATAAGATCCTAGCTGCCTGAAAGGAAACATGTTTCATAAAATGAATCTGGAATCTGAATAACATCATCCTTTTTAATGGCAACACCAGCAGCTAGAAAACAACTGGGCAAAACCTTCTGACTTAAAGTTATTCCCAGCCTAGAATTCCATACCAAGATAGACTATAAAACAAGTGTGAATATATAATAAAGGCATTTTAAAATAAGCAAAGTCTCAAATAATTTTGCTTTCCACATATTCTCTCTCAGGAAGTTACGACAAGACATGTTCCACCAAAACAAGGGTGGGAAACCGTGAAAGAAGATGACAAGTTCCAGAAACTGAAGAATCCAACGCATGAGAAGAAAAAAGGAGAATTCCCAGAATGAATAGTGAAGGGACATCTCGATTAGACAGTCATACAGCAAGTCTAGAGAACGACTAATCCAGATTAGGGCAGACCAGAAGGTTCCTGGAGAAGATGAAATTGATATAATAAAAAATGTGCTCAAACATATACAGAGATTTATACAACTAGGGGTAAGTTTAGGGACGAATTAAAGTTAAGAATGTAGAAACTAAACGAGAGAGAGAGAGAGAGAAAGAGAAGGAGAAAAAAGGAGGGAAGAAGGGATGGAGAGAGGGAGAACTGTAAATCCAGGGAAAACAAAATGTGTAGGAAAAACCAGTTATAATATACTATATTGCTTAACTATGAATGACATTTATCTAGTCATAATGACATAAAAACCCAATATTGATATAACCAAAATTACAATATACTACTGGAAGAATGGGAGAATGAAAATATGTGGTTGGGTTAAGAGGGAAAAAAAGAGTCCATAAACTTGAATGTGAAAAATTATGTTACACAGTAATACAAGCAGTACTTATAACTTTATCACTAACTGATATGTCATACTACAGTTGTTGAAGGTATCAAAATATTATTTACAATCAACACTGCAAAAATTAACATAGTCATTAGACCTGCCAACAGATTTGATTTAAATGTGTTAATAACTATTATTATATAGATGTTTTAAAATATTTTATAACAATTATAATCAAAACTAATATAGTAGGCACATTTATAATCCTATGAATTTTATTTTATGGATTTAAAATCATTTTAAGGGTTCATAAGCTTCACCAGACTGTCAAAAAGGTACATGGCCTAAGATTAAGAACTCTTGCCACAGGGCATAGGGAAACAAAGGAAAATAACTACCTTTTTTTTGTTGTGGCAGTAGTTGTTAATAAACCCTATAGAACTATTTGATTTTAGTATTTCATGTGTACAACTTTTTTAAAGTAAATATTTAAGGTACGTGTAACTTTTTATAATTCTTTGCTTTAACCCACTACTTCAACCAACCCAGCACTGATTCTGCTACAAAGACTTCTATAAATATATTACAGGAAAAAGTGGTTTGTTACAGACCCTTTCACTCCTGTCTGTTCTACCCTCTTTATCTTCTATATTGCCGTACCTTTTTCTCAATTTTTACTTTTGGATTTTTCTTTAAATTGAGGTAAAAATTTACATACAGTGAAATAGACAGATCTTAGGTGTACAATTCTATAAGTTTTGTAACAACCACTCCAATCAAAATATAGAACACTTCTACCACCCCAGAAAATTCCCTCATGCCCATTTTCAGTCAAGCCCCACCAAGCTCTCAGGTAGCTACTACTATTACCATATATTAGTTTGGCCTTGTTCTTTAATTTCATGTAAATGTAATCATGTAATATGCATTCTTTTTAAACTGATTTCCTTCACTTAATGTTTTTCCAATTTACCCATGTTGTTACATGTATGGATAGTTCATTCTTTTTATTCTATTATTCCACTGCATGAACATAACACCATTTGTTTATCCATTCTCCTTTGATGGATATCTGGGATGTTTACAGTTTGGGGTTATTATGAATAAAGTGCATAAACATTCTCGTGCAAGTCTTTTGGGGGACATATGCTTTCATTTCCTTTAGTAAATAACAGCTAGGAGTAGAACTGCTGGGTCACAGAGGAGATAGGGTGGGTGCATATTTAACTCTATAAGAAACTACTGAACAGTTTTCAAAAGCGGCTGTGCCATTCCACAGTCCTACCAACATTGTAAGAGTTCCAGTTGCTCCACAGTCTCATCAATATTTGGTGCTGTCAGCTTCTTAAAATTCTAGTCCTTCATTTGCTTATTAGCCATTTTTACACTTTCTTTTTTGAAATGTCTGTTTAAGTCACTGGCTCATTTCTTCCCCCAACTGGATTATTTGTCTTTTTTATTATTGATTTATAGGAGTCTTTTATATATTCTAGGTATTAGTCCTTTGTCAGATATTTGCTCCTTGTGTACGACTTGCCTTTTCATTTCCTTAATATTGTGCTTTGATAATCAACAAATTTAAATTTTGATAAAATCCAATACATCAAATTTTTCTTTTGTTTAGAACTTTGCATCATCTCTGAGAAATCTTTCCCTACACATAAAGAATTCATAAAGATATTCTCTATGTTTTGTTCTAGAAGCTTTATACATACTTTTAGACTTTTCTCAGTTTCTATTTTAATTTGGTTGGAAATTTAGGTAAATATTAAGGGTAATTAGAATAACCAAAACATAGACAAATGATTTGAAGGACAGTGATCATAAAATTTAATAAACAACAACTCATTGCTACCTGCCATATCTTCCACCATAGGTTTCTTCTGAGAGAAAATGAATAAGCAAAAAATGATCTACAAAATACAATTTTCTCACGGAAAACCTACAATGTAAATGTGAGCAGAGGGGGGAAAAAGGTATTTTGGAGGATTAACAGTTCATTTTTAGTTCATTCTGAGTCTGGTAACTTTATGTTTTGAATCCAAATACATAAACCAATACTATATTAATAGGTATGTACACATCTTATTGCCCATCTCCAAGGAATACTATTCACATGTGGCAGCCCTTCGTACACTTAAACTGGAGTCTAAAGGATTGACAGGACACATACCAAAATGATCACAGTGGCTATCCTGGGTTTTCAGGGAGAGATGGAGGCTTTCATGATTTACTTTCAACACTTCTACAATTTTGTTGTTAAAACATAAGCACATACTACTTTCAAAAGAAAAAAGTTTTCTGTCCTAATGTATTTTCCCAAAAAAGTAAGAACTGATGAAGTTATATCACACTATGTTTTACCTCCAAAAAGTGGGCTTCATTAAAAGTCTAGGTTCTTTTAAACAGTATTTTTTAGAGTTTACATAAAATTAATATTTTCATATACTATTTTTAAAGTAGAAAAAACAAGGATCAAAGCTTTTTTTTTAATGTGATAACAGTCCTCCTTGAGAAATAATTAGTTTTAATGATTCATGCAATTCCTATTTATAAAGACTCATGAGGTTTTTCTTAATTATATTTTCATTCATACTGAGCCTGTCCTGAGGATGTTAAAAAAAAAAAATTATTGGCACACACTGTATGCCAAAATCACAAATCTAACATCAGTGAGAAACGATGTCAACAAAACAGAAACAATTCATTAAAATGCTGGTAATGTGTTATCTCTTTAAATCCCTCCTAGAGGCTCCAGCCATGGAAAGCCTATCCTTCAATTTCATTACGACACTTCTTATGTTACTTTAGCTAGGTGTCTACAATGTATATTCAAAGCCAACTTTTATCCTCTTTTAACTTTCAAGTATTATTTATTATGGGCACAACTGCTAAGAATTTCTGCTTCCCAATCTTTTATTTTTCTACATTCCATTCAGGAAGTACTAAAGGCTTCCTAAATAAACAGCCTCATTTGATGTCTTATAACACACATTTAAAAATAAAATCACTTCACTTCTAGAAAAGAAAAGTATCTATTAGGGTAACCTTTCATTAAATTAAATATCCCACAAAATAATACTGATTGACCTAGTAAAATGGAAATACATTAGAGATGGTAAATAGGTGTCAAACTAGTAGTGGCTTGTTGAGGGGCAATGTTAAGGCTATTAAAACAGGTTGGAGACTGGGAAAGAATATCTGCCACTAGTGAGGGAGAGAGAATAAAATAAAAATTTTCACTTTGCCATTTCTAGAGAACATCAATACAAATTTATGGGTAAAATTCAGTAAAAAGCAAAATTTGAACGTTATAAATTATTATACAGTAGCAAAGTTATTGTAACCAGATTAAAGTTCTATTATGAATAGGCCTTAAATAACTTTGTTCTAAAAATCTTTTTTTATACTGGCATTCAATATAAAGGGGCCATCTCTTAAAATTTTTCTTACAGGAGCATGTACATACTTTTGACCATTAAAGAGTATCTGGTACAGGAGATTTCCTCTTGTAAATAACTGTAAAACTGGGCAAAATGTATGAGGCACTAAACAAAAGGTAGCATAGGCTTATGATCCTTAGGGAAAAAGAAACATGAGGTTACCCCGTGGCTGCCTTGTTTTCAGGTTGGAGACTCTTTTCTGACACAGCAGAAGGAAGTAGAACAAATGGAACAAAGGTTTCACTGAGGTATACAGGCAGAGATTGGAGTTCTGGGTGGTAAAGCAGCTAGAGTTTGTGGAAGAGGGTAGCAGAAAAAGGAGGATGAACAGACAGAGGGACTTCGAAGTGTATATGGAAATTCACCTCAGGGCCTTGGCCATGGGTTGGGCTGCATATGTGCAGAATCTGGAAGCATAATGGAGATGACACCAGAGATAGCACAGCTCTAGGAGAAGGAGTTCTGGTCCAGCCAGAGTGGAGAGACCTCATTGAGGGACTCACGTATTCAGCTGAGAACTCAGAAAGGCCACACGTTAGGAGTAAGGACCATGCCCTGAACAAAAAACAAAACTAAAATAGGCCTGCCTTAACAAAGAAAACCAAGCTTGATAATACAAGAAGATTAACCATTAATTTAAATGCCTGCCAAAATGAAACTCAGCACCCTTAAATTAACATTCAGACTCCCTACAACATTATCACCCACAACATTCATCATACAATTAAAACTTATTAGACATGCAAAGCAGGAAAACATGACCTATGACCAAGAAAAAAAAAAAGCAGTCAGTGGAAACCAACACCAAGACAAACCACATGTTAGAATTAGCAGACACGGACTTTGAAGCAGCTATTATAAATATATATGGGAATGTAAAGGAAAATGATTATAGCAAATGAAAAGACAAATCTCAGCAAAGACACAGAGACTATAAAAGACAGAAATTCTGGGTCTCAAAAGTACAGTATCTGAAAAGAAAAAGATCTACTTGCATGGTCTTAACGGAAGACTGGGGACTGCAGAAGAAAGATGTGGCAGATTGTATTTTCTAAGAATGACTGCATCTCCCAGCCCACATGCTCTTCATACAACATAACCTTAACACTGTTCCCATCAAGTGATGGGGTCTATGGTCCCTCCCCCTTGAACTTGGGCACACCTTTGTGACTGCCTCAACCAACACAGTATGGGCAGAAGTGACATAAAGCTATTTCTAAGGCTAGGTCATAAAAATGCCATGCACTTCTACCCATGCACTTCATTCTTAACAAGCTGCCATGCTATGAGGAAGCCCAAACTAGCCTACATGGAAAGGCCAAGTATAGGGGTTCTGGCCAACAGCCCAACTAAAGACCCAGGTAAAGACAGCATTTACCAGACATGTGAGTGAAAACACCTTCAGATGATTCAGCCCCCAACCTGCCAACTCATCTCCAGTCACTGAGTCTTCCCAACTAAGGCCCCAGACACTGGAGCAGAAACAAGCCATCTCCACCATGCCTTGTCTGAATTCCTGACTCACTTGATCTGTGAGTATAAAATAAATAAATGTTCTATGCTATTTATGTTTAGAGGTGGTTTGTTATGCATAAATATTAGCTGGAAAATAAAGATATGAATTTGACCACAGATTAGTAGTAATTATCTAACCTGAAGAACAGAAGAAAGAAACTGAAAAAAAATTTTAAAGACATCACGTCCGGAAATTTCCCACCCATGGTGTAAAACATTAACTTAGAGATACTAGAAGCTCAATAAACTTCAAGTAAGACAAATATAAAAGAACCACACTATGCATATCATGATCAAAACCACTTGGGCTTCCCTGGTGGCGCAGTGGTTGAGAATCTGCCTGCTAATGCAGGGGACACGGGTTCGAGCCCTGGTCTGGGAAGATCCCACATGCCACGGAGCAGCTGGGCCCGTGAGCCACAGCTACTGAGCCTGCGCGTCTGGAGCCTGTGCCCCGCAACGGGAGGGGCCGCGATAGTGAAAGGCCCGCGCACCGCGATGAAGAGCGGTCCCCGCACCGCGATGAAGAGTGGCCCCCACTTGCCGTAACCAGAGAAAGCCCTCGCACGAACCGAAGACCCAACACAGCCAAAAATAAATAAATAAATAAATAAAGTAGCTATAAAAAAATTAAAAAAAAAAAAAAAAAAAAAAAAACCACTGAAAACCAAAGACAAAAGGAAAAAAACAAAAGGAGTCAAAGAAAAAGACACATTATATATAGGAGAATACCAGTCTGAGTAATGGCTGACTTCTCATCAGATCTAATGAAGTGCTGAAAAGCAAAAAAAAAAAAAGCCATCCCAGAAGTCTATATCCAGCAAAATGCCCTTCAAAAACAATCAACAGAAGCTGAGAGGATCTGTCGCCAGCAGACTTGCCCACAGGCTGAAGGGAACTAATTCCAGATGAAAAGTGAGTCTACAGAAAGAAACAAAAAGCATCAGAAATGGTAAATATAGGAATAAATATAAAAGGACATCTTTTTCTTCTCTTGATTCCACTGAAAGACAACTGACTGTTTAAAGCAAATAAAATAACACTGTATTATGGGGTTTATTACATACATAGATATAAAATCATACCAAAAATATTGAGGCAAGCAGAATTCTACTGTTGTAGGGCTCTTATATTTTAATGGGAACTGTAATAAGCTAAGAATGTGTTCTATAATACCTAGAACAAACTCTAAATATATATATATTTATACATACAAATAAAAAGTCAATAGAAGAATTTAAATTGAATACCTGAAAATATTCTATTAACCCCAAAGAGGACAGAAAAAGAGGAATGGAGAGAATGAGAGTGAAATAGGAATGAACAACTAAACACAAGTAGAACGATGTTAGTCTTAAATAAAACATATTAATCATTATATTAAATATAAATGGACTAAACACTCCAATTAAGCAAGTTGGTGATTGGAGATTTCCTTGGTGGCTCGTTGTTAAGAATCCGCCTGCCAGTGCAGGGGACACGGGTTTGATCCCTGGTCCGGGAAGAACCCACATGCCGCGGAGAAACTAAGCCCGTGCACCACAACAACTGAGCCTGCGCTCTAGAGCCCGCGAGCCACAACTACTGAGCCCACGAGCCACAGCTACTGAAGCCCATGCACCTAGAGCCCATGATCCGCAACAAGAGAAGCCACCGCAATGAGAAGCCCGCACACTGCAATGAAGAGCAGCCCACACTCGCTGCAACTAGAGAAAGCCTGCACGCAGCAACAAAGACCCAACTCAGCCAAAAAAAAAAAAAGTCAGTGATTACAAAGCAAGTTAAAAACTGACCTTCATAATATTTCTTCATGAAATATAGTACATATAAATGTTTACATATACTTGCTACACAAGTTGTCACACTCTACAAATTAATATACTATGCAATATTCAACTCTGAAGAAGCAAGACAAGATCACATAAATCAAATGCAAAACTCAATCTAGATGCTCTATACATTAACACCATGCTACTGAACTCATTCCAATAGAGGAGAAAGAATCTAGGTTGCAAGATAAGCTTTATACTGACTCTTAGAAGGCATAAGAAACTCAGTTGTTACTTTGGTGAAGTTACTGGTGGTCCAGAGTCTGATCCTCTACCTTTCAGGGTTAGACTTGATCCTGTCAGCATATTAAGTGGTGTTTTTTTTTCCCCCCCAGGGACAAATTAAAACCCATATCATATGACTGATGTATAAATATCATAATGATCATAATGGCAATATACTAATTTATTGAAAAATCCAACTGCCATAAGAACTAAATTATTCATATCTTTATGACCATATCTCACCATAAGCAGACCTGAGAACTGAAATCAGAATGTTGCTTAATAAATGTGGAATCAAACAAGAGAAGTTAGTTAAATGAAGCAATTTTTAATAGACTAAGATATTCTGATGTTTCCATCTCCACAAAAGGAATGGTTTTGCCAAAAATATCTAAAGTTCATTGGCTAAGGCTTCCTTTCTCTTGGCAGTGCTTTTTCCACGTTTCAATAGCTAACCAATCCTTCTTTTCACCAAAAGGCTTTATGTTGACAAACTAAATATATTCCACTGCATTAAATTGAAGTCTTACTGTAAGGCCTGAGAGTCAGTTTTTTAAAGGTGAACTGGTATATTTCTGCTTGGTGCCAGTACTTACTGATATTAAAGTCTATATTATTAGAGCTGGGAACTGACAAAAATTCATCCAACAAATATTTATTGAACACCTGCAATGTGACAAGCACTACTGTGGATACACTGGTAACAAAACTCCAAGTAGGAACAACCACAATCGTAGTAACAATTGCTTCTAGCAGCTTGAGAAAAACCCATCAGCAAACCCCCTTTCAAGGTATCCCATTCAGAAAATAGCCTAAGAACACTAGATTGCTCTTACTAATCCAGAAATAGGCTAAAAAGAAAAATAATTACTTATTTGCTACATTTTTCTGTAGGTGAGTCACTATTTGGTAACCATTTTTAATTCATCTGCTGTATGCATGTTGAATCAACATTTGCCCTTAGAACCCTAATATACCTACAATTGCTACTGCTACTACTAAAACGTGAAATTGGATTGTTGTTTTTCTTTTTAACACATAAATTATATCTGCCTTAATCCCATTAACACAGGCAAACTGCAAATATTCTAGTTCTTGACTATTTTCTTCTAGTCATCTTCAGGTTGTCAGAATTAAAATCAGTCATATATCCGACACAAGGAAAGTAAGTATCTTGTTGAAAATGTACTTTTCACTCCTGCCTGCACAGTAGTACTTTCTCCTACATTATCTCAAGTTAAATAGAAGAGCAAAAATAAGAGTTTTATATTATATTCAGGTGAAAGATAGTAATCCCCAGAACTAAAGAAAATCTATTCTATCTAAAGAGGTATAAAATTAGAAGGAAAAGAAATAAACAGTGTAGTAAGTAACCTATAACCCACTGAAAAAAATTCAGAAGGCTATTAAAAATATTATGAATAAGAAACCGCCAAACATTTCTCTGAAGTTGTATCGTTTTGTGCTTTTACATGGATGAGAGTTCCAGTTGATCTACATCCTTGCCTACCCATTAGCCCTTTAAGTTTTAGCCATCCCAGTAAATATGAAATAGGATCTCACTGCGTTTTAATTTTCATTTTCCTGATGATTTTGAATTTTTCATATGCTTATTGATCATTTATAAATCTTCTTCTAAAAAGTTTCTGGGGGCTTCCCTGGTGGCGCAGTGGCTTAGAATCTGCCTGCCAATGCAGGGGACACGGGTTCGAGCCCTGGTCTGGGAAGATCCCACATGCCACGGAGCAACTGGGCCCGTGAGCCACAACTACTGAGCCTGCGCGTCTGGAGCCTGTGCCCCGCAACGGGAGGGGCCGCGATAGTGAAAAGGCCCGCGCACCGCGATGAAGAGCGGCCCCCGCACCGCGATGAAGAGTGGCCCCCACTTGCCGCAACTAGAGAAAGCCCTCACACGAAAACTAAGAGACCCAACACAGTCATAAAAATAAATAAATAAATAAAATAAATAAAGTATTAAAAAAAACTATTAAAAAAAAAAAAAAAAAGTTTCTGTTCAGATCTTTTGCCCTTTATGGGGTTGTCCTCTTATGAATTTGTAACAGCATCTTTATACTGTGTTGAATTCAAGTCCTTTGTCAGATATATGCACTGCAAATATTCCTCCCAGACTGTGGCTGCTTTTTTATTCACTAATGGTGTCTTTCAAAAAATAGAAGTATTTAATGTTGATGAAGTTCACTTTGTCAATTTTTTCTTATATGGTTAATTTTGTATGTACTAAGAAATCTTTGACTAAACAAAAAGTCACAAAGATTTTCTTCTTTGGTGTTTTTATCTAGAAGTTTTATAGTTTTACATTTCCTTTTATGTTTCCATCTATAATCCATTTTAAGTTAATTTATGTGTACAGGCATACCTCAGAGATATTTTTGAGTTTGGTTCTGGACGACTACAATAAAGCAGATATAGCAACAAAGCAAATCACATGAAATTTCTGGTATCCCAGTGCATATATAAAAGTTATGTTTGCACTATACTATAGTCTACTAAGTGTGCAATAACAGCATTATGTCTAAAAAAAAATGTACCTACCTTAACTTAAAAATACCTTATTGCTAAAAAATGCTAAACATCACTTGACAACTCAGGGCTGCCATAAACCTTCAATTTGCAACAACAACAAAAAAAAATGCAGTATTTGTGAAGTGCAATAAAGTGAAGCATAACAAAATGAGGTATGCCTGTATGATGAGAAAGGCTCATTTTACTTTTCATACTGACTTACAGTTGTTCCAGCTTCATTTGTTAATAAGCCTTTGTCAATTAATGTATATGTGAGTTTTTCTGGAATCTCTATTTTGTTCCATTGATCTATATTATATGACCCAGCAATTCTACTCATAGGTAGCCAACAGAAATGAAAATATATGTCCACAAAAGTCTTGTCCATGAATACTCATAGCAGCTTTGTTCATAATAGACCCAAACTGAAAACAACCCAAATGTCCATCACAGGGGAATGGATAAATAAATTATATCATATCCATAAAATGGAATACCACTCAGCAATAAAAAGAACCGAATTACTAATAACAGCAACAACAGGGATGAATTTCAAAACTATTATGCTAAAAGAAAGAAGCCAGACACAAAACAGTACATACTATATGACTACATTTATATAAAATTCTAGAACAGGCAAAACTGATCTACAGTGAGAGAAGACAAATTTAGAGATTACCTGGAACCAGGGCTGGGGACTGATTGCAAAGGGGCATTAAGAAACTTTTTATGGTAATAGAAATGTTCTACATCTTGATTGTAGTGATGTTTACATGGGCGTATATATGTCAAAACTCAATGAAGTGTACACTTAAAAAAGGTACATGTTGCATATAAATTATACCTTAAAAAATTGGTTTTTAAGACTAATATGATTATAAGCATCAATTTGTAAAATGCAACCCACCTCAAAAAATCTCAAATTTATTTTGCTTAATAGCAGACATAGCAATAGAAGGAGCACATCATCTTGAGGAATTAGAACTTTTTAGAATGAAAAGCAAAATGGCACTGTCTAGAATAGTAGTCCAATAGAACTTTCCACAATGATGGAAATGTTCTACATCTGTGCTGTCCAACACAGTAAACACTAGCCATGTGTAGCTACTGAGCACTTGAAATGTGACTGGTGCAAAGGAAAATGAATGAGTAAACTTATTAATTAATGTTAATTTAATCATAATTAGCTACATGTGGCTAGTGGCTACCATATTGGATAGCCTAAGTCTAAAAGATATATCTATGAAAAAATCCACTGGAATACAATGCACATGCTTCTTAGAAAGGAAACAGAAATGGGTATATTCTTGGGATAGAGAATAAAATTGAAACAGAAGAAAGATACAGTAATAACTGGGGACTTCACAACTGTCAAAATATCCACTGAAAAAGATATTTTCAACTATATGCAATTTTCTAACAAATTCTTGATTTTTTAAATTAATTTTCTTTTATCAGTAGACTAATAAAATAAAGAAGGGAACTACAATTTGGACATATTTCTAACCAAGAATGAGGAACAAGTTTGAGTGGAAATGCCAGGAAGCAGGGAGAAAGTGTTCATATAATTTTAGAATTTACGTCAGACAAGGAAGGAAATACTGGCATAGTTAGATATGATACAGATCAGTAAAACGGATTTCAAAAGCTTCATTTAAATAACAGGCTATGAATTCATAACTCAATATCTAAAAGGAAAGACCATAGAGAGGCTTTAAAAACTAAAATTCTGTATAAACAATTACAAATGACTCTAGTTTAAAAAAGACAAAAGAGGAAAAACAGAAATTATCTAAAACCAATAAACATAGCTGCAGAGAATTTACCCACAACGTTATTTTAAAAATAAACAAACAAATAAATACATATCTCCAGAAAAAAGGAGGGAAATAGTTATAGATGAATATAAAAGAGTAGCATATATAAAGGAACATAAAAATGGTAAAGACAAAAGAAAAGGCTTGGAGTGCAGGGCAATGGTTAGACTAAAAAAAGAACAATAAATAAGGTAGAATTCCGTGAGTTAGACAGCTGTATAATGCTAGAGGTAGAAAAAAAGCAGGAACTCCTAAATCTCCTTTTCACTTCTATCTTCTCTGTCCAAGAGAATATTGCTCTGATTCAATAACTCAAGTCTGATGGGTGCATGATATTTCTCTGGATTAAAAGCACTTTTTATTTGCAATGTAAGCAAGGCTATCTCTTAAAGAACATTTCTTAACAAACAGCTATCAACAAAAATCTCTGACATTCCACGATTATACATATTAGTAGAGCAGACAGTTAACAATAAATAATTCAAAACAGAAATAATCCACCAAGCTCTTTATCACTGCTTCATCTGAATCTTGTAGTTGTAAAATTCAAATGGCAAGAGTGGCATAGCATTATAAAAATGGTCTGAAGAAATGGTACCACTAATTTGCTAATTTTCAAAAAGTTCATAAAAATCATTACGAAAAATAATAATAATAGGGTAGTATACACAAACAAACCAAGGAAAAATTTGTTAAGACCAATAAAGATCACCAAGTTGTTTAACCTCGAAAAGAAATGCAATCAAAAATCAAATTACAACAAATAGTAAAAAGTTTCAGTTTGATAATATTCAGTTCACCAAGATTGTGAGAGGGGAAAGACTCACACATGTTGGTGAGAATATAAAATGATACCATTTTTTAGTTTAAACCATGGACCCACTGGACCCACTGCAAAGAATTTACCTTAAGGATTATAAGTACTTGCAAAAGGACACCAAGATAAATGTGTGAAGCTTTTCATTAGAGCACTATTTTCAATAGCAATAACTGGAAATACCCTAAAAAATGTATCTGGGTGGGCTGTTTATTATGGTATGATCATAAAATGGAATAAAAGACAACCAATAAAAGAATCAATTATATCTCCACACCAATATGGAAAATTCCTAAGTATGTTAAATGAAAAAAGAATATGTAGTATGTTCTCATTTGTAATTCTTTAAGAAGTGAGTATAAGATGAAAACAATTTTTTAAAGAATATGTGAAACTTTTAATTGTAGATATCTTTGGGAAGAGGGTCTGAGGATGGGACGTGTAAAATAGGAGAAATCTGTAGGGGATATTTGCTATCTCTAGGCTGCTGAGCATCCAAACCCATTCCATTTTGGAGAATTTCAAGAGATGAGAAGCAAATACGCCCTTCCCCATCTTTCTCGCATCACATGTACAAGGTCTAAGATCAGTTAGGTCCTCGTGTTCTGAACACTGAATCCCAGGTAGTGAGAGCAAGGTGCGGAGGAGTCAAGAGATTATTCAGAGAGATCTCCAGAGGAACTTAAAGTTTATGAGCACAGTCACCAATATCCAGTCATGGTGGCAGTATCTGGGACAGCAAATATCCAAGCAGCAATGTCCTCAGCATAGGATACTCTTATTATAACCTCTTGACTATGCCCTGCTTCTCTTAGCTTCTGAAAATCTTCAAAGCCTGGTTCTCTAGCTATGAGCTATCTAATATTTTTCAAAAAATTGTCTTCTAATTAAGCTAATTAGAGTTACTTTTTGTCATGTGCAACCAAGAACCCTGACTTCTTTCTTTTATTTTCCTATAGTTTATTTATTTTTTTTTTAATGAGGGTTGGTGAAATCATACACATACTTTTTTTTGTGCTCCCTTTAATATTTGAACTTTACTGTAATTTCTTATCTAGCACTGCGGGCAACAGTGAGACAGGCAGGAGAATAAACAATCTATTTAAAAGAAAACATCACAGCATTTTTTTTAAAGGAGGGAGGGTAAGTTCTCTCAAAGAACTTGAATATTACTTAGGGAAACATTCAGCATGACTGCCCCTCCCACTTCCTCCTCTCTCCTCCCAAGGATTTCATGCCCACAATTGGCTCATTGCCTTATAAGTCTGATACAATGGAAAGGCGGAAAAAAGCAAGAAAACAGCACTTTCCAAAGGGAAATGGGAAAATTTAACTGTGGATACTTGGAAAGTTGAGAATAAGAACTTAGACAAGAGCAGAGAGGTAATACCCTCAAAACTTAAAAAATCTAGAATTCAAATCTTTCTAATTTCTATACCTTATTTCAAATAATTTCAGATATATATAAAATCTGAATTCATTAAAGACAGTTGTGAGAATAAACACTGTCTTATTTTTTAAGTCTTTCCTTTCCTCAAAGAATTCCTATGAGATAGTTCTAAATAAGCTTCCAAATGCACAGAATTTTTTAAATTATTTTTGTCAAAATAATATATAAACATATATATTCCAAAAGATATAAAAAGTTTGTAATAAAAAATTACTTGAGGGAAGATGGCAGAATAGGAAGCACTAGGAATGCATCTCCCCACCTAGACAAAAATTGTACTGGCATAATCTGTCTGATGTAACTATTTTGGAACTCTGGAGTCTATTCAAAAGCTTGCAGCTTCCAGGAGAAGGTCTGGATGGTAAATCACAATTAATTTCAATTTCAACTCTTGGTGTGGTAGCAGCTATCCACCCCTCATCCCCTCCCAGCAGGCAGCCATGGATGTATTCCTAGAGTAGCCTGATGGAGCTTGTGGGACTTGTCCTCCAAATTTCAGAGATCTGTGTCTTGATCCTTGACTGCTGCTTCTGATTACGATTATGGACGTGCAGACACAGAAGCAGGCTGCCATTGCTGCAATCCCCAACAACTGAAATGGCTTCCAGGGGATTTAGAGATCCAGAGCCTATTTTTTTTTTCCCTTTTCTTCTTTTGGGAGCCAGACATTTAAGAAGTTTGACATCCATGAAAAGGATGAACACTAAGTCTTTCTGTGTGAACATTAGTCTTCAACTCCTTTGGGTAAACAGCCAAAGGGGTGCATTGCTTGATTGTATGGAGTAGGTGTGGTTTTGTAAGAAACCACCAACTGTCTTCCCAAAGTAGTTGTACACAGTGTGCTGTGGAGTTTTCATATACTGCCATATTGAATAGGAAGAGAGTTTTTGTATGCTACATACTGGATAATTCTACCTATGCTAAATTCTGGAAAAGTCAAACAGAAGTTTTACAGTGGAGACTGTAAAAACATCAGTGGTTGCCAGAGGCTGGGGAGAAAGAGGGATGAATAGGCAAAGCACAGACCACTTTTAGGGCAGTAAAGCTACCCTGTATGATACTATTATAGTGGATATATATTTATAATGATAAATTTGTCCATACCCACAGACTGTACAATATCAAGAGGAAGCCCTAATGTAAACTATGGACTTCGCATGATAAAGATGTGTCAATGTAGGTTCATCAATTTTAACAAATGTACCCCTCTCGTTGGGGACATCGATAACGAGGAAGCTATGCATGAATAGCAGGGGGTATATGGGAAATCTCTGTACCTTCTGCTCAATATAGCTGCGAATGTAATATGGCTCTAAAAAATAAAGTCTATTAAAAAAAAAAAAAACACTCCACAGCTAATATGATATGCTATGGTAAAAGACAAAGTTTTTCCTCTAAAGTAAATAACAAGGCAGGAGGCCTGTTTTCGCCACTTCCATTCAAACATAGTACTGAATGTTCAAGCCAGAGTAATTAGGCAAGAAGAAGAAAAAAAGGCATCCAAATTAGAAAGAAAGAAGTAAAATTATGTTTGCAGATGACATGATCTTATATATAGAAAACTTTTTAAGATGCCACAAAAAAAATTGTTAGAATAAACAAATTCAGCAAAGTAGCAGCATACAAAATTAATATGCAAAAATCAGTTGCATTTTTATACAATAACAATGAACAATCCAAAAAGGAAAATTAAGAAAACAATTCTATTTACGATAGCATCAAAAAGAATAAAATATCTAGGAATTATCTTAAGCAAGGAGGTGAAATACTTGTACACAAAAAGCTACAAAACACTGTTGAAAAAAAATTAAAGAAGACCTAAATAAACAGAAAGATATCGCATGTTCCTGGATTAGAAGACTTGATATCGTTAAGATTTCAATACCATACTATGCAATCTATAGATTAATGCAATTCCTATCAAAATCTCAACAACTATTTTCTTTTGCATGAATAGAAAATTCCATCCTAAAATTCATATGGACTCTCACAGGACCCTAAATGGCCAAAACAACCTTGAAATAGAAGAACAACGTTGTAGGACTCACAATTCCTATTTCAAAATTTACTTTGTACAAAGCTACAATGTATGGTACTGGCATAAAGACAGACATACACCAATGGAATAGAATAGAGAGCTCAGAAATAAAACCTTGTATATATGGTCAAATGATTTTTGACTAGTGTGCCAAAATTATTCAATAGAGAAAGGAGAGTCTTTTCAATAAATGGTGTTGGGAAAAGTGGATATCCACTTGCCAAAGCATTAAGTTGGACTTTTATCTTACATCATATACAAAAATTAACTCAAAATTGATCAAAAACCTAAATTAAAGACCTAAAACTATAAAACTCTTAAAAGGAAAGACAGGGGAAAAGCTCATGGCATTGGATTTAGCCATGATTTCTTGGATGCAACACCAAAGACACAGGCAACAAAAAATAGATACACTGGGGCTTCCCTGGTGGCGCAGTGGTTGAGAATCTGCCTGCCAATGCAGGGGACACGGGTTCGAGCCCTGGTCTGGGAAGATCCCACATGCTGCGGAGCGGCTGGGCCCGTGGGCCACAACTGCTGAGCCTGTGCGTCTGGAGCCTGTGCTCTGCAACAAGAGAGGCCGCGACAGTGAGAGGCCCGCGCACTGCGATGAGGAGTGGCCCCCGCTCGCCGCAACTAGAGAGAGCCCTCGCACAGAAACGAAGACCCAGCACAGCCATAAATAAATAAATAAATAAATTTAAAAAAAAATAGATACACTGAACTGCATCAAAATTTGAAACTTTATGTATCAAATGACAAAAGCAACATAGTAAAGAGGCAACCCATAGGATGGAAGAAAATATTTGCAAATCACATATCTAATAAAGGATTAATATCCAGAATATATAAAACTCAACAACAAAAAGACAAACCATCCAATTCATAAACAGGCAAAGGACTTAAGTAGATATATCTCCAAAGAAGATATACAAATGGTCAATAAGCACATGAAAAGATGTTCAACATCATTTATCATTAAGGAAATGCAAATCAAAACCACAATGAGATACCACTTTACACCCATTAGGATGGCTATCATCCAAAAAAAGCAACCAAACAAACAAAAAAAACCCAGAAAGCCCAGAAAATATCAGTGTTGGCAACGAGGATGTGGAGAAATTGGAACATCTGTACATTGCTGGTAGGAATGTAAAATGATACAGCCACAGTAGAAAACAATATGATAGTTCCTCGAAAAAGTAAGCATGGAATGACCATTTGACCCAGCAATTCCACTTCTGGGTGTACAGCTAAACAAATTCAAAGCAGAGACTTGAACACGTACTGGTACACCCATGTTCATACCAACATTATCTACAATAGTCAAAAGGTGGAAGCAACCCAAGTGTCCATCAACAGATGAATGGATAAACAGATTGTGGTATATACATACAATGACACATACCACAATATGGGTTAACCTTAAAGACATTACACTAAGTGAAATGAGTCACAAAAAGATAAATATTAAATGACTCCACTTATGTAAGGTACCTAGAATGGTCAAACATATAGAAACAGAAAATAGAACAGTGGTTTCCAGGGGCTGGGAGTAGGGGGAATGGGGAGTTACTGTCTAAGGAGTACAACAGTCTAAGGAGTACAACATTTCAGTATGGAATGATAAAATAGTTTTAGAGATGGATAGTGGTGATAGTTGCACAAGGATGTGAATATACTTAATGTTACTGAAACTGTACACTTAAAAATGGTTAAAATGAAGTTACCTTATATATATTATACCACAAAAAAAAAACTTACTCATCTCCATCTCTTTTCATCCTCAAACCCATATTTTCCCCCCCAAAGCAACTACCCTAAAGTACTGGAATTCCTTTTCCTGGTATTTAATTCAGCATTTCTATATAATATACATAATAATGCTTCTTGTAGATTTATCAATTACCTACATATTTTCTGCCATGTTAGAGGAGGCTTACAAAACCAGTAGTACCCCCAACACAAATATTTCACTTCTCTTAATCCCCTTCAAATGGCAACATCACAATTTTGGGTTAAATAAACCAACAGATATTAAATTTAAATTGCTTCCTGTTTCTAACTCACCTAATTTCCTAAGAATCTATTATATTTTCTCCCAAATATTTCAATATCCACCTACAATTTATTTCCCTGAAGCCCTCTGTCCTACTGCTCTAATCACTACTGGTTGCTCTTCAGCTTTGTGGCACCGTTGTCACCCTGGGACTTTCCTTTGTTGTTTCTGAGTTGTATTCCCTGTTTATCGAAGCCCTTTTCTTTTCTTTCATGGTTTATTTCCCTGTTTTGCTAGGGCACATCTTCTAGTAATCTCTTAAGATATGTTACAAGGACAAATTTTTTTTAGTCCTTGAGTGTCTTTTTTTTCCTACTCTTGCACTTGATTGATGGTTTGGCTAGATACGGAATTCTAGGCTGACTGCAGAACATTTGAAGTGCTGTTCCTCCATCTTCTATCTTTAATTCTACTGCTGAGAAGTTAGATGCCACTGATATTCCTAATCCTTTCTAAATGATCCTGAAAGCTTTTGAGAAATTCTCATTATTCTTGGTATTTTTAATTTCAAAATAATTTGCCTGGTATTGGCCTGTTTTCATTTATTGTGCTTGGCACTATATAGGTCTTTTCAATCTGGAGACTCAAATCCTAAAGAAATGTCTGGTATAATACCAGAAACGATTTTCTTTGATGATTTCCCACACTGTGTGGGGACCAACACTGTATTAGGCCAAACAAAGGATACCAACAAGCTAGATGAGCCCAAGAGTTTCCAGTTTTTGTCCTCTGATATACAGGATTCTATGGTTATTAAGGAAATCAGCTTTGGAATCTGACAGACCTGGACTCAATCCTCAGCCTCAGTTCTTACCAGCTGTGGCACTTGGGGAAGTTAGCTTCTTTTAAACCATCTATGAAATGGGGATCGGTTTACTGTAGCAATTTAATAAGATGACACATGTAAACTGCTTATACAACAGTAACACATGTATACAATAAATGTAAATAAATGTTACCTATTATTAAAATATCAAAAATTGAATTGGTGCAGATAATTTAATCATTGTC
This sequence comes from Balaenoptera acutorostrata, assembly GCF_949987535.1. Classification (NCBI taxonomy): domain Eukaryota; kingdom Metazoa; phylum Chordata; class Mammalia; order Artiodactyla; family Balaenopteridae; genus Balaenoptera; species Balaenoptera acutorostrata. The sequence goes on from NC_080079.1 coordinate 39,196,304, forward strand.
AAATCCTTCATGGCTCCACTATTTGTAAAGAATAAGACTAACAAAAGAAATGGGAGGCAGCAAATGGGGACAGGGTTTTCTTCTGGGGTGATAAAAAATGTTTTGGAACTTGACAGAAGTGGTGGTTACAAAACATTGTGAGGGTACTAAATGTAAGTGAATTGTATACTTTAAAGTGGTTAATTTTATGTTATGGGATTTACACCTCAATAAAAAAAAGGAAGCAGGAAACAGAGAGGCAATATGAGGGAAGAAGTCAAAAGCTGTTCGAAAGGGAGAGGGAATTGATATCCTTTCCTCTAAATTATTTTGAAGCTTTCCTCTAAATAATCTCTTTTCAACTCTTTTTAACTGAATAACCAATAATGGTAATGTTGAGATGACAAACACCTCCTTTTTTATTGAAAATCAACATACAATTAAGGTTGATTGAGAGATCAGGATGTGATTAAGAGAAGAATATTTGAAAATTTTCTTCGGGAAGAAAACGTATAAAACAGGAAAGGGGAAGATGGACTTTTGAATCTATAATACAGCTGCTTATATATGGGTAAAAAAGCTGATAGTATACCAGACAATGAACAAAGGCTTTTTTCAAAAATCACTATATATCAGGAGACTGAGCTCTAAGCATTTCCTCATAATAAATACAGAAATCTTCCCACATCTAAAATCTTTCCAATAAAAGAGGAGGAAGTAAATTATTTCCTACTGACAAACTAGAGGGAAATATTGTTATATACATCTTTTTTCATTTTCAACATTTCCCAAATTGTGCTCCATGGAACACTATCAGCACTAGAGAGATGCTATTTACTATACTACAAAAGAAAAGAGAGAGAGAAGGGGGAAAGGAGGGAGAGGAAGAGAAATGGAAAGAAAAGAAAAAAAAAGGAAAGCAACATATTAAAATTTCATTCTTGGGAGATTTACAATGAGTAATAGCACGTTAAAGGTTCTGCAGTAAGAAAGCCAGTTCACCTCTATTAAACCTAAACTTTCCCGATTTATTAGGTACAGAACAGTTCTCAAGCTATGTCGGTTAAACATATGAAGCATCAATTTGTTAAAGATTGCCTAGATTTATACCAGATAACATGTAAATTAGATAACTTCAATATTAGCCTGAGGGATAAGATTAATACACACACACACACACACACACACACACACACGCAAAAGATTAATATACATATCAAAGAATAATCAATCACCTGAATAAAACATTGTTTCATATTACCAGCTGGTCACAGAAAGAGTTTAGTGGCAAGAAAAAAAGGGGAGAGAAGGCAGTATTAAGAAGAAAAAAAAATCTGGGAAGAGCTAGTTCTTCAACTTCCCTTCTATGAAATGACCCTGTCCTGCCCTGTCAATTCTGATCGCTTATTAAAGAAAACATTTGCAGTTAAGATAGTAAAAAAATTTCAACTTGGATCACTTTTTCACCTCTCTCTTTTTATTTTTTACATTAAATTCCTGATCCCAGGAGGTAACCTCGAAAGGAGAAGTTAAATATTTGTCACAGAAGTATTACTTTGAGTACCTCAAGTATAAAATCTCACGTTGCTATAATAAACCATATCCCTAAATGGTTAAATAATTTAAGCATGAAGATATTTGTAATTTGATTTTATTTTACTCAAAGCAATGACGTACAGCAACAACCAAGTCTGAATTCTGTACAATATTTCCTGCTTGGGGGGAAAATCATAGGAAAAATATGGAATTAGAGAAGAAAAGGTAATTTTAAATATTCTTTAGACATCCCAATGTCTAAATCCCAATGTTTTCTTTTTGTTAACAGGAAAGATATAAGAAAATAAAGACATTTTTCACTGAGATGTTATCATCTTTGAACCAAAAAGGAATCATTACTGATTAGTACTAGTGTCTCCAATATAGTGTAAGCCATTCAAGGAAATCAATTATTTAGCTACTAGAGACAGTCATTTCCATGGAGAGGTTAATCCTAACACACAATCTACTTAGGAATTATTTATTTTCATTTTACTTCATAGGAAAAACTACATCTTCCTTCCTGGTCACTGTTCATCCTTTCTCATAAACTAAGGGGGGCGGGTAACTGAGGCCAACAAAGCCTTACTGGCCATTTATCCACCAATCCAAAACAAACAAACAAAAACAAAACAAGCACAGCATAGCTATTATATTCAGTTGATAATTTTTCATTTTTATGTGCTATTACCATTATCACTGGGGTGACAAGATCAGTTGGCTAAAGTACCCACTGGCTAAATAACAATCCATACACATAAAACTTTTTCAAGAGTGACATTTGAAAAAGTCAAAAGCTAGATAAAATAAACTTTAAAGAAGATAGAATAAACTTCAACCTTTGTTCCTGATTACAAGCTAAATGTGTGAATCTTAATTCAGAGGCATAAAGGCAGAGGTTATGAAGTCAGATGACAGATCAAAATACTTCCCAGCACAGTAGTTGCTTGATGACGTTATTACAACCTAAGATCCGATAATCATATGTATAGAACCAGAAACTGGACTTTATCAGTAACCTGAAACATGATCAATCAGTCTCAGTAAATTCAGTCAAAAGAGACTAATTCACATTCAGAAGAGAACAATGTAAAAATTAGCACACCAGATTAATGTATCACAAGGATATCCTTACAGAGATCAGAAAACGTGTCCTCTGCTCAGAGTACTCATACTCCTTTTCAGTATTAAGTATTAACCTGACTTGGTTGAATACAGAATTATAGTAATGTGAAGTAGACAGACTTCAGAGATGTTTCATCTAGGCCATAAAAGAGGCCTGATAAACATTCCTGCACCATAGCAGCAAACACATGTTTGATGACTGCACTGCTCATTTCCCAGATTCCCCATCTCTTGAGTCAAACTTTACTTCTCTTTTTCTTTTTTCTATCATTCACTGCATTTTCTGTAGATGGGTATTATCACTGACTAAGCCATATCAAGCTGTTGCTCCCATGGATCTGCGATATTAAACATTCTTCCACTGTGTCCTGCCCAACTATGAGAAGGCAAATTCATTTCCTATTTTCAAGTTCTTAAATAGTTCCTCTGACAGCCTCATGTACCATCTATAACCGTAACAGAAACTACAAAGAACTCTGGGAGTTTTTTGTAGATACTGAAATTTAATTCTGAACACAACATTACAAAAATCCAATTGGATACAACTCAATACTACAAAAATGTAAATATACTCTGGCTCAAAGCAACTTGCTAAAAATTAACCACTTAGTAAAACAACTATGGCTAGCTCATGTAAGAGTACAGATAGTCTTATATACTAAGACAACTATTTAAAAAGGATTCTACATCTGCAAAAAGCTTTACAAAGTGTTTTCCTGCGCATTATAACATTTAATTCTCATAACCACCAAGTATTTAAATTGAAAGTCTCCAAAAAAGATACTTCTGAGAGTACAGGGAATAATCCAAAATTTTAACTTTTAAAAGCCAATTAAAGTTCCTACTCACATTTTACAGTTAATTTATTTATACACATATTTTTTGCTCTGAAATTAGAAAACATATTGACTATTTACACAGCAGTCAAAAATTCCTTCTCTCATAAAATATATTATTTACTCTTAGGTCATAAATGTATTTAAAATTATTTAAATGAGCCTTGAGAACTCCTGTTCAGAACTGAATGATAATTACACTTAGAAAATTATGCAAAATTGTAAAGCAAACACTTAGGCTTTGGTATGCCCAGCAACTCCTTTCTAGATCCCCTGTACCAAATACTTCTTCAAGTCCTTGGTACACTTATGCCCCATTATAAACTGCTCTATGTAAAATTACATGGTACCAGGTACCTACACCTTAGCATAAATAAATTTAAGTGAATAAATCCACTCAGGATTTTAAGGATAATACCCAATTGTGAAATAAAAGACAAAAATCATACTGTAATGGAATCCAGACATTAAACTGGTGAGGGGCATTTTATGGAGTCCATGAAATCATATCACATACACCTGATTATGTAAAAGGTCAGTTCTTATCAAATGAGTTTTATCGCATTGAGGCCGAGTAGGTACGTGAAGCAAGAAAAAAGCAGTTATAGGTCACCAACATAATAAAAATAAAGTTTACATCACAAGGTACATCTTTTTCTGTGGTTTAGAAATCTTTTCTAAATGAAAATACAACACGAATATACATCAATATTTGAAACAGAAAGTTAAAGAATTCTTACCTTACTACATCATCAATATTGTTCCTGTATACGCCTTCAAGTCTTTCTGCAGGAAACCCCATAGCAATAATGTTTGGATAAATATCTGAGTACTTAAGTTAAGGAAATATGCAACAATGCAAATTACATGTACACATTTTAAAACATTAGCTGATTGAAATACACAACAATGCAAACTACATGTACATGTTTTAAAACATTAGCTGATTATAAAAAGAAGCTTTCCCCACTACAAGCTACGCTAATAAAAGATTGTCAAATGTATTTACTTATAAGCCATCATGTGTAATTAAGAAATACAGGTAAATACATTGACCCCAAAAAAGATCCTCAAAACAATTATATGACAAAACAATTTTTAAATCCTTCTACTCAGTATATTTAGAATGCACCTAAGGTAAAAGGTAACTTCCATATTTACAGTCCTAAGGTATCAGGACAAAACCCAACTCAAAATAAAAACAAAACAAAAAACAGCTGTACAACTTCTCACTTTTCATGGTTGTAAAAGGTACTACAGTATAGAGAAAAGTAGATACAATTAAGAGTTAGAAAGTCAGATTTAAGAACTGGCTATGCCTCTAAACAGTTGTATAAATTGGACAACTCAACCTTTCCTATTCTACACAATAGGTTGAGAAGACCACTATGATCTCTTCTAGCCCTTGGTATTTATAACTTGATAATGCTGAACTGAGGTAGAAACTTATTCTCATTTCCAAACAAGGTAATCAATATTTAGCATGCCCATTCTATTAACTTATGTTATATACTACAGTTGCGTAAAACAAACTTCTACCTCAAAAATTTGTATCAGATTAACCATAAAAAAGCACCAATAATCTACATTTCTATGCATTTTGTCCATCATACTAGCTCTCATTTCTTGAGCTCTATCAATCCTCTCTAATCTCATGATTTTCTGACACAGAAACCAGCCAAGCTAATCTGCCTTAAGCCACTCAAGACCATCTCTAAAGCTCTATGCCCACCTACTTGGACCCATTCATCTTCCAAATACAATTCAAAATTCACCAAATCCAGTGCCCTTTTAAAGATCTTTTTTCTTTATTTCTGCTGCATTCACACTATTGAGCTTATTTCAGTATTATTTTCAATCTAAAAATAACTATTAAATTACTAAAAGCTTTCATTTTGATATATCATTATAATTTAAGAAAAGATTATATTATTATATGTTCTACCTTTATGATTACTAGTACTGCTTGGACAGATCTACAGAATATTTTAAGAAAAAAATGTGCATAACAGAGTATATAGTATGTTACCTTTTGTATAAAAGGAATATTTTATTAAAGAAATAATTATTTACACATATTTTTGTTTGAATTTGAACCCTCCAACACACACACACACACACACACACTGATAACTGAGAGACTAACAAAAATGGCTGCTTCACAGAGAAGGGGAGGGGAAAGAGGGAAGCACACATTGAAACAAATAAATCTGATTAAATATCAAATTGGTAACCAGGAGAAAGGATTTATTTCAAGGGTTATTTGGACACTAATTTTACTGTACTTCTGGGCAGGAAGTATTCTAAGAAGGAAGAGAGCTACAAAGAAATTTTAAACTTCTTCCAATAGTTTATTTCTAATAATATCAGTATTGATATCTTCAAATTTTTTCCTTATATTATAGGAAAAAACAATGAAGTTATGTTAATGACTTGAAGATTCATGATTATTACTGTAAGAGAAAAGAGATACCATTATAAAATCAAGAACTCAAGTAATAACTGAAAATATTAATGTGAACTCATGTTTGTAGAACTCTATATCGTTTAGGTCTTTTCAAAAAAATGGCCTAAAAGTATGTCACCTTAGCAGTAGTAAACACTTCTAGAACCCAATTTCATCCCTAATATCATAATACACGAAAAGGTACCAACTCCTTGGAAAACTGGTTGATGTCAGATCTGGGGCAAGGAAGGTACAAGGTAAGCCTGGGATAGCTTTCTGTGCCAAAAAGCAGGAAGGCATACAGAGATTAGTGGTCTATATCAAACAGACATAGAAGCTAGCATGAAGGATATCACAATGGCTAAATGTGTGACAAACTGAGTATCAAAGAAAAAATTTAAATGGTAGTAAATTAAAGAATCCTGAATAAAATGAAAATCCGTGAGTCTATAAAGATACTCAAAACAGAAAAAGTTAGAGGAACTAAACAAAAAATTATTTTCATTTATAACTTTTGATAAAAGTGGCTATTGGAATAGTTCTTTACTTTGAAATTGGTGAAGGGGGAGATTAAGGATTTATCCTACTTTTCCTGTAGGAACTCTATTTCAGGGCAAGCAAATAACTCCATTTCATAAAGCAAACGCAACAGAAAACACCAGTTAATAAACATAAAAAGACAGAATTAGAAAAATCAAACTTTGCAAGCCCTAATAAAAGTATTGATTTAGGCAAGGATCAAAAAATGGTGCTAAACCAATAGGTGAGTGGATAATGAGGAACTGAACTTTCGTACAGAGCCAAAGTAATACCACACAAAGTATCTTCTAATGTAAGAAGACAAATATAATTTAATAATGGGCAGAAAAGACTGTCATCACCCAATTTCAGTGGTCAATCTCAGCATTACCAAGAAAGTTAAGTAGAGATCACGTAACTTTTGATGTGCTGCAATATGAAGAACACAGCATCATCTATGATAGCCAAATCATCTTCAACCTGCGAATCCACCAAGCACTTAGAGATATAAATTTTAACTTACAGACACTATATGAGATAGAACAAGCTAAATGACATTATGAGCATAAACTGGACAAATTCAAAAGGTCTGCAGGACATGATGCAGTCTCTTTCAAATTATCTTTTTAAAAAGTCAAATATCATTTTAAAAGGTGAGGAGGGGAGGGGATGGGTAGCTATCCTTGATTTAGAAAGACATAAGGGTTCTAACAGTCAAGTTCACTGGTACAATCCTGTTCTGGTTACTGTTTTAGACAAACCAGCCATTAAGGACATTTTTAGAAATTTTAATATGATCCGAGGATTGGCTGAGATGAAAATTTACAGAAATGGAATAGTAGACATTATTGACTGAAAAAAAGGTTTCAAGAGAGAAGGTACAGTGTGACACCATTTTGATAAAAGAAAACATATACAGTATACCTGTATACTTAATTAAATTAAAATATGTAGACAAAAAGATTACAAACTAAAGTACTAAAAGTAATAATCTCTAGATGGTAGGAGTATATATTTTTTCTCATTTTTGCTTGTTTTGTGTTCTCTATTTTTGGTATGATGCACCTGTACTATTTCTATAACGGGTTTTAAAAATTATGTTTGCTTTATAATTACCTCCAAATCTATTTACTAAGTGTCTTGACAAAATAGTCTTGCCCTACATGACTTACAATCAGCTTTGTATGTAGTTTTTTAAAATGCTGAATTTCTTTAAAAAAAAAAAAAGTACAATAATAAAAGTATCTAAGACTTAAATAGCTTTTACTATGGGCCAGGAACAATTTTTGTCACTTTAAGAATACATAAATTCACCCTCAACCTCAAAGGGTTCTTCTACTATAAAGACTCCAAAAGAAAACCGTTAGGATTAACATTTTTAACATCACGAATATTAGCTGTCATCTATTATTCTCACATAAGAAAGTAGCCCCACTTAAAAATGTAGCTCTTATTCAATTATCAAAATGTTTTAGCATATTGTATCCACTCACACACACACACACAAAAACCAGAACAGAGGCTCAAATCAAGCCTAAAGCAGTACAATTCCTGAAAATGAATCATCTTTACTTTTTAACTCTGTCTTATAGAGTAGAAACATAAGAAAATGGGAAATAACAGTCAGAAAAAATTGAGGCAGCAGTAGGGAACCCAAAGCAGTGGCAGCTACCACAAATCTGGAATTCCCACCTAAAAAATTATAAATACATTTTAGTAAAAAATATAAATTGAAATAATGCCAAGTTTTTCTGAGCAATGCAACAGAAAATTTTTTATGTAAAAAAAATTGTATTACTACTAACTTACCTAACCATTAATTTCTGTGAGAATGCTAGTAAGATTCTAGCCTTATAGAAAAGCATAGAAGTGGGGGGAGGGATAAATTAGGAATCTGGGATTAACAGATACACACTACTATATATAAAATAGATAAACAACAAGGACCTACTGCACAGCACAGGGAATCATATTCAATACCTTGAATAACCTATAATGGAAAAGAATATATATATTCTTATAATCATATATATATAAAACCAAATCACTTTGCTGTACTCCTGAAACGCTGTAAACCAACTATACTTCAATAAATTAAAAAAGAAAGAAGGAAAGAAAAGCATAGAAATATAAAGCCCCTTGAAATGCAGTCATTTTAACAAGGACTAAACTCAAATTTATCCTTGTACTATGAATACTAACTAATAAAGTAAATAAGGTTGCAAAGGGCTTGGTTAACTTACTTAAGAAAACTATTTATCAGTAACTACACATAACTGGGGATGTTATATACTCATTAAAGTAAATTCAGTCAGCCCCCTCCTTTATTTACTTAATTAGGAGGAGGCCGACTGAATTTACAGAATTCCAAACCTGATGTCAGCAACTAATAATGATGTCCAAACACATTTTGAACATTCAGAAACACACTGAACACTGTGCAAGGGGCACTGAGAACGTAAGACTAAGTAAGCAAAGATTACAGCACTCTAGGAGTTCCTATTCTATCAGGGAAGACAGACACACAGACATACAACTATGCCAAAGGCCCCATTATATATACATAAGATCAAGATATTTTAAGAGCTAGAGAAAGAGGGATTAATTCTGTAGAGGCAGAGATACAGCTTCACAAAGTAGGTAGTACGTTAGATAATCCTTAAGAAATAGGTCATACACCAGTAAACAGAAGAAGAAACAAGAACAATTACAACATTTCAGAGGGTAGAGCAGATACATGGAAATACATAAAATATTCAGAAAAAGCGAGCAGTCCAGTATAGCTCACACACAAATCTTTACGGAGAAGGTGGCAGGACTGACAGAAGATTAGGTCTGGTTTTAAGGATGCTGTGACAGGAAGTTCAATTCAATCAGACAGATAAGGAGTCAAAGGCCAGGATCAACATGCAAGTTTCTTGAAGAGCAACAATCCAATCTTTCCTTTAAACAGAATCTAGGAATTTAGCCTTCTTAAGGTTTCATTTTTCGTCAGACTCCCAACTTCCTTATTCATACAGTTTGAGATTTTACCCAACATTTTGGCATCCATCATAAATTAGAAAAACAGAGAACACGTCCCAGACAGTACGCCAAATACATTCTCATTTAATCCTAACAAGCCTATGAAGTAACATTACCACTTCACAGATGATGAAATTGAGGGTCAAAAAGATTGGTCCCAAAGCCAGCAAGTAGTTAGTTACAATTCAAACCCATTATGTACGTAACTCTAAAGCCCAAGTTTTTTGTACCATTCTGCCTCAAAAGATTAAGATTTTCTATACTTCCAAATCAATAATAAAAACATAAAATTTTCAAAGGAAGCAGATTCAAATGAAAGTAATTTACTAATCACACATTAAAACTAAAAAACTTCTAAAAGACAATACAAAAATCTATTGGTATTTCCAAAACTGATGTCAGCAACTTATGAATGCTCAATTTTGAGGCAAACATTTCTCAGGCCAAGAATTATGTCAATAAATAAAACCTTTCTAACGTATGACTTTTTTGCTTCCCATTAAAATTTTTATGACATACTTTTTTAGACAATTTAAACCAAATAGAAATAACTGGGGGGGGGGGGAATATATATATATATACACACACATATACATATATATATATATATATATATATATATATATATATGACTTCTAATACAGAATAGACTAAACTTGCACTTACTGGATACTATTTTGAATAATAAGTAGAGTGGGCTAATAAAAGTACCTATCATATAGGGTTGTTATAAAGATTAAATGATTTAATATATGAACAATGCCTAGAATACAGTGATGTCTATGAACTGAACAAACGGTATAACCCTAGATCTTAAGAGCCCACCACTATTTGGTTGGTTTTCAATGACAATGACTTGTTGAATAACCTAACCCTTCTAAGGAACATCAAAACCCAAGAGAATCTTTTAACTCTTTAAAATCTTTACTATATCAATTTGCCTTTCTATTTAACTTAAGAACATATGTAAAATATAACTCCAAAAGGAAAAAAAAGCCTCTTTCCCCACATCAGTGACTCCTGCACATGCAATAAGGAGAGAGTAAGAAATGCATACATGGTACTATCTTGCCTAGGCCGGATGCCACCATAGCTACAGGAGATCTGATATACACTGGACAGTCTTTCCCCACTCCCCCTCCTTCAAGTAAACATGTTAAAATGTGTTTTGTTTTCCTTTAATTAAGGTATAATTTACATACAATTAAATACACAGATCTTAAGTGACTGGTTTATGAGTTCTGATAATTATATACAGTATATCATGTTTGACTCAAGCGCTACAACAATCCTTTCTCACACCACAGAACACTGTCCCAAAGAAAATAATGAATAAATAATAGTTAAGTTTTAAAATCTGTGCACAGAAGTTGATTCAACCCATAATATAAATGACCTATTATAAAATAATGTGGCTACTATGAGTTAAATAATTTTTTATTGGCTGTTCTAAGCATCCAAGCATAACATAAAACACTAAAAACATGTTCCAAGTTACCTCTAATTAACAAAACATCTTTCAAAAAACTTGTGACTTGAGATCTCATGAGTCTACCTTACCTCAGAAATTTATTTGAGCCTAAATTAATGGGGTTTAAACTATAAATTTACCTTGAATTTTCAAATAGAGGATAACAACCAAAAATAGCTCCCTAAGATACTTTGTTTTACTACTTTCCATTCTATTGCACATTTTATTAAAATGACAAGGGAGGGAAAAAATAGCTCCTTAAGCTTTATTTTATAATGTGTTCCTGACACAGATTGAATCTTATTTTAAATATGATAATTACTGGGGGCTTCCCTGATGGCGTAGTGGTTAAGAATCTGCCTGCCAATGCAAGGGACAAGGGTTCGAGCCCTGGCCCGGGCAGATCCCACATGCCGCGGCGCAACTAAGCCCGTGCGTCACAACTACTGAGCCTGAGCTCTAGAGCCCACGTGCCACAACTACTGAAGCCTGCGCGCCTAGAGCCCGTGCTCTGCAACAAGAGAAGCCACGACAATGAGAAGCCCACTCACCACAACTAGAGAAAGCCCACGCACAGCAACAAAGACCCAACACAGCCAAAAATTAATTAATTAATTAAAAATAAATAAATATAATTACTAACAGTAAAGCAGTTCTGAAAAGTTTCTCTATAGTACTCTGTATAGTATATAGATATACTTATCCCTTAACTTATAAACTGAAGTGCAGTGCTCGTATACAAACCAATAACTTATTTTTCCTGCCATAATTATTTTAAGGAAAATTATTTCCACAGACCACATAAAAGCTATTTTTAGAATTCTAGTTAACTGAAAGTCATACAATGTGAAGCTATAGCATACGTGGAACACGACAGGTCAAATAAAAAGTGACATACAGATTTTAGAGAGGTAGTGATCAAAAAGTTTCAAAAGCAAATCTCAAGTTGTCTGGCTCACAAGAGGAACACTGAGCTAAACTGGCAGCAGGAGTAAAGGAATAAAGTCAGACTAACAAGAGAAGACAACAAGAATCAAAAGCACGTTAGCAAATACCAGGAGGTCACAATTTAATTTCATTTTCGAGGAATTTCTGGAGCTTTTTCCTTGATTTCTGTCAGTGCTTTCAACTCACAGACACTTAAGGCTCAGGTGAGAGGAAAAGAAATTCAGCCACTGATTCATTAGCTACATCAGCTTTACACTTCTTTCAACAAATTTTAACAGGTTTAAATTTAACAAAGACTTTCCAAGTATGTCACAGTTAATCCACGTTATCAACTTTTATAATCAAATTATGTTTTAAATACCACCCATGCTCATAGACTTCTATGACTTTCTCATTTAATAAAAGATTTTATATTTCTTAACTAGATTTTATTTTTCCCTAATAAGTGTGTTAAATGTTTGGATCTGGTTTCTGATGATCTATTGGGAGGAAAGCAGAAATAGGAGTTCCTTGAATTCCCCAGTTGATAAAGTGTTAACTGTTCAGTATTTAAGAACATCTGCCCTAATATACATCATATAATCATCCCTGTACAGACCAAATTAATGCAGCCTAAAATTTTATTTTCTAAAGTGAAAAGGGTACATAGATACAAAAGCATGAACTACAGAAATATTAAGAGAAAGAATGCTCAAAAAGATGGGAATTTTAAGAATACAGAAGAAATGTCCAGGAACAACACAGGACACAGGAACTCTGAAATATTTACTAGATGACAGGTCCTGTACTAAGTACTTAACGCATACTGTCATTTAATATAGAAAACCAGAATTCCATTCTTAGCTTTGCAACTTAAAAGCCTAGGCTTCAGATTAAGTTAATCTCTGAGCCTCAAATATTTTTGTTTTTCTGTAAAATAATAACACTTGCTGTAACTTCTTCACCGGTTGTTTCAAAGATCAAATGCGATATCGGAAATATCTTTAAATCTGTAAAACTGCAAAGGGGTCTACAATTGTAAATAAGGGGTTGTTACTATTTGAGGTTGCATAAGTTAGAAATGTCCTGTTATTTTTTAGTTTAAATGTCTCATTACAAGGCAACTCAAGACAGTTTTCATAAACAAATTATAAAAGGAATTCCAATATATTAACTTAAATTCACTTTAGCATAAATTTTAGGTTCCTTTTAACACTTTTTAATTATCTGCTAGCAGTGCCAAACCAGAAAGGAAAACTGACTGCCAAATAACAGAGGAACTCTACTAAAGTTTTCTACTTCTCCAAGCAATTTGAACCTCACAACTTCCTTTGATGTTTTTATATTATACCAACTCTTCTTGACTGAAAAGTTTACACAAGTTTATATCTCACTTTCTAAATGAAAAATTACATTCTTCAAAGGTAATATCAAGAATTGCTAGTAATTCTTCCACTTAGAAGCAATACTATAAACTGGTTCGTTTGGCAAGAAATCTGCAATCATGTGACTTCCCTGGTGGCGCAGTGGTTAAGAATCCGCCTGCTAGTGCATGGGACACGGGTTCCAGCCCTGATCCGGGAAGACCCCACATGCCGCAGAGCAACTAAGCCCGTGCGCCACAACTACTGAGCCTGCGATCTAGAGCCCGCGAGCCACAACTACTGAGCCCGTGTGCCACAACTACTGAAGCCTGCGTGCCTAGAGCCCGTGTTCCGCAACAAGAAGCCACCTCAATGAGAAGCCCACGCACCGCAATGAAGAGTAGCCCCCACTCGCTGCAACTAGAGAAAGCCTGTGTGCAGCAACGAAGACCCAATGCAGCCAAAAAAATAAATAAAATAAATAAATAAAGGAATGAGCATCTTAAAAAAAAAAAAAGAAATCTGCAACCTACAGAGCCATGAAACTGCTGTATCTTTTATTCCAACAATCCCACTCTAACAATATAATCTAAAAAAACAAACCAAGGAAAAAAAAGTAAACTATACAAAGATATTTACAATAGTGCTGTTTCAGCAAACCATGATATTTAGCCTGATGAAATATTACCTATATAGCTTTTAGAATAAGTACCCATTGACAGATAAAAGTTTGTGATAAAAGAGAACACAGAACAGTATGAAAACACTGATTACAAGGATCTAATTATGTTCATATGTACATTAACAAACAGGGAAAGATAATTTCCAGTGACAAATATCTGAAACAGAAGTAATTTTTTTTCTATTAAATTGTTCAAATTTAAGAATCATTTTGAAAACATTTCAAGCTAGATATATTGATTCCACTGAGTTAAAAAAAAACTTTTTAAAGGAATAATCAAGGCACTGAAATTTATTTAAATTTAATCAAATTAGAACCATGGAAAAATATCAAGTCACTGATAATGCAAGCAATAGTCTAAAATCCAAAGTACAATTTTTTAGTGTATTAGCTGAGGGATTATTAGTCCCCTCAACTAACTGAATCAATTTTTCTCCGGAGTAGTTGTTAATTATGAAATAATATATCCACAACTGTTCAAGCCTACATCTGTGAACCTCTAAAAATTTAAGTTGCCCAACTAACTGGTTTTAACGAGTATACCAAACAATTACCTTCTTCCTAGGTCTCTGGATGAATACGATAAGACTGATTTCCTGTTTCGGAACTCTGCTGCTGTTAAAATACACACACACACACCCCTACAGTGCTGCTCCCACTAAAAAACATCTAAGATTGACTACCAATGACAAATCGAACAAATTATGGCTGTAACACATAACTTTCAAAAAGATTATCAGTTCAACAACATGCACTAGATATACTTATCCACATTATATACTCGAACCAAGCCAAATGTTAATTCTAATTAATTTTCTACCATAAAATCTTAATAAAGCATATTAAAGACTGTAAAAGTAAAAATTATATCAATCCATCATTACTCTGAAGTACATAAGAGGGTGTCTTTTATGCTCTAATATTCATATTCAATGTTAGATTTATAAATTACTTCTGTAATATCATTCTATTATAAAAGCCATTCTTTTATCATTTATTTTAATAGAAGTGACTACCTAAAACATTAGTTTTGGCTACTCTATAGCTATGCAAAAAAATAAAAGGCCATTAACTTTTACAGAAAAAAGACATTCAAAGAGTTAAGGTACAAGATGCCAAGGGATTTGTCAGTAGTTTGACAACAAAGGCCTAGTAACGTTTAGTGCCAATTCACTCAATATTAGCAAACTGCATTCTGGAAGGAACAAAAAGATTCCAAGATTTGTAAATGAATTGATCTTTTAGATACAATCATGAACAAATTTCCTAACATTCAAAAACTACCACACACACACAAGGTACTAAAAAAACAAAGTTCTAATACAAATGTGTCTCCAAGTGGATTTTCTTTTTCCTATTAATTAAGCCAAAACTGCAAGATTTTTAAATTTACTTCTAACAATCAAATTTACTTTTCAAAGAAAGTCCTGTTAATTTGAAACATTTTAAAGGAGAAAAGCTCCAAACAAGTGTGTACTGTTTCATTTTATATTTGACTTTAATATTATAAAATCAAATCTCTTTATTCCATATCTTTTTTTACTTTAATATTATAAAATCAAATCTCTTTGTTCCATATCTTAAGTCAGAAAATCATCTGGAAATGACTTACTTTTTTCCCCAATTAGCAAAAAGTTTTGCCTAAGTGCACTATTTTAATCTGGATAAGAACAATATAAACTAGAAATTCATACAGATTTTAAAATATGAAGGCACACATACTGGCATTCATTACTCTATTGGTAAGAATCATATTACTGATTTTATGATAAGTGCCTGTTCTAATACTACTGTATAATATGATTCATATTCCCACTGATGGTATTTAATCATTATATCAATTTATAACTGCTTGAATAAGTATATTATCCAAAAAATCTGAAATTACATATACTAAAATACTAGTCAAAATTCATCTTAAGATTTAATAATATGCAATTTTAGAATATACTAACAGCTATGAGAATAAGGTACATTGCTTGCTTTGAACTGATAACACTTAATTTTAGACAGCATGTTC
This sequence comes from Balaenoptera acutorostrata, assembly GCF_949987535.1. Classification (NCBI taxonomy): domain Eukaryota; kingdom Metazoa; phylum Chordata; class Mammalia; order Artiodactyla; family Balaenopteridae; genus Balaenoptera; species Balaenoptera acutorostrata. The sequence goes on from NC_080079.1 coordinate 39,212,233, forward strand.
CTCAAGGGATACCATTATTAGTAATGAATCCAATATTGCAAATGGGGGAGAAGACACAATTACTGATCATGGTTAGCTGTGGAATCTTCGTATTCAAAGGAGAACACAGTAAAAACCTTGGAAACTAATTAGACTGAAACATTAAAGAAAAAACTAACTTAAGGTTACTAACTTTTTCAACCAGTAAATAAACTTTTAAAAACGTAACGTTTAACATACGGAAAAACAAAAATACCAAGTTAGGAGGGACAGAAATGAAAAGAGGGGAAAGGAGCTCTTAACACCTCACACCGTTTAAATACTATTAAGTAAACAGAACAGGTGAAGACTTTTATGCTTTTAGTATTTGGATAAAAAAATCTCACCTACACATGCACCACACTTCATGTAAGAGATATAATTTATGTACACACTATCTATCCAAAAAGATACACAAAGGCATCATTCTGTTCATGGCCTACAATTCAGGAATGAACAAAATCTATAAACTGATGATAGTAAAACAATCTACTTTCATCAGACATTAATTTGAAATTGGCAAGACGTTTCTTACACAGAAAATAGAAACCCCCGACACAAAGTTGAATTTGAAAACATAAATTCAAAATGGTATCTAAACTGAAATATTATATCTGATCATATTAATCACCTGGCATGATAACAAACTTCTCAAAAAACAATGTCAACATAATAAATAAAACAAAGTAGATTAAAACTAATCAGATCCTATTAAGCCCAATATGCAATTTTAAAGACTTCTATGCAACTCGGCAAGATTAAATTCTTGGGGGTGAAAAGAAATTAAGTTATAGAAACAACTACTGAAGTGGTTCAAAATGCAATAGCAAAATTTTAGGGGAAACTCATTTACTAGCATACAGCCAAGAAGTGAGTTATGGGAGAAGAAAGAAGAGAACTTGAAAAATATTTAAGCAAATCTTTAAGGAATACTTATTCAATCAGATCCCTGATTAAGTTCTGTAATAATGAATTCCTATATATCAACTCTTAGGAAAACTATAGTTTAAAAATCTTGTATAACTACAGTATCAAAATCTTGTATAACTTCATACCTCAAGTTAAAACATGATGTTTCCACTTAAATATCCAAACAATCTTCTAAAAGTAAATGACTAAAAGCCAGACTTTCATTACATAATCTTTAGTTCCCAACTGCTATCTTTGTATTTTAGTAGAAAAGTATCAACACTGGCATTACCATTAAGTTTTATTTTTGCAAAAGCTTAAAATTTGCTATTAGTTTTTAAAAATTGTAATTAATAGATGATTCCAAAAAGAGAAGTGTCAAAACCACTTATATCACTAGATTATCTTAACTTTTTCCTATATTTGTGTAACAGATGGCAAACCTTACTTTTTGGACACTATACAAAAATCACAATCTGTGTGACCTTTTCATTATCAAAAAGAATCCAACTAGCCTTAATAACCAGTACCTTAGTGTATTTTACAGTATTAGATATAAACTTGATCACACTGGACAGAACCTAGATATGAAAAATTGTATACTTTCAGTATACTAAGTTATTTATTTTATTTAGATTTCCTACCACCAGTCCATGAAAACTATTCATATATTAGATTTCTTCTTGAGTTTTAAAAAAAATACATATATTTACTTACAAACAAAACATTTTGCCTTCATTATGTTTTCATGAACACCCAAGAAGGTACACCACACCTAGATTAAAATTTCCTTATGTTTAAGAATTGAAACAATTTTATCTCATTTGGAAAAATGTTACTCTAACAAGTAACTGTGTTTAAAAAAGAGAAAAGTTCGTTTCTCCCGCAATATTTTTTTTCTAACTACATGAATAAGTTCATTGAGAATTACCATTTAGCTAATAAGGTTAAAATTATTTCCATGTTGTAGTAACTGACACTTAAAATTAAAATTTGATATAGACTAACAAATGCAATTTTTTACCACAAAAATTAATATTGATTATAAATGCAAATGCACATCAAACCTGCATCAATCACTATTACCAATTACTATCACCAAGGCAACTAAGCAAATATAAACTGTATCATTCAAAATATGCTCTAAGGAACAGTAACATCATGACAAGTCATACCCTTTCTGATTAAAGAGAGGACAGCAACAGGGTTATAACAACTTTAGTATAAAGTGATGTGACAGTTTATTCAAATTACATCTATATCCACTTTAATTTCAACACAATAGAATTACTAATCCTACAATAGCAAAAGAAAATTTGACAGATCAAAAGTGTTTAGATACATTTTATTTCGCCTCACTTTTACATAATTAAAATATGTTTAAAATTTTAAATATGCAATAACTATCCTGTAAGTAAATAAGGAAAAAAAAAAGCTTCTAGACTTCAAACTTCAGCTATTTTTTTCTGTAAGAGACTGATTTTGTGAATCAAAATCATGAAAACCTTTTCTAATATTTAGGTCAGCTTAAATCCACACTAAAGAAAATCTGAAAAGGGCAGAAAAAAAAAAATTGGCCAAATATTGGATAGATGTTTAATGTATAACTACAGAGAAACAAATATTTCTGATGACTTTGCCATTTAAAATAATTAAGGTAATTATGAGGTGCTTTGGAAATTGTGAAAACACACACACACCTTTAAGTTCACTATGATGAATTATATTTTAAAATAAATGCATATGAACAAAAACTAGAAGCTAACATGGATATATGAAGTTTCAGAGAAGTAGGACAATGAGTAATTTTTAAAAATTTTTAATTTTTATAAAAGAAATATTCTTAAGTACAGTAAAGCAAATGGAGTGTTTTATTCATATACTGAAATAAATACCATATTTATTCAATTAAATTACAATAATAAATGCTACTTGTTTTTCTTAATAAATGTGAAGCTATCACATGATTAGCAGTCCTGGTTTTAAAATATTAGTATCTCTATCTCCTGTAATTTCACAAAGAATCATAACAGTCAAAACTTAAATTTCATAAGGATTTTTAAAATAGGCCTTGACATTTTAATCTGCCTGTGCAAAGTTGAGAAGCAAAGTAAATTGTAATATCAAGTGAACAGAAAAAAATCATAGCAAACAATCAATTCCTAGAACACTTTCGTAATTATGTTTGTCTGCCCTAAAAACAAAACAAAATTCAGAATCCACTAAGCTACCCCCTTGGCATCTTCTCATCTCTGGACTAGTCTAAAACTCCATCCCAATTTTTTTCTAAAAATCTCACACACTGGGCTTCCCTGGTGGCGCAGTGGTTAAGAATCTGCCTGCCAATGCAGGGGACACGGGTTCGAGCCCTGGTCTGGGAAGATCCCACATGCCGCGGAGCAACTAGGCCCGTGAGCCACAACTGCTGAGCCTGTGTGTCTGGAGCCTGTGCTCCGCAGTGGGAGAGGCCGCGATAGTGAGAGGCCCGCGCACCGCGATGAAGAGTGGCCCCCGCTCTCCGCAGCTGGAGAAAGCCCTTGCACAGAAACGAAGACCCCACACAGCCAAAAATAAATAAATTAATTAATTAATTAATTAAAAAAAAAAAAAATCTCACACACTAACGCAAGTTTTTAATGTAGATAAATAAAGCACTTTAATTCAACAGGCTGACATAGCAAATTTAGGGTCTAGAAAAGAATGTAACACATGCATCAGAGAACCTTACAGTTGGCCCTACTTCATCTGGAAAGATATGAGAAGTTCTTATAACTTGTCAGAAATTTGCCATTTTACATAAGCAGATTTAACTTCACCACATCTGACTGTAACAAAAATAGCTTTAGAAAAAAAAAGCAGAAGATTAAAGAATGAATTAAACAGCACAAAACAAGTATCCTGTGAGCAAAGTACCTCTTAATTACATAACTAAAGGAAGCAAGCTAAGAATTACTTTTAAAACTAATGGCAGTATAAAAATGAAAAGAAAAATGCTTTAATAAAGCATCTCCATCCTGTTAGAGTTCTATGTAACACCCTTCTGAATACCTCATATACTGCAATATACTTACACATTTATTGAAAACATCTTCAGCCTTTTCTGACAGAAGTTCAAAGCAACACCTTCACAATCAGTCAGTCACACATGAGCCTTCTTCAAATAAACCCTTTTTTGTTACCAGGGATATGTTTTGTGGAAAAAGTTATTATAAAGAATACTGGCCTAGCAGCAGTCAGAAAAAGTAGATGTTAAAAGCCTAGCTCTATCATTTATTAGCAATTTCACCTTAAATACCACAACCTAAGGACAAAGGTACTGACTTATCAAATATTATACTTATTACATACCAGACACTTACACCTCTAAACCAGAGTTTCTCAGCCTCGGCAGTGTTGGCAGTCTGGGCCAGGCAATTATTTGCTGTGGATGAGGCTGCTCTGTGCACTGCAGGACGTTGAGCAGCATTCCCGGCCTCTACTCTGAGACAAATGCCAACAGCTTCCGCCCTTTGACCCCCACCCCCCGCCCCCGGGGCTGTGACCACCAAAAATGTCTCCAGACATTGCCAAATACCCAGACAAGGCGGAAGGAGATCACCGCCAGCTGGCAAACAATATTCTGAAAATATATCCTTCTAACAAACCTAAAAAAGCACCCTACAAGTTAAGGGTTTTGACCATGTTAGAGATGTGAAAACTAAGGTTCACTAAGGTTAAGGAGTTTATCTTTTATTACATAACTGATAAGTAGCTGAGCAAGGATTTAAGCTACACTTTAGGTCTAGCTGACTCCCAAATCTATGCTCCTTCCATTACACTATGCTGCTTTTCTAAACTCATTGCCTCGTCCACACAAATCAGGGTAACATTTGCCATGCTGAGCTACTTAGGGTTTACAAATCAAATGATATAATGTATGTGTAAATTCTATTAAACTAAAAGAGATAAGACATTAAGGATTTGCTTGACAGGAGATAATATAACACAGTGATTCACAAAGTGTGATCCCCAGACTACCATCATCAGCACCACCTGGGAACTTGTTAGGAATACAAATTCTGGGGCTTCCCTGGTGGCGCAGTGGTTAAGAATCCGCCTGCCAATGCAGGGGACACGGGTTCGAGCCCTGGTCCAGGAAGATCCCACGTGCCGCGGAGCAACTAAGCCTGTGCGCCACAACTACTGAGCTGCACTCTAGAGCCCACGAGCCACAACTACTGAGGCTGTGTGCCACAACTACGGAAGCCCGTGCGCCTAGAGCCCGTGCTCCGCAACAAGAGAAGCCACCGCAATGAGAAGCCTGCGCACCGCAACGAAAGAGTAGCCCCCGCTCGCTGCAACTAGAGAAAACCCACGCACAGCAACGAAGACCCAACGCAGCCAAAAATTAATTAATTAATTTAAAAAAAAACAACAAATTCTCAGGCCCCAACGCAGACCTAATGAATCAGAAACTCTGGAGGTGGGGCAAGTAATCAATGACTTAAGCCCTGCAAGTTATTCGAATGCCATCTAAAGTTTGAGAACCACCGATGTAACATAATGGGAAAAATACTGCACGAGGTACCTAAAAACCCTGCATCCTTCTTTGGACTCAATCTTCAGGTAGCCTTTAACAAGTTACTGATTTTTTTTTTTTTTGGAGCTACGATTCCTATACCACAAAAAATGAGGAAAGTAATGCTTGTACCATCTCTTAGGTTGCTCCTTTTTTCTATGCAAAATCAAATGAGCTAATGATTAAGAAAAGGCTTTGTTAATGAAAAAATACTAAACAAATATAAGACACTGTTAGGGTATATGCTAGCTCATTCTATTAATTGAAAAAAACCCTTCTGACTTAAGTCCTCACTTTTTCATCTTTCATATTTCATAAACGAGTAAGTTAAAATGTTAAATAAATTTTACAAGGCTAAGTTAAGCCTGGCAAAGTACTGTCTTCACATTACGAAAGAAAAAAAAGTCCAGGCATTCCACTTTAACTCTGATAGACTCAGAGTAAAGTAATTAATAAATACATTACACCTAAATATCAAGCTTGGTAACATTCCCCAAACTTTTTTTTTTTTTTTTTTTTGATTTGAAGAGAGTTTAATGCAAGGACTGCTTAAAGGCAAGGTAACCAATAAGGAATACTGAAGCATCACAGAATTTAGCAATGGTGGTAAGCCTTGTAAACCATTTTCACCCCTAGGCCTAAAGGGACAATGGAAGGCAGCCATTATCGAAATAAAGAGCCATAGAAGAGGAGCCATCATAAAGGAGCTATAGTCTTAGTGCCCAACAGCACCCCCTGCCAACTCGCCCTCTTCCCTCCAATATTCTGCTAGAGCCTCCTGGGGGCTGAATCCAAATGGAAGCCAGAGGATAAGGGAGCCTGAATGAGCCATCTAAGGATGTCAGTCTACCAGGCCTCAAAGAAGGGTGGAGAAAGGTGGAAAATGGATCTTGATGGGCAAACAGAGAATATCCAGCACTGTCCATCCCCCACCCCCCAAAAAAGGAATAACACTGTTTCATATCCAAACAGGTACCCAAACTTCATTCTAAAAGTAGAGAAAAGATTTCAATTCTATTTATTTAATCTCCAGTAAGTTCCGAGTAACTACAACACTCAAAAAGAAGAGTCTCACTAAATTCATGAGAGCAAAAGAATTTTAAATGGAAAAAAAAATTGCACACATTTTAAAACAAGTTGTTTGCAACTCTGAACATGTATGCTATATTTATAAATCACTTTAGGAATACATATGACTTAAAGAATCAGATCACAACCCATTTCATAATACCTTAAATAATTACATCCTCCTTAAAAGATCAGAAATATTAAACATAAAATTAGCAGAATGCAATCCCTGCAATTACTACTAAAGAAGATAGAACCTTATTATATTTAGCCTGAGAACCTACAAAAATCAAAATAAATAAAATTGAAAACTATTCAGAAGTGTTTTAATAACACTAAATCAACTAAGTTTTGGGTAGTAATATAAAACAAAATACAGGAGCATGAAGCATTAGAGAGAAAGAGAGAAAGAGAGAAAGAGAGGGAATTTTAGATAACTAAATTTTCCTAAAAGTTGTCAAAATGAACAGTTCAATTCTACAACCTAGACTTGGACCAAAAATACAGCTAGTTTATCCAACACATAACAAAACACATAAAAATCATATAATCAGATAACTGCATATAAAATTAGACAGCACAATTCATTCTGCAATACAAAACAAATATGTACAAAAAAACTCACTGGAAATCAAGTGCTTCACTACTGAGAGTACTGTGACACAGCTGGGAGACCAGCACAGGGAAAGGAGAAAAAAGATTGATCCCTATGTACAAGTAATGGCCTTTAATAGGCAGGTCTCAAGCTTATCCCATCCTTCCCCATACCTGGTAAGAATAAATGAAGAAAGAAATCCTTTAGCTCTTCTTCCCATTTCTAGGGCCTACAATGAGAATCTTGATCAAAAGCAAAAATGGGAAACAACAATACAAAGGTTTAACCTAAATAAAATTCCTATATTAATGCACTGCCAAATTATATTAAGTGTAAATGTTACTGTAATAAATGTAACTTGGCATTCAAAGTTGCATGACTCCTCCAAAAATCTGAACTTAAAAAGAAATGCTAAGATACCTTTACTGATAGACAGTTTATATAACTGTTATATCATATATTGAAAGTTTTGAGATGGCAATTACTCTGTGAATAAAACTACATGATATTTTAGCTGACCTATCTTTAACACTAAAGAAAATTTAATATTATAGCAAATTTTTATTTTAAAACTTCTACTGCATTAAGCCATAACAGAGAAAGTTTTCATCATACCTTAGTATTTTAAAGCAAATACTCTTCGATTAGTATGATTAACTCTTCTTTGCTCCATAGTATGAGGGAGCAGAGCTTCAAATTATTTGCAATGAAACAGCAAAATCACAGACATGTTACACTCACAACTCCTAAAGGAATACCCCTATTTTAAAAAATAGTCATAGCCTGAACCAATTAACATGCTAACATATCCAAAACTGAGGAAATTCAGTTAAAATCACTGCTCCTCCCATAAATGAAAAGACAAACAATTTCTCATACATGGGTAATCTGAAATTATAATTTTTAAGAGCAGCTGTTACCATTTAAGTATTTACAATGTGGTACAATGTGGTAGGTGCTATGCTAAGTGAATTACTTACATTATCTCATTTATTCTTCAAAATAAACTTTATGTGGGTTGGTACCATCATCCTCATTTTACAGATAAAACAGATTGAGAAAAGTAACCTACACAAAGCCATCCAGCTACTAAGTGGCAGAGTCAGGATTCCAACACAGGCAGTGCTGGTTCCAGAGCCTACACTGCCACCCTAAAATCTAAAATGAAACAATGTACAGTGTGTAGATAAAACTAATACTCAATATTTTAACGTAATTTAAAATAGATTTAACCTTATTTAAAAATTATAAAACCACATCCACAAGGTGATCTCTAAAGAGAAGAAAGTTCAGTTTTTAGAAATATTACTAGAGTTTCCTCACTCTGTCTTTATTTACATATATACACAGAGTATTCAAACACTTATAAGTTAGATTCACTGTCCATATCTGAAGTGATGACTACTGATAATAATTAAGTGTATAACCACTTCAAATATAATACATAAACAGTCTTTTTTTCCACACTATATACAGGTTAAGAATATTCTTTTGCTGTAAGGTGCACCACAGTATCCAAATCTCTCAATATTCTCAACACTACCAACAAGTGTATACCTAATACCCTGAAGATGTCCACTCATCTCTTAATGCAAACTGTTGCAAATGAAGTGACTTTGCCTTAACTATACTGAACTAAATTAAGACTTTCCATACAAAATTAATTCACCCTTAAATTATGTTTATTCTTCTTATACTAATATTTTTCTAACAGCCTTTTTTAATTCCAGTGCAAATTATTTTAAAAGAACCAAATTGCCAATAGCTTTTCTGTAACCCATGAAAAAATTCCAAAAATTTGGGGATATGTGAATAGTCAAATCCAATATACTAATTTCACCTTTCCTGACAAACGAAAGTACTTTACATTAGTAAATGCATATATATAGTCAATACTTAGAGAATCACAGACCAAAACACTTTTGACCACCTAGCAAAGAATGCATGTGGCACTAATATGGCCTAAATAAAGGAATTAAGGACATCAGTTTGCTCAGCAAATCCTTAACAACTTAGGGTTGTTCAGTCTAACATTATTGGTATTTCTGATAGCAACTGTGTTAACCTCAAAGCTACCACATAGAAAGCAACTGTAAAACAGAATATTTAGTATCATAAAACTGAATATTTACTGAAATCATTTCTGACCTCAATCTCACAAGCTGATACAAATGTCTTAAGTCACTATCCTTAGAACAAATCCTAACACCTTTTCTTAATGAATTCATACCACAAAAGAATACTGATTTTACTTAAAATCAAGTTTATCTAACAAAAAAAGAGACAGGAGAAAAGGTAAGAGTGACGGTTCTATGAAATAGAAATAAAACTTCAGAACTAATAGTGGCTACAGGAAAAAAAACACACCAAATAAATTTCTTACACCATCATTAATAACGTATTTTTCTGGAAGCTAAATTCTTATAGTATAGCCAAGGCCTAACATTTCAAGTAAGTGAAAAACTGTCATATGCATGCAAACTTCTAAATTTCTTTTCACAAACTCAAATTTCACATACAATATTAATATAAAAACATTTCCTACACTGCTGCCTTACTAAAAATGCTAAGGCAAAAATTTAAAAATAAAATGTTTACTGAGAGTGATTTAATGTAGAAACTTTGTGAAGTCATTTTCCCATAATAAATACTCCTACATTAAAAAGTCACTTAAGTGATTACTTCTTAAGTTGCTTAGGAATTATTAAAAAGTATTAAGCTATCATCAAATGAACAAATAGCAAATGGGGCAAATCTCAAAATGAGGACCTTTGAAAATTGGTACTAAAGACTTCCAAAAAGTAAGAAATTTTGTAACATTAAGAGTTTTATATTATTGTGTGTGTGGTTAATGGGAAAAAGCAGATACTATACTGTTCCACACAAGAATTAAAATATCACCAGCTACCCTGAATATTGTTAAAATAAAATTCTGAAAGGTAATACACACAAATGCACCTTTCTCTACTATCTTTCTAAAACTATTTAAAATTAAGGTGGTTATACCTCACCACACTTTATATTTACTTAGTATTTATTTAGTGTATCATAAGCAATGTTAAATCTGCACTGATGACTGTACTACTGTGCAAACTTTTACAATGAACAGCAATAAAATTCCTTTTTCCTTATATTAAGAGTTACATAAACTGTAAATTCCTCTCAGATGCGCTTTATTCTTTAATACGCTTTATGAAAATGAAGTTTATAAATTATTGTATAGCAATTAGGTGGCCCAATTATGTTGCACAGGAAAGAAATACAACTTAACAGATACAAAACAGTGTAAAATAAAAATAGTGAGTAGAATCTTTTTTTAAAAAAACCTCACAATACAGTCATTTCAGTAATCACTAATCTTAAAAGATAATACAGCTAACTTCAATAGTCCCTGTACTCTCTACGAATTAAAAAGTATTCCCTATGAAGATGCAAACTTATCAATTAAAATACAATAGAAGCCTAAAGTTTCCATGAAATCTAAAGACAATGAATTTTTTATAGTCTCATGTTTAATACTACTTTCCAGACTAACATTAAGGATAAAACCCCACCAACAAATTATTTTTAGAATAATTCAATTCTGCAAAAAAAATTAACTAAATTATGGTCCTCAATTTTCCTCTGAGGAAATCACTTCATTATTGATCTTTATAAAAATACTCCAATCACTATTTTCGTAAAAGAATTTAACTTTGAACAGGCTAGCTGTTGAAATAGATACTACAACCTGCTAGAGACAAAGCCTTCAATGGCCATTTTAATTTTCCCCCCACCACAATAAACACTAAAGTGAAACCAAGCAAACCAAAGTGCTTCGGTATTTCAAAATTATTGGAAGTGCAACTACCAAAAAAGTAAACCCTTTACTGACTTCCCTAAGTGATTTTTTTTCATATAAACATTTGGCTCAATAAAACCACAACTCTAGAAATTAAGTGTTATTAGTCATTTGATGCAATATATGATAATGCTTTCTATGCATACCATAACTAAAAGGACAGTTTTAGAGAAAGTTGTAAGTCACATAAATTTCATACATAGAGGCACACACACTCTGAAATCAAAGGAGAAATGGCTAATCACCTCACTGCTCACATATACGAACCTGGTAGAATAATGGTAGTCTTATAACTCTGATAATTTTAAATCGAATGGGTAAAGCAAAAATAGCATAAACATATTCTGAATACTAAAAGCAATCTGCCCAACAAACAGCATTCTAGAAAATTTTTTGAATGGGGGTTTATTTTAAAAAGTTAAACATTTAATTAATTTGTTCCTATACATCTAGATGACTGTCAAGTCACACCAATAGTAGACTATTTTTGAAATAGGTTACAAATCAGAAGAGTTTTTTCATAGTTAATTATCTTCTGGGCAAGCGGGTCAAGTTCAGATTTAGTAAAGTTTTTCAATTAATGCAACTCCAAAATTTCCAAATATTCTTTTAAAATATCATTTTTTAACCTAACAGAAAACTTACGTTGTGTGTGTTGTAAAGCTACTTCTTCAGTAACTTTTATCTTCATTTCATATCAAAAACTGGGGCAAAATTAGCTGTGCACATTTACGTGTGGACACATAATCCAAAGGAATAAAACCTCTTCAGATATGTAACATTTTCTTCAAAAAAATCTTCCCCACAGTTTTTACCTGGACGTATAGACACTTAGTGTCACTCTACCTTTAGGCAAAATGTTTACTGATACTTGCTAAGAAACCATTTTTATTAAGACTATTAACACTTATGCAATTATGTAGTTTTAACTAAGTATTGTCCACTGCTACAATTCACAGCACCAAATTTTTTATCTTAAATAGAGGCCTTAATAAAATGCTTCAGTCACCTCAGACCAATAACTTAATCCTGTTCTTCATGCCTTACACTGGCCTACCAGTGACTCTCAATTCCTACGATACTTTCCATTCTGCAAAAAAGGAGGGCTCTATCGCCATCCTTGATCAAAACCGGTTTATTATACCTGAAACTGCAAAGACTCATGCCTTTCGATAACCACTATCTTTTGAAATATAAAGGCCTAACTTTTAGGCAACCAATTATATACCACTGAAACTCTTAGGTTTCTGTCTTATCCAACAAGCTGACTCAGTAAATTTAATACACCATATGAAAAAAGCGAACACACCTACAATCCGAAACTGGAGTAATCCACTCTTGCCAGCATTTCTGGTTATTAGCTGGTAAATTATACTTATACTGATATTCTACATAAGCCAGAGTAAAGTTAATGGATACCCAAAGGTGTCACAAGACCTGAAACCTAAATAAGGTGAGTGTTAATTCTGGTATCACAATAATACTTAAATTTCAAGTGAAACTGAAGTTTAATCTCTGCAATCACCATTTGCTACACACAATACCCTTGAACCTACACAACATTATCATCTGGGATCAAAAACCACTCAATCTCCATTCTATTATGTGTCACAAGAGCACTGAATATACAGTGCTACTGAACTGCAAATTTCATGCCCTATCCCACTTCACCCCAACACGAGACAAAAAAAGCAAATTTAACAAAGATCTAGTAAGAGCGCCTTTGAGATGTAACACGGTACTATTGATTTCAAGCTACAAAACTTCTAAATGAGATTCAAAGTTGTAATTAACTTAGTTTTAACACACAAACCTACTTTTGCCTTCAAATGAGCACCATATATGCTAAAATGATTCTCTCTCTAAAGTTATGCAAATCAGTTCGGTTCACAACTCACATTTTAAAAGAATCTATCAATGCAACTCAGGAAACTAAAAGCAATCACTGCAAGATTCTGATGCAATATGCGTACGCGCAACACTAATTTTCATTTTAATCTGATCTATACCCTTGATCTAGGGCCTAAAGCCAAGATTTAATCGAAATATGCTCAACCTCAAAGCATCTACTTTTCTGTTCATTTAGCAGACCGGATTACCGAGCTCACTAATCCACTAGCAGTGTACTGTATTCTTTATTAACGGACAATAGCCCTTAGGGAGAGTCCCCACAGACAGACTAAGAAACCCATCAGTGCCTTGACACTTGCATCCAGGCAAGAGTTCCGAATAGCCGAACACACCCTAGGGTGAATGCATTCAAAAGAGGCACAAAATATACATGATCTAGAAATCCGACCAGGGTTAAATGTCATAGTCACCCAAACTATGGACATTTTTCGCATCCGTCTACTCCCACGTTATAAGAGAGAGTGACAGAAAGGCAAAGAGGAGCGGCAGCCACAGAAATGGATACAGGTCAAGTCTAAGTCGAATCCATCCTCTTGATATCTCCTTTTGTTTCTGCTAACGATCTCTTTGATGATGGCTGTCATGTCTGGGAGCCTGTGGCTGAAGAAAAAGGAGGAAAGAGATGGCAGAAGCTGCTGGTGGCGGGGCTTCTTCTGCAGGATGGAAATGGCTCTGGACTTGGCGGTGGCTGATGCCCCTCGCTCTGCTGCCGCTTGGTTCTGGACAGCAGCCGGGTAATGGCTGCTGCGGCGGCTGCTGGATGGTTGCAGCGACTGGGCCTGCTTCTCCTCAGCAGCCAGAGGTCTGGCAGCGGCGGCAGCGGAATGGGGAGAAGAATAATCCTCGGAACGGCTGCCTCCTCCGGCGGCCTCCGGAGCCCGGGCCAGGAGGGGTGCGGCGGCGGCGGAGGGGAGGTTTAAAACCGGCCCGGGTCCCTGGATGTGCCGCCGCCGCCGCCGCCGTGTTGGAGGCAGTAGAAGGGGAGAGACCAACTCTCCGGCGTTCCCAGCCCTGGAAATGGTGACAGGCGACTCCGACCCCCTCCCCGGAGCTGCAGCCGCCGCCGCCGCCGCCGCTTCTCCCCCCCGCTCCAGGAGCGGGAGGTGCAGCCGCCGCGCCTCAGCCGGCTCCCGCCCGAGTCCACAGCTTCCACCTTCCCTTTCAGGAGAAGCCGAGGAAGAGGCTGCACGGTTAGAAAAGAAGACGAAGAGGAGGCGAGAAACGCCGCCGCTGCCGCCGCCGCCGGCCGGCCGGCTCCCCGAGGGCGCTGCCCCCGCGGCTGCTTACAGGCGCTGAGAGGGGCTCTGGGCCGCGGCCGCCGCCGTCTCTCATCTCCTTCGCCTGAGCCCGGCCTCGCCTCACAGCGGCTCAACTCTCAAACTTCCATCATGGCTGCAGCTTCCGAGAGGAGAGAACTGAGCGCAGCCGCGTCCCGGCACCCGAACGTGTATCCTGCCGCAGTGCACAAAGAGTCCCGCCACATCACCGCCCGCCGGCCTGCCCGCCCCCTGCGCCGCCGCGCCGGGAGCCCAGGCGCCTCGGAGCCCGAGGGGAGGCGGGAGGCGGACGGACCGCGCCGGGGGAGGGAAGGGCAGGGCAGGGGCTGTAGGGAGGGGGCAGAAGCAGCAGCTCCGGGTGCGAGCGCCGAGTCCCCAACGGGCAGGCGCACTGAGCATGCCCAGTATGACTGCCTGGAGCTCGCTCGGGCTTGTTTCGAGGCGCCCGCCTGTAGCTGCACTTGCCGCGGCTGCTTCTGCAGCAGCCCAGGGTGGGGGGAACGAGCTGAGCCACGGCCGAAAAACCCAGCCACAGGCAGAGTAGGCTGTTGCGAGGGGGAGAGGGGGAGCGAAGGTGAAGGCTGTGGCCGGTTCGTTGAGCAGTGTCACTGACTTGAGTCTGAGGTTACCTGTGCACAGGTGGAAAAGACCAGGTGACTGCTATGGTCAGGGTACAGGAAAACGCAGGGACGATCCCTGCAGCGAGGACACCCCTCCCCCTGCCTCCACCTCCAGATTTCCCCGGCACGGCCTTCAGCCTCCTTCTGCTTTTGCACGGATGTCGGATAACAATCGTTCGCAGGGATGTGACTGCAGCAGCCCTTGCCGAGAAATCCCACCTCTCCCCCCATCCCCACCCGTGTCCTCAAGGTGTCAGTCTTAGTACAAAGAATAACCCCCTATTGTGTCTCCAGTGTGTATCACCTCATCCGGCTCCCTTTCACCGCCCCACCTCCCGCTTCCCCGGTACTCGGTTCATTTGCCCTAAAAATGAAAGCTCCCAGCAGAGCGCGCTGAGTGTGAGCACATCGCCCCTGAATTTCTAGATTCCAAAGGGCAACTGTCCAGGTGAACTGAAAGCGGATCCCCGAGGATGGTATGCACGCTGCAGCCCCCTGCATTTCCCCCGGAGAGCGGAGCATCTCTCCCCTCGGGGTTCCAGTTGGGTTCACCGCTTCGAACTCAAGCTCGACCCTTAGCGGCTCCTCGCCCCGCCCCTTTTGGGCCGCAGTGAAAACCCGGCTGGGTGGATCGCCCCGGGGCCAGGTTCCGCGCTCCTCTAGCGGGTCAGTGCACGCTAGAGACCGGGGTTGCAGGGCGGGAGTATGAATTACGGGACGGTAGGACTCTGCAGCCCCAGCGAGTGGGCGGAGCCGAGGAGACCTAGGAGGGTTCAAAAGGAGGTGGAGGGATACACGGGCCACAGTCGGAACTACTTTCAGGAGGAGGTCACGTGTGTTCCTAGTTGGGGAACTTTCCAAATTCCCACTCCCATTTGATAGCTCTAGAGGCAAGTGCTTCGCTTCCTCTTCCCAGTGTGCTCCCGCCATGTACGGGTAGCTGAACCCCAGAGCCTCCCCGGTTTCGGCGGAAGAATAGGCTCAGACGATCCTCCCGCCGGAGCGCTGTCGGTGCTGGCGCCTGAGGAGCTGGTTACACAAGCACCCACATCCAAGCACGTGCCCCCGCCTCCCCTCACCTTGGCTGCCGCCGCTGATTCTTGCAGATCTCGGAGCAAGAGTTCCCAAGCTGGTCGCACCCTTTCCTGCTACCCACAGAGCAAGCTAGAGGACGGAGACCTGAAACTCCGAGCTCTGGATCCGCTACCACCGCGCCTTCCAAACCGTGGGAGAAGGGGCTGGGCCCCGGGGGTCTGGCGCATCTTCCTTGCTAGTGCCCTGCCCCCTAGGACGAACCTTTCTGGTGCTGTACTCGCGGTGCAAAGGGTATCTCCTGCAGCAGCCCGGTGATTGAATTCAACGATGTTGCGACAAACTTTCAGTCACTACCTCTGAGCTGGTGAGCGCGCCCCACCTACTGTAGACTCAGCCTAGTGACTTATCTGGTCGGAGAACCTAGTCCATGGCCTTCAGCCCAGAACAAACTTGTCAAGTCTGCTTAGAGCTCGGATTGTTTGACCTAAACCGCGAAAGATCTGGTTCGGAAATGCTGAAAACTAGAGCGCATTTACCCTGACATCGATCGGCTGCAAAGTGAGTGGTCCACTGTCTGCTTGGAGAGAGTGGGCATCAGTACCAGCGTAGGAATTCTTTCTTTCCCCTGGGAAGTAGAACTCAAGGAGAATTTGAGTCCAAAAGTATTTAAGTTGATACCTAGACTGAGGCGCTGGTCGTTTTTTAGAACTGAGAGAATGGGATCAATTTGCATGTGTGTTGCAGTTATTGTGAATAGATGCCTAGGAAGGTCTAAAAGAGGATTTATTCAGTGTACGAGAAAGAACACATCATAGTTGCAGGCAGCCCCTGAAGACTAGAAACCTCAAGAGAGCTACCTTAGAAGCCACAGACCATTACCTAACTCCAGGACTACTTACTAATTAAACCAGGGATATTTACACTGTTCTTAGAGATCTCTGAGGCTTCATAAAACTTTGAATTTATATGCAACATCCTTTTAAGATAGCTCTGCAGGAGGTTAGCCACCTGCTGAATCTTCAGTCTTGATATTTATTGGAGCCTGGTTTTGTGCATGGTCCTGGTCAGCTTGGGGGAAGGAGGGGCCACAAGTGGAAAAAGAAATGGAGAGCAACCTAGAAAGAGTAGGAGAAAGGCCTCCATTTGGTTTCCAAAGATGAAAGTCCTGACCACACAGCCTAGATAAGCTAGAGATTTTTTTTTTTAATAAATTTATTTATTTTTGGCTGTGTTGGGTCATGGGCTTTCTCTAGTTGCTGTGAACAGGGGCTACTCTTTGTTGCAGTGTGCGGGCTTCTCATTGTGGCACGGGCTTCAGTAGTTGTGGCGCATGGGCTTAGTTGCTCCGTGGCATGTGGGATCTTCCCGGACCAGGACTCGAACCTGTGTCCCCTGCATTGGCAGGCGGATTCTCAGCCACTGCGCCACCAAGGAAGCCCTAGAGATTTCTTTATTTTATAAATAACCAAGGATAAGTCCCTGATTTCTAGGTGTTCCACTAGATTGCATGGCAAGAACCTGAGAGCTACGCTCAATTGATTATCAACTACTGCTTGGTGAGGAAAGGGAAAATGAAGATAAAGTTAAATTAAGGCAAGTGATTAGGGAGGGGTAAAATGTCCCACATTTGTTTTTCCAGTTGCTGATCTTGTCCCCAGAGTTCCTGTTATTAGCACTGCCCTACTTTGCCCACCTCTCTCCCCCCACTCCATGTGAAGATTAGTCTCACAGTATCTGAGAAGTTCTGAAATCCACTTCCTAGGAAGAAAGTGGATTCATTCCTGCCCTGTTGGTGTTTTGGTGTTAGGCATGAGAAGAGAGAATCCTTTTCAGTTCCCGTGGCACAGAGTTATTCTGGAGCAGAGAGGGTGTGCGTCACCAGCACTAACATGCTGGAATAGGAGACTGGCCCACAAGCACTTCCATCTGCTGAAAGAAGAAACTGGAAAATGAGTTTTGCTGCTACTCTAAACATCAGGTCCCTCTACTTATCTCCATGGTGAGTGAAAGGACCACTAGTGTTGGCAGATATTTGACCAGCCTGACAGCAATATCAGGTGGTTATTAGAAGTTGCTGAGTAAAAAATTTCCTCCCCTTCCCAGTGTTAAGTGGGTTCCTGAAGCAAATCCTTTTTTAATTTTGGTTTTTCTTCACTTTGTCCTCCTACCCAAGAGGTCTCCATACCCAGGTGGTAGAGCTGAAACCTTTAAATAGCTGACCCTATCTAATGTACAGAAAGTTTTTTTAAGTTTTTTTTTCAAGTTCAGTTGCAAATATCTGCTTGGCTGTACAGATATTACAATACATTGGTTTCTAAACACTTCAGTTATTTACCTGTCTGGATTCAGACTGCCCTGGGGAGAAACAGAAGCTGGTAACAAAGGGAGAATTATATAAAGCTTCAGGGAGACTAACCATACAGAATAATTAGTGAACAGGAAAAACCAGCTTTAATTATAGTTTCTAACAGCTGATTCCAAAACTGTATTGCTACTGCACCCAGAGAATATCTAAAGAAAATTCCTTTCTTATTTTCTTTGATAAGTGAAATGACCAGCAGCTCAATGGGGATGATATAAATAGTTGATGTGCTCTTTGTAGGTCCTGCTGCTAAAATGTCTTTTGTTGAACACTGATTGCTATAGTACCTTTCTCATCTCCCACACACTGACCTTTCAAATAGAGATCTAAAGCAATGGCTTCAATTTTTAAGTAATCTTCTCTATTTTTATCTGCTTAACCACTGTTTTCTAAATAATACAGAGTAAAAAGTGTATAATAATTATATATTTTAATTTAAACCACCCCATTCTTCCAATGGTCTGAAGAATTTTTCCCTTATTTCAGTTATCCTAATTACAAATATTCCTGTTGTTTTAAATAAAGACATTTTGCTTACAACATTTCTCCAGAAGGTACCAGTATGGATCATACAAGCAACCACATCCTAAAAGAGAATTTTCCATTGTTGCCTACAAGTTCTTCATGCCCTAATCTCCTGGAGCTATTTCAGATGGCACTTGTGTCTCCTTTCACAGCTCAGTAGAGAGGTGTGCTGTATGAAATATCACACAAAGAGAAATAAGGGTTGGGCTGGGTGCTACTGGGAGAACCACAGAGCAGACTAGGCACTCACCATGTCCAAGTGGCATTTAGAAATTGTGACTTGGACTAGAGAGTGATAGAAAAGAAAGACTTAACATGACAAGACAGCTTTGATTGTTTTAGTCTCCGATCTAACACTGGCTATTGGATATTCCACTTTGGTCCCCTTAATACTAACTCTAGCCCTAGGAACACATTTCTTGCCTTTTAGCTCTTCCGATAATAGAAAAAGATAATAATTTTTATGTTACCAGCAGATATTGGGGCATTTACCAGGTGCTTCACAGAGTAGCCCTCATTTGTCCAGGTATAGGAGGGACACTGAGAAGGAGTCAAAGTTAACTATTGCCTCACTCCTACAAATCTTTCCCTTCAGAACATCCTTCTGGCTTCTGAGGTATCACTTTTTCTGGTAACAAAAAGCAACAAAAAACCTTTTTGAAAGAGAAAATGCATGGTTAAAACTCTATCTAAGGGACTTCCCTGGTGGTCCAGTGGTTGAGAATCCGCCTTCCAACGCAGGGGACGTGGGTTCGATCCCTGGTTGGGGAACTAAAATCCTACATGCCAGGGGGCAACTAAGCCCACACACCGCAACTACTGAGCCTGTGCACTCTGGAGCCTGCCCGCCACAACTAGAGAGAAGCCTGTGTGCCACAACAAAGAGCCCACACCACAACGAAAGACCCCACATGCTACAATGAAGATCCCACATGCCGCAACTAAGACCTGACACAGCCAAATAAATAAAAATTTAAAAATTAAAAAAAACACAAAACTCTATTTAAGGTAGCTTTTTTGTCTGTGTTGATGGTACAGGGTCTTAACTCCATTCAGTCATTTAATGATTCAATCAACAAATATGGGGGAGTCTTATGTGCCAGTACTAATAATGCTAAGCTTTGTGGACAGAGCAATGACTATAGCATAGAGGGTCCAGCCTTTATGGAATTTAGTCTCCTTGAAAACTTGGCTTCTTTGTCTGACACTGTTGCAACCTCTTCACAGTCTAGGAGTAAAGTTAAAGCTGTAGAAAATACCCTAATATTTGATAACTGTTTCAATTATCTATTGCTGCATAACAAACCACTGTAAACTTGGTGGCTTAAAAGAACAACCACCATTTATTTTCTCACAATTTTGCAATTTGGGAAGGTCACAGCTTCACAGTTCTTCAGCTCCCCCATGATGTCAGCTGGGTCAGACATGTGGTTACGTTCAGCTATGACTTTGGCTAGGGCTGGAATGTCTGTGACATTCCCCACATGTCTGGCACCTCAGCTGGAGCACCTGATGCCTGGGGGCCTCCCTCTCTTCGTGTGATCGTTCATCATTCAGTGGTCCAGCCCAAGCATCTTTGCACAGTGACTGAATCCCAAGAGGAAGAAAGCGGAGGCTTCAAGGCCTCTCAAAGGCATGGTTCAGAAGTCCCAGAATCTCACTTTCATTCTATTCTCTTGGCCAAAGCAAGTCACAAGGCCAGCCCAGATCCAAGGGGAGAGGAGTCTCACTTCTTAATGGAAGGAGTGGCTGGGATGAGAGGAATTATTGGCAGTCGTATTTGGAAGCACTCTACCATAATCCACCCTCTGGCCACAAGTGTTCACACATACACACCCACACACAGACATGCAAAAGACACTTACTTCCTCCCCCCCAAATTATCATTCTGTATAGCATTGGCTCTAAGGTCTAGGATCTGGTAATACACACTAAGCCCAGATGTGAATGAGGCATTTCAGATGCTGCTCCTCTTCATCTGGAGATCCATGAACTAAAAAGACAAGTTACAATACACAACATACAATGCTGAAACAGGGATAGAATAACTGCAATAGATACTTCTTTTCAAAGGTCGGCAGGGGGAAATGGAAGGCACATAGCAGTCATTAGTCTGTAGCAATTCTGAAAGCCAGCCAAGCGCTGTCATCCTGACTCTAAGGATCTAGTTCTCCATTAGGGCCTGGTTCTTCTCCCTGGGAGTAGTTTCCTAATCCACTGTTCTTGGCTCCCTGCTCTGGGGTCTAGTTGACCTCTGAGTCAATCTTCCTTTTTCATAAACTAAAACTGCCTGCCCTTTACAGTTGAATAACTCTCTCAGCCTGCTTCTTGCCCATAGAAAGTTGGGGGCCCAGAGGCTTTTTTTCATTTTTAACTGTCTCCTGCTTCTTTGGTCCAAGCTCCCGGTGCTTTTATCAATAAAATTCTTTTTAAAAGTGTGTGGGTTTTCTATGACTCTAATTGGAGTTCACTCCTTGACCACAAAGCAACATCCAGAATTCTTTCAAAAACAAACCTCTGTCTACATTGGGCCTTTATCTAGGTGACTGCTGTTGGACCACCCTTAAGATTCTCAGAAGCCCTTTTTGTCTAGATGAGAGGGTCTATGAAGCAATGTCTTAAATTTTTTAGAGGTCTCAACAGAGTTTTGATTAAATCTTTTCCTTGAGGTCACATTTTATAGGCAGTCCCTAAGGCCATTTCTTAATTTGAGACCTTTTGCTGACTATAAAGACTCTCCTAGGCCCTGTATATTTCTACATTCTGCTTAAAAACTGAATAGTTCTTTTTTTTTTTTTAACACATTTCTCTCTTGTGATACATGACACATCACTAAAAGAAGCCAACTGACACTTTGAACATTCATATTGAAAATCTTCGCTAGGTCTACAAGTTCATTAGGTACATTTTCTATGTTTTACTGCACACAAGTGCAAATGTTTCCAAACATTTTGCCACTACATAACACCACTTAGCCAGCCTCCAATAGCAATTTCCTCACTACTCTTATAGCTTCCACTGAGATCCATCAACAAATATTAGCAAACCAAATTCAACAATACGTTAAAAGGATCATACACCATGATCAATTGGGATTTTTTCCAGGCATGCAAGGATGGTTCAACATCTACAAATAAATCAACATGATATATACCACATTAACAAAATGAAGGATAAAAATCATATGATCATCTCAATAAATACAATAAAAGCATTTGACAAAATTCAACATCCATTTATGATTTAAAAATCTCAACAAAGTGGGTATAATGAGAACGTACATCAACATAATAAAGACCATAAATGACAATCCCACAGCTAACATACTCAACAGCAAAACGCTGAAAGTTTTTCTTCTAAGATCAGGAACAAGACAAGGATGTTCACTTTCACCACTTCTATTCAACACAGTATTGGAAGTTCTAGCCAAAGCATTTATGCAAGCAAAGGAAATAAAGGGCATCCAAATCAAAAAGGAACAAGTAAAACTGTCACTATTTACAAATGACATGAGATTATATATAGAAAACCCTAAAGACTCCACCAAAAAACTGGTAGAACTAATAAACACATTCAGTAAAGTTGCAAGATATAAAATCAATATACAGGGACTTCCCTGGTGGTGCAGTGGTTAAGAATCTGCCTGCCAATGCAGGGGACACGGGTTCATCCAGGAAGATCCCACATGCCATGGAGCAACTAAGCCCGTGTGCCACAACTGCTGAGCCTGTGTTCCACAACTACTGAAGCCCACACACCTAAAACCCGTGCTCCGCAACAAGAGAAGCCACTGCAATGAGAAGCCCACACACTGCAATGAAGAGTAGCCCCTGCTTGCCCCAACTACAGAAAGCCCACACGCAGCAACGAAGACCCAATGCAGCCTAAATAAATAAATAAATAAATAAATACATAAATGTACTTAAAATTTTTTTTAAAAATCAATATACAAAAATCAGTTGCAGGGGGCTTCCCTGGTGGCACAGTGGTTGGGAATCTGCCTGCCGGTGCAGGGGACATGGGTTCGAGCCCTGGTCTGGGAGGATCCCACATGCCGTGGAGCAACTGGGCCCGTGAGCCACAGCTACTGAGCCTGCGCGTCTGGAGCCTGTGCTCCGCAACAAGAGAGGCCGCAATAGTGAGAGGTCCACGCACTGCGATGAAGAGTGGCCCCTGCTTGCCGCAACTAGAGGGAGCCCTAGCACAGAAATGAAGACCCAACATAGCAATCAATCAATCAATCAATAAAAATAAATAAATTTTAAAAAATCAGTTGCATTTCTTACACTAACAATGAACTATCAGAAAGAGAGATTAAGAAAACAATTCCATTTACAATTGCATCAAAAAGAATAAAATACTTAGGAATAAATGTAACCAAGGAGGTGAAAGACCTGTACACTGAAAACTATAAAACACTGATGAAAGAAATCAAAGAAGACACAAACAAATGGAAAGATAATCTGTGCTCTTGGATTAGAAGAATTAATATTGTTTAAATGACCATACTATCCAAAGCAATCTACAGATTCAATGCAATTTCTATCAAAATTCCAAAGGCATTTTTCACAGAAATAGAACATACAATCCTAAAATTTGTATGGAACCACAAAAGACCCCGAATAGCCAAAGCAATCTTGAGAAAGAAGAACAAAGCTACAGGCACCAAACTCCCTGATTTCAAGCTATCTTACAAAGCTATAGTAATTAAAACAGTATGGTACTGGCATAAAAACAGACACACAGAGCAATGTGACAGAATAGACAGCCCAGAAATACATCCATGCATATGTGGTCAATTAATTTACAACAAAAGAGGCAAAAACATACAATGGGGAAAGGACAATCTCTTCAACAAATGTTGTTGGGAAAACTGTACAGCCACATGCAAAAAAATGAAACTAGACTACTATCTAACACCATACACAAAAATTAACTTGAAATGGATTAAAGACTTGTATGTATTAAGACCTGAAACAATAAAAGTCCTAGAAGAAAACATCCGTGGTAAGCTCCTTGACATTGATCTTGGCAATGATTTTTTACGTCTGACTCCAAAAGCAAAGGCAACAAAAGCAAAAATGAACAGCAGGACTATATCAAACTAAAAAGATTTTGCTCTTCAAAGGAAATCAACAAAATGAAATGGCAACTTACTAAATGGGAGAAAATATTTGCAAATCATATATCTGATACAAGGTTAATATCCAAAATATATAAAGAATTCATACAACTCAGTAGCAAAACAAACAAACAAAAAAACTAATCCAATTAAAAAATGGACAGAAGATCTGAATAAATGTTTTTCCAAAGAAGACATACAGATAGCCAACAGGCACATAAAAAGATGCTAAGCATCATTAATCATCAGGGAAATGCAAATCAAAGCCACAATTGGATATCACCTCAAATCTGTTGGCTATTTGAATGGCTATTATAAAAAAGAAGAAATAACAAGTGTTGGTGAGGGTGTGGAGAAAAGGGAACACTTGTGCACTGTTGGTGGGAATGTTAATTGGTAAAGCCACTTTGTAAAACAATGTGGAGGTCCACCCCAAAATTAAAAATAGAACAACATGATTCAGCAATTCCACTTCTGAGTATTTATCTGAAGAAAGCAAAAATAGTAATTTGAAAGGATATGTGCACCCCTATGTTCGTTGCAGCATTACTTCCAATAGCCAACATATGAAACAACCTAAATGTTCATTAATGGATGAATGGATAAAGAAGATGTAGTATATGTATATAAATACACACACACACACACACACACAATGGAATACTATTCAGCCATAAAAAAGAATGAAATTTTGCCATTGGCAGCAACAGGAATGGACCCTGAGGGCATTATGCTAAGTGAAATATTAATAAGTCAGACAGAGAAAGACAAATACTGTATGATCTCACTTATATGTGGAATCTAAAAAATAAAACAAACAATAATAATAATAAAAAAAACAAGCTCATAGATACAGAGAACAGATTAACAGATTGGTGGTTGCTGGAGGGAAGGGGAGAGGTGGGAGTGAGTAAAATGGGTGAAGAAGTTAAAAGGTACAAAGTTTCAGCTATAAAATAAATAAATCCTGGGGATGTAATGTACAGCATGGCGACTGTAGTTAATAATACTGTATTGCATATTTGAAAGTTGCTAAAAGAATACATCATAAAAGTCGTCATCAGGAGAAAAAAAGAAAAAAATTTTTGTAACTATTTATGGTGACAGATGTTAACTAGACTTATTGTGGTGATTATTTCTCAGTGTATATCGAATCATTATGTTGTACACCTGAAAGTAGTATAATGTTATATGTCAATTACACCTCAATTTTAAAAAAAGAAAGAAAAAAGAGCCCCTGCCCAGACTAAGGAGACATATCAACTAAATGCCAATGTGGGATCCTGGATTGGATCCTGGAACAGAAAAAGAACATCACTGGAAAAACTGGTAAAGTTCATATAAGGTCTGTACCTTATGTTAATTTCCTGATTTTGATAATTATTCTATGGCTATGTAATCTATTTATATTAGGGCAGCTGAGCAAAGAATATACATGAACTCTGTACCATTTTGCAACTTTTCTGTAAGTTTAAATTGCTTCAGAATAAATTTTTTAAAACTAAATTAAAACAAAAATTTTAGGAGTTAGAGTTCCCTTATCACCTTTGCAACCTCCACCTAATGCTGGGTCCCAAAATCAATGCCACATGTTTTAGATTTTTGTTATGCCAGGGTCCAACTTTCAAACATCAATTTCTATTATCTGTTGTACATAACACACTACCCCTAATTTCATTTTTAAATAAATGAGCATTTTAAATAAATGTAGCAGCTCAAAATAGCAACAACCATTTTTTTGCTCACCATTCTGCAATATGGACAGGATGATGGTGACAGCTTGTCTCTCCGTCGTGTAATGTTGTTTGGGGTGGCTTGATTTGGGCTGGAGGATCCAAGATGGATTCAATTACATGTCTAATGCCTTAGCTGGAGTGGCTGGGATAGCTAGGAGCTGGCTGGACCTAACTCCCTCCTTACTCTCTTATCCTCTAAAAAAGAGGCACACTGCCTCCACGAGGCCATTCTCTTCAGCAAGGTAGTCAGACTTCTTCACGTGGTCATTATTTTCCAAGAGAGCAAAAACTAAAGTTGCCAGGTCTAGGCCCAGAACTATAGTAGCATCATTTTTGCCTCATTCCATTGACGAAAGCAAGTACCAGACCCATCAACATTCAAGACTGGGGAAAAAGACTTTGCCTCTTGGTGGTAAGCTTGTAGAGAGATGGAGGAATTGTTGATGTCATCTACCACTGTGACCCTAGCTCTCTTCCTTATTTTTAAAAAAAAATTTTTTAATTAATTAATTAATTAATTAATTTAATTTTGGCTGTGTTGGGTCTTCGTTGCTGCCCGCGGGCTTTCTCTAGTTGCAGCAAGTGGGGGCTACTCTTTGTTGTGGTGCGCGGGCTTCTCATTGTGGTGGCTTCTCTTGTTGCAGAGCACAGGCTCTAGGCACATGGGCTTCAGTAGTTGTGGCACGCAGGCTCAGTAGTTGTGGCTTGTGGGCTCTAGAGCACAGGCTCAGTAGTTGTGGTGCACGGGTTTAGTTGCTCTGCGGCATGTGAGATCTTCCCGGACCAGGGCTCGAACCCATGTCCCCTGCATTGGCAGGAGGATTCTTAACCACTGAGCCAACAGGGAAGCCCTCTCTTCCTTATAAATGACTCTTCAAATCAGACAGTTTTCCATGGTCAATTCTGCCTAGACTCTATCATTTAAGAACCACCACTATCAGCTGACAATTTGATTAGCAACTGAATGTTTTCAGTTTGTTACCTATTTTGTTCCTTAATCATGTAATCTTTTCATTTCCTCACTCATCTATTTCACATGCATAATTCTACTCTAGGATTAATTCATTTCACAAAAGTGTTCATTAAAATTCAGTAAAATAAAATAAAGTGATAATACATGTATACATATATATGTTTACATAATTACATGGAAAATATATGGAAGAATAAACCAGAGAGAAGATAACACTGGTTATCTCTGAGGTTAGGATGGGGAGGGAGGGCCTCAGAGGGAGAGGAATTTCTCTTTTCATTTATTGATTTTTATATGATTTGAAGGTTCTTTACAATGATCATTTATTATTATGAAAAAGTTATTTCATCAAATAGAATTAAGACTAAAAATAAACAAATACCTATTATCAAAAGAATATCAAATCAACCAAGGAAAGAGCTCAACTGTAATTTCATTTTTAAATAAATGAGCTCACTAAGGAATTTCCAGCGTTTAAGCCTAAAGGTCTGTTTGATGTCTGCTGCCCAACAGAAATACATGAGAATAACTGCTGTAAGTGCTGTCTAGTAGAGATGCTGTATAGTAGACAGGTTATATCTTACCCTGAGTACCCTCTCTCCCTAGATCAACCATCTCTACTAGATCTACTCTTCACTCTTTGTACTATCTAATGACTTCTGCTGCTCAAAGAAAATATGCTCCAGAAATAATCATCTGGTACCACAGCAATACCACCATTCAAAGCAGTGGCAGATTACTTTATGATCCAAGAAATCTCAAAGGTCCCTTAGTTCACCAATCCCATTTTACAAAGGAAGAAACTGAAGCCCAAGGATTTTATATGCCCAGATTACATAGCTACTCAATGAGGGATCCTGGATTGGAGTTTGGGAAATTTCTTGAATAAATTCCCATCAGTGAATAAAGATGGGAAGAAAACCTCGCTTTTAGAGACTTAATTAGAAATTTCACTGGAGAAGGCTGTTAATGGTATTTTCAAGCTTGTACAGGGGAGAATGAAGGCAACAAGAAGACTACCTAACCAGAAACAGTAAATAGGGAAAGATGGTGACTGACGCTTACTCTCTGTCCTAAAGTGTCCTGAAATTGAACCATGAGAATTAGGGCCTTAAAGATCAAACATGAATTGCTGCATGTTACAATTCTGCTTCTCCTCCTCAGTTCCTAAGATCATTGGGAGAATACCTTCCAAACAAGGATGGAAAGGAGGCAACTGTTATACGTGGATTGAGAAAAAGAAAAGGGACTGTGCTCTTTTGAAAGGAAGGAAATGCCAAAAGCTTCCGGGAATAGAGGGAAACACTGCCACCTGCTGAAGAGTTGGAGTCAATGAAAGTGGTGCCAGGCATGGTTAGAGGGAGCACCTCCTGCAGGGCTCAGAAATACCGTATGCTAACACATATATATGGCATCTAAAAAAAAAAAAGGTTCTGAAGAACCTAGGGGCAGGACAGGAATAAAGATGCAGACGTAGAGAATGGACTTGAGGACACAGGGAGGGGGAAGGGTAAGCTGGGACGAAGTGAGAGAGTGGCATGGACTTATATATACTACCAAATGTAAAATAGATAGCTAGTGGGAAGCAGCCGCATAGCACAGGGAGATCAGCTCAGTGCTTTGTGTCCACCTAAGAGGGGTGGGATAGGGAGGGTGAGAGGGAGATGCAAGAGGGAGGAGATACGGGGATATATGTATGTGTATAGCTGATTCACTTTGTTATTTATACAGCAGAAACTAACACACCATTGTAAAGCAATTATACTCCAATAAAGATGTTTAAAAAATTTAAAAATTTTTTAAAAATCAGTTAATGAATCTATTTGCAGTCTGAGCAGGTCAGTGCAGAGAGAAAGTTTAGTTCTGGATTTCATCAGGCCAATCTGTAGTAGAGAAAGGTCAGCTTGTCTCTACTGTGAGGATGGTAGAGGCCTGCATCCCTGCTTCCCTTTCTTCCATGAATATTTATGCCTATTAGCTCTGAATTTTTTCCAAAAACCTAAATCTCAAAATAATTAAATATACTTGGTTGAGACAAGATAAAAATGATGTGAGAGGAAAAAGCAATACAAAGAAGTTTATTCATATAACATATGCACAGGGTTAAAAATTCCCAGTGGCTCACTACTACCATTCCCCAGACTGTCTTTTTTTTTTTTCCTTTTTACTCTTCCTCTAATATTCACATACAAATATACACACAAAGGACAATTGCAAGAGAGGGCTGGGAGAAAGTTGCTGATCCTTTATATAAAGACTTAGCCTTTCCCCTCTGCTATGGTCTGAGTGTGTCCTCTCCAAATTTTTACATTGAAACCCAACCCCAAGGTGAGGGTATTAAGAGGTAGGGCCTTTGTGAGGTGATTCGATCACAAAAGCAGAGCCCTCACCAATGGGATTAGTGCCCTTATAGAAAAGGTCTGACAGAGCTCCCTTCCCCTTCTGCCATGCCAGGTGAGGTTACATCTAGAAGACAGCATTTATGAATCGGGAAGCAGGCCCTTGCTAGACACAGACCTGATCATGTGGGCACGCTGATCTTGGACATTCAGCCTCCAAAACTGAGAAATAAATTTCTGTTCTTTGTATGCCACCCAGTCTGCGGCATTTTGCTATAGCAGCCTGAACAGACTAAGACACCCTCTTTCCAGCATCCTACCGCTCTCTTTTCTCCTGCCCTCTTTCTTACCATTCTCATTCTTCCTATCCCATTTTCCTCCTCCTAACCTCTATGTTCCTAGATTCTCTTTATTAATGTACAAGAAACTGATATGGCTAGGAGACCAGGTGGGAAGGTGACATTTACAGGACTGCCAAGTTACACAGCTCCAAGGGCCCTAATCCACATTGTATGTGATGCTGTTACTTCTTGCTTTTTGATTTTTCAACCACATGAATGTAGTATCTTTAGTTTATATTTAATTGTTTAAAACCTAACCTTAGCGGCCCAACGGTAGGCCACTGGTTAATTCCGTGTTTCCATTTAATGATAAAATAAAGCAGTTCTGGACCTTATCCAGTTATCAGTTTCTTATCAACAATTTCTTAGGATTAATAAAATAAGTTCTAAAGGTACTCTCATTGTGATTTAGATTTTTCTACCTTGCAGAACTTCAGAAAGAAACCACAGAAAAATCTAATGTTGTCAGACCTAACTTAGATGGAAAATTTTACCTATTCTAAATACAATAGATGAACAATTCTCTTTTGTGAATTTTTCCTAATTAATTGTACTTGAATGTACTGCATTTCTTAAAGGATGTACAGGTTTTATATTTCAGGAAACTCTCGAGGAAAAGGAGGTCTGTAAGCAAAGGTCATGGTACTTAAAAATTAATTCGGGAATATTTCAGGTCCTTAACATAAATTTCATGAAGCTGGGAAACTGAGAGAAAGCTAATGGATAGAAACAGTCTATTTTCTGAGAAAAACAAAACAAAACTCTCATTTACCTAGCTCTGAGCCCTAAGTTTTATCTGAAATTTTCCTGGACATAATACCTTTGTCTTGGATGCCTCCCAAGGTGCAGCCCCAGGCCATTGGCTGCTAAAGCTCATGAGACCACCTTTTTCCTAAATTACCTGTTGAAGCAAGTACAAAGGAACCCTTAATTGAGATGTGTCTTATTATTAATGTGTTCTTGTGGACTTACTAACTATAAAATATTATATTTTATTATTTTATTATAGTCTTTATAATGATTTTTAAAATAACTTGTAGCCGTAAAATAGGACTGTCTGCATTTCATATTCTGTTTATTTTATACTGTTGAGGTATTTGTCCTATTTACTGGTCAACTTTTTCTTATGAATTGAATTTGGCATTAAGTGTTCTCAGTCTTTAAGTAGAATTAAACTGGTCCCTGACTGAGAATGGCCATTATTCTATTTTTGAAATGTACTGTCCTTTTCAACTACATCCAGAAACTTGTAAACCAGAAAAATTTTGCCCTAAGAGTAAGCTACTTTGGTAGTATACTTACCTTGGTAGTTTACTTGGCCTGAGTTTGCTGTTGGAAGCTAGGTCAAGCGATCCCAACTTCTTGTTCTCCCAAACTGCACAGAATATTGCTAATAAACTTTTCTACTAGACATCTGTTTATTTTGCAGTTAACAGAGGGTAAAGGAGGCCTTAAAGACATTTCTGCTTCAGGGCACAGAATGCAAACCAACTATAGTGCTGTCTTTCTACCATCCTTGTTCACGTAGACTAAGGATGCCCTTTAAAGAAAGAAAATCATGGATAAAAATACTTCCAGAGGGGATCTTACCTGGCGGTCCAGTGGTTAAGACTTCACCTTCCAACGCAGGGGGTGTGGGTTCGATCCCTGGTCAGGGAGCTAAGATCCCACATGCCTCACGGCCAAAAAACCAAAAACATAAAACAGAAGCAATGTTGTAACAAATCCAATAAAGACTTTGAAAATGGTCCACATCAAAAAAATCGTAAAAAATACATACTTCCAGAGGTTGTCACAAAGCAAATTATAGAAAGAAATAAAGTGTCTCATAGAGCCCTGGTGGGTTACTACACATTGGTCACCAGTTATTTAAATAAAGTGACCATGGGATTTTCCCCAAATTAGAAAATTCCTATGACTCACATACAGGGAACTTTGGAGGGACTTCTCCCAAGTCCTTGAGAGGCATAGCAATGTCCTCAGTGATGAGGGTTCAGTGAAACAGTCATATAGCTTAGGAGACTCCAACAGTAGTAATTTCACTTCTGGGTATAATTCTCAGAGTAGTGGTCTTCAAACTAGGGAACTGAGACACTCAGATAGTTTTAAGGCGATCAATTCCAGATCTTTAACTTCAATATATACTTCCTCCCAAATCTGATCTTCCTGAGAACCAGTGTAGTTAAGTGGCCCTTGTGGTTCCTAGCCCCACCTCCTTTTTCACACTGGCCCTTTCTCCCACTTTAAAAGAGAAAGGCATACCTCTACCTAAATGCTAAAGTGGTGTACTGCTCCAAAGTGTAAAAACCTGCAAGGACCTGAAGAGACATTCTGAAATAATGATACTGGTGTTGAGAGGCTAAATGATTTTACTGACTAACAAACCCTTTTGAAAGTTAGATTGTTTAACAATACATGTTTTCTAGTAAACTGAAGGAAGACCTATTTATATTGTCCACTGAAAAATTATTAAAGATAAGATCACTAAGTGATGTGTGGCATACAACTTGGAAAGCTTTCCAATAAATGTGACATCACTAAAACAGTTCCTTCCAATCACATATCTATGTAAACAATATTCCTCAGTGTTCATAATATAAAAGCAAACACTAGAAATAAACCGATGTGTGAACCTGTCTCCTTCTGGAAATAAGTAAAATTCACTTATGATATATAATTTTTTAAAGCCCTATTGATTTCTTTTTTATGTTTAATAGTTACAACATTTTAAAGCATTTAATTGATAAATTATGAACTAAAAATAATGATAATTCAGAATAATTTAACACTTAGAAGTATTATGGTCAAAGGAAGTTAACATAATTTAATTTAAATTTATGTATAAAATTTGTTACAGAGAAGTATGATAGAGTGATCATTAAAGATATTCACACATAATGTATATTACGTTCAGATAAAAATCTGTGGCAGGAGTGGAAAGAAAATTCAAGTGCAAAGAGAAAATGAAGTGATGTAAAATTTCCCACTATAAGAGAAGCACTTGTTCATGTTGTTAATGTTTTGATGGATAATGATGAATATATCAAATCACTATGGCATTTATATTCCATTAGATACATTTCATAATTCTACTTTTAAACGTTAATGTTTACATTACAAGGAAATTATTTCCTTTGTAACTACTTAAACTCATAATGAAAAGTTTCATTCCAATTCTAAAACGTGTAAGGAAGAAAAGTTTGTCCAAATTGTTTGTGGGATAAGCTGGCAAAATAGTTTAAAAATTCCTTACTCTAGAAAAACTTTCATACGTGTGCATAAGAAAACACGTAGGGATTTTCATGGCAATATTATTTGAAATAGCAAAAAGTTAGGAAGAACCTAAATAAATATCCATCAATATGGATAAATAAAATGTGATATTTTCAGAAGATAGAATTATTATACACTAGGTTAAAAGGAATAAATTAGATAAATTTATCAACATGGAAATATCTCAAGATTCACCTGACCCTAGTTAAATCTGATCCTCAGAATTACAGTAGGCTCGTCTTTCTCTCATTTCCTATCCTCACAACAGTGAAGCCGTTCCAGGAAGCAGGAAGTCCACAGGCTATGTGGTATCACCCAAACCTTGGTCCTGAAGCACAGGACTTTGAATGGGTGTGTAACATGATCATATCATAGTTATTATCATGAAGGCTCCACAGTTTTCTGAGGCATTTTAATGACTACCCCTTGCTGGGAGTGGAGGGGAGATTAAAACGGGCAAAGAACCAATTAGAAGGAAAAGAATTTCTTCATCATCTTTTTGAAATTTCTACTTGCCTGGAAAGAGGAAGTAAGGTATTTATTTACTCATTTATTTATTTATTTAGGATGGATAGAGGCAATATTAGTGATCTAGCAAATATCCAAAGGTGAGATAAGCAGAAAGCGCCTCTTAGCAAGAAATTAATTCTATGGTAATAAAATCATAGTTCAGGAGTTCATTTCTGTAGGAAAGCAAAATCCATAAGGCGCAGGAATGACAATTAATTGTCTATATGTATAAATTTCATCCTTTTCTTTCTGTTTAGACAAATCTAGGGGCTTCCCTGGTGGCGCAGTGGTTGAGAATCTGCCTGCCAATGCAGGGGACATGGGTTCGAGACCTGGTCTGGGAAGATCCCACATGCCGCGGAGCGACTAGGCCCGTGAGCCACAATTGCTGAGCCTGCGCGTCTGGAGCCTGTGCTCCGCAACAAGAGAGGCCGCGACAGTGAGAGGCCCGCGCACCGCGATGAAGAGTGGACCCCGCTCGCTGGAACTGGAGAAAGCCCTCGCACAGAAACGAAGACCCAACACAGCCATAAATAATAAATAAATAAATAAATAAATAAATAAATAAATAAATAAAATTTAAAAAAAAAAGAGTAAAACCTTAAAAAAAAAAAAAAAAGGGCACATGTAAAGTCTTAAGAAGCCCCCTGGCATGTTTACATTTTCTCTCTTAGGTCTCTGCAAATATGTTTTTATAAGGACAGCCTGGGGTAAGCATTGTGATACAAATAATAATGAATATTTATTGACTACATATTACTACTAAATGGTCTACAGGCAGATCTACAGAAATACATCTCATGTTTTTCTTATAATTTGACTCTATACTGCTTCTGTATCACAAGTATTGAAATCATTCCTCTCCTGAAATAACTGAGGCTTTATTATCATTTCTGCAATTCTCCACCCCCAGGAATTTTCTCCCTAAGGTTTCCAGTATTCTGTAAGTACTATCCCAGCAGACCCATCCCATCAGTTCACCAGACATGCCTATACAGAACCAAACCTCCATAGTGAAGCAGCCTTCATACAAGTACCTCTACCAAAGGAGAGACAAAGGGAGAAAAGAAATGTTATCAGATTGATTGTAATCATTAATCCTTATACTGTATATATGAAAGGAAGATGCAGGATTGTAGTTTTGGACATAAAATTAAACTGGATGGCTATCCACTGGTAAATATATCCAACATTTTGCTGCATTTAATACTTTCTTGTTACTCCATTCTTCTCTCTGGAGCACAAACTGAAGCATTTCTTGAGTCAGACACCCTTGGTGTTAGTTTACGGAAACACTTAATCTGAGTCACTTTTTGCTTCTTTATACACCATTCCCCACTGCCTTACCCTGAAAGGTGAGGTACTTAACTATGTATACTGAAATCATAAATTCCTTGAGAGGCTATTTAGCACAGAGGCTAGAAGCATCGTTTCTGGAGCCAGACTGTCTGCTTTCAAATATTGCTCTGCCACTTAACAGTTGTGAGATCTTTGGCGAGTTACATAATCTCTTGTATCCCAGTATCCTTGTCTGTAAAATGGGGATAATAATAGTACCTACCTCACAGGGTTGTTATGAGGATTGGGTGAGGATATATATATTATATTACCTAGAACAAGTCTGGCACCTAGCAAACACTATATAAGTGCTCGTTGTTAGCTGGTTTTATTGAGTGCAGATACTGTATCTTACTCAGTTGTATTCTCCTTATTGCCACCTCTGACACCTTGCATATTATTTGAGATATGGTAAACTTTCAGTAAATGCCGAATGAATGATGAATAGCTATCAACAAGTGCAAGATGGGAGGTGATAAGAAAACAAGGATTCCCCTGGTCCTTCAAGATGTCCCCAATAAACAGTCATTTTATGTCTTTTATTGTTATAATCTTACGTCATACCAATGTTTCAGTTAAGAGTTTAAATAAGCCACATTTGCCTCTGAGTCAAAGTATGGTAATGAAATAGTCCAATCACAGTGACCTGCCACATTTTTAAGTCACATGTCCAACATTATGACATAAGCAAGAATGCATACAATCTCCTTTTCCACCCATTCAAAATTCCCTGTGGGGGCCAGGTTCAGGAGATGTCACCTCCTCCATGGACTAGATAGCTTCCTGAATAATGTCTCCTACAAACTAGAAGGATGATAGTTCCAGCTGAACTATACAAAGAGCAAACTAGCAACGGGCTTCCCAAGAACCGGCCTCATTCACAGTTGTCAGAAGGTACAGTACCTCTAGACTCTCTAGTTTAAACCCTGCCAACTCCTAACTACATCTCAGTCTTTGCTTCAGTGTAGCTAGTCCCACTTCCCATTAAGTTTCTTGGAGGTTAAAAAATAATTCTTTGTACAAAGGTGTAAACCTCTGTACTTCTCACAATGCCTAGCACAGTTTTTTTACATATCAGATAGACACTCAGTAAGTATTTATAAACTCAATGACTAGAAGACTGCACACTGTTTCAAATATATACATAAACATACAAATATAACTTATCAACTGAATATAACATAATCCTCAGATAATAATATCCATGTATTATATTTTGTTACCATATCATGTTATATAAACCTTTCTTTCTATACTTTGGTGTAGGATATTATCTGCAAAGACTTTAATCACTATTTCCATTTTTTGTTTCCCAGAGGGAACATCAACAGAGCAAATGTCAGACTTAGTTAATAATCTGTGCCCTGAAGGGGGAAAAAAAGGTCTATGAGGCCTTTTTAATCACAAAGCAAACATAGTAATGTACCTTTTCCTCAGTTGCAGCATAAATAACCAAAATTCCCGGGAATGTGGACTCCTACTTTTATGCAGGAGGCTAACTTTTCTCTTTCAAACAAGTTCTGATGAAATTATCATTTTCTAACATTTCTCGTTGAATGTCTCTAAGATGGAAGTGGCCAAATCACAACTGAGTTTGAGTTCACAAATTATCCTTACCAACCCTGGAACAATGTAGTGCTTTATTACAACTCTAGTGTGAGACGGGAAAACTATAGTATTCTTATTCTAGAATAAGTAATAACCTTTTTATTTTCAAGTGACCCAAGCAAAGTTAAGCCATGTCTTCTGGCCAACAGTGGCAGAGCTAAAGCACAGCCCTGGGGAGGACAACATGGAAGGGCAGAATAGGAATGGGAATGGAACAAGAGTACAAGGAAAAGATGAGGGGATGAAGGTGGATAATGGAAAGGTGCTCCCTTCAAGGATCAGCTTCTTCTTTAAACCCTGCTCTACTGATTAACCAAGTTCACAGATGGAAAAAAATTGTGAAGAAAGGAAGAAGACAAGGGAACAGATAAGATGGAAAAGATCAGTGGGGGACAAAAAGAAAAGAAAGAAGTCCATCTGGTGGAGAGCAATAGAGCATAACATGAAATTGCCTTAGGTACCAAAGCTCACTGATCTATTCTAGAGTCTTCAGCCCACTTGAGACAGACACCTAGTTCTAGCCTAGTTCCACTCCAATTATGAGGCCTTGTCCTTCTTTTATGATGGGTAAGAATTATTAGTGTTTTGTTTATTTTCTTATATGAATTTATTTAAAACTATTATCTGCAAAAGATAAGCAAACTCCTTTACCTTCCTTCTACTCAATTACATATATTTATTCAGCACTACTCTCATTTCTCATTTTTTCCCACACTGTAAGTGAAAGAAATGAACTTTTGGCTTCTAACCATATGTCTTTGAAGTAAGCTTCTCAAAGACATAAAAATTGGTCCAAACAGGACCTAGGTCACTTAGCCTTGAGATTATTTATAGTGAAACATTAAGCAAATTTAGTCAAGGAGACCAGGGACCAAATAATCAAGCAGTATATTAATCCAAAACATAGGCATATCAAAATTATCAAAATATATATTTGAGGTATGTTATAAGTAAACAATAAAAACTTAGTTGGTTCTCTAGAGCTACTAGTCTGGTTTTGGGAGAAGCCCTCCAGTTCTGGCTTAAAGAGCAGGAAAAGCATTTCCTAATGCTCAGAAAGACTAGGAGAAATCTGCCATTTTTTGTTCCTGTCTCTTGTTCTCTAGTGCCCCAGGCCCCAGGAAATCCTGCCAGCCCAGCAGTGGCAATGACTACAATGGGCACCAAAATCTCTGAGAGAGGGGAACCTTCCTCTAAGGAGAAGCTGTGGTTTCAGAAGAATGGGCAGAATGCCGGTTGCTTTTTTTTTCTGTCCATCTACTGACTGGCCCTGGACATGGCACAGTCCCAGCGAGTATGCAGCAGCGCAGGATCACTGAAGCACTAGCTTTCTGGCTGTAAGGCTAAAAGAGGAAGTCTAGGAAGCCAGAAAGTACCAGAGATCATGGAGACGGAGGAGCTCAGGAAAGTAACAAAGTTGATTATAAACACCTAGGCTCACCTTCAAGCTGCACAAGGGTGGATCTGATCCTAAACAGCATACCAAAGGCTTTGAAGGCTATACCACTGCACATGTCTCAGACTGATCACTGAGTGTGGCACACATAGTAGATAGATCTGAACAGTACCACAAATATTTTGAAAACAAAATTGACATTGAAACTAGAACCTACAGGAGTTTGGTTGAAATTTGTGGCCTGAATACAACCAGCTCTATTGCCTGCTAAAACAAAAAATATCAATATTCTCCATAGGATTTAAACAAAAGCCAGAGTCTTAAATTATTTTTTTTAATAGAATTTCTAGAAGTTGAATTTTTGTTTAAAGCTCATTTGGCCAAAAAGTTTGCTTTTATGTTGCCCATATTTTATTTTATTTTTTATCTATTTATTTAGTTTTAGCATCTTTATTGGAGTATAATTGCTTTACAATGGTGTGTTAGTTTCTGCTGTATAACAAAGTGAGTCAGCTATACATATACATATATCCCCATATCCCCTCCCTCTTGTGTCTCCCTCCCACCCTCCCTATCCCACCCCTCTAGGTGGTCACAAAGCACCAAGCTGATCTCCCTGTGCTATGCAGCTGCTTCCCACTAGCTATTTATTTTACATTTGGTAGTGTATATATGTCCATGCCACTCTCTCACTTCGTCCCTGCTTACCCTTCCCCCTTCCTGTGTCCTCAAGTCCATTCTCTACGTCTGCATCTTTATTCCTGTCCTGCCCCTAGGTTCTTCAGAACCTTTTTTTTTTTTTAGATTCCATACATATGTGTTAGCATATGGTATTTGTTTTTCTCTTTCTGACTTACTTCACTCTGTATGACAGACTCTAGGTCCATCCTCCTCACTACAAATAACTCAATTTCGTTTCTTTTTATGGCTGAGTAATATTCCGTTGTATATATGTGCTACATCTTCTTTATCCATTCATCTGTCGATGGACACTTAAGTTGCTTCCATGTCCTGGCTATTGTAAATAATTCTGCAATGAACAGTGTGGCACATGCAGAGTCTTATAATATTTTAAATGTCTGGGATATAATTAAAATTATTCAGCATACAAAATAACAAGGAAAATCTAAACTCACATGGGAAAAGACAATTCAGGGGCCAACACTGAGATGACATAGATGCTGAAATTAGCTAACAAAAGCTTTAAAGCAGTTATTATAAAAGCATAACAGGAAGCAAGAGAAAGGAATGCAAAGAAATAGAAGATATGAAGAACTAAACTGAAATTGTAGAACTGAAAAATACAATAACTAAAATAAAGAAATCATTGGATGGACTCAATCATAGAATGGAGATGACAGGGGAAACAGTCAGTGAATTTGAAGATAACTCAGCAGAAATTATTCAATCTGAACAATGAGAAAAAATAGGGGGTGGGAAAAAAATGAACAGCACCTCAGAGACTAGTGGGATGAAACCAAAAGATCTAATATTTGTCATTGGAGGTCCAGAAGAAGAGGAGAAAAAATACAATGCAGTAAAAAATATTTGAAAAAAATGACCAAAAAGTTCCCAAATTTGGTGAAAAACATAAACTTACAGGTTCAAGAAAGCTCAGTGAACCCTAGACAGGATAAACCCAAAGAAATCCATGCCCAAGTACATCAAAATCAAACTGCTGAAAATTGAAGGCAAAAAAAAAATCTTGAAAGTAGCTACAAAAAAATGACGAATTACTTACAGGGGAACAACAATTCAAATGATTGCAAATTTCTTATCAGAAACCATGGAGGGTAGAATTAAGTGGAACAACTTGAGGTGCTAGGGAATAAAAACAACAACCTCCTCAACCCAGAATTCTAAATCCAGCAAAAATTCCTTCATGAATGAAGTTCAAATAAACACATTCTCAGAGAAGGAAAACAAAGAGAATTCATTGCCAGCAGACCTGCTCTAAAGAATTACTAAAGGAATATCTTTAGACAGAAGGGAAAGTAAACCAGAAGGAAACCTGGAACATCAGGAATAGAAATAGTAAATCTCTAGGTAAATATAACAGACTATTCTTGATTTCCAGTGTATGTTTTCAATGTTTGTAAATGCAATACACAACTACAACATAAAGAAGGGAGTGTAAAGGGATATAAACGATGCAAAGATTTCTACATCCACTTGAAGTGGTAAAATATATTGATTCTAAGCAAACTGTGGATAATTAAATATTTATATTTTAATCCCAAGAACAATCATTAACATTTCTTTTACAAAGACATATAGTCAAAAACACAATAGATAAAATTGAATACAGCTGACCCTTGAACAACAGGAGTTTGAACTGCATGGGTCCACTTATACACAGATTTTTTACAATAGTAAATACTACAATATTACATAATCTGCAGATGTGGAACTGCAGATACGGAGGAACTGGACATGGAGGAACTGTGTATACAGAGGGTCGGCTATAAGTTACATGAAGATTTTCAACTGCATGAAGGGGCAGCACCCCTAACCTTCACGTTGTTTAAGGGTCAACTGTACTAAAAAATGTCCAACTACCTCAAAATAAGGCTGGAAAGGGAAAACAGAGAAATGAAAGAAAAAAAAGGAAACCAAGAGAAAACAAATAAAATGGCTGATCTATATCCAAATATATCAATAATTACATTAAATGGAAATGGTCTAAATATACCAGTTAAACATACAGATTGGTAGAATGGATACAAAGAACATGACCCAGCTATGTATTGTCTACAAAAAAGAAATTAAAATATATTGATATAGGTATGTTAAAAATAAAGGGGTGAAAGAATATATGACATGTGAACACTAATCAAAACCAAGTGGGAGAAGCTATATTAATATCAGACAAAGTAGATTTCAGAGCAGAGAAAATTACCAGAGATTAATAAGGACATCACAAAATGCATGAATTATATAGCACAGGGAACTCTATTCAATACTCTGTAATGGCCTATAATGGGAAAAGAATCTAAAAAAAGAGTGGATATATGTATATGTATAACAGATTCACTATGCTGTACAGCAGAAACTAACACAACATTGTAAATCAACTATACTCCAAGAAAAATTATTTAAAAAAAAAACACATGAATTAAAAACTGATAGAACTGAAAGGAGAAACAGACAAATCCACAATTTTGTTTGGAAACTTCAACACTCCTCTCTCAGCAATGGATAGAACCTGTAAACAGAAAATCAGCAAGGATATAGAAGAAATGAAAAATACCACCAACCCAAGTGAACCCAACAGATATTTATTGATTAGTTCACTCAACACTAGGCAAAATACATATTATTTTAAATGAACATGGAACAATCACCAAGACAGACAATATCTGGATCATAATACCAGCCTAAAAAAATGTGGAAGAATTGAAATCATACACAGTATGCTTCTAATCATAATAGGATTATATTAGATTTAAGTAATAGAAAATAAAGAAAATCTCCAAACAT
Organism: Balaenoptera acutorostrata; assembly: GCF_949987535.1. Lineage (NCBI taxonomy): Eukaryota > Metazoa > Chordata > Mammalia > Artiodactyla > Balaenopteridae > Balaenoptera > Balaenoptera acutorostrata. The sequence goes on from NC_080079.1 coordinate 39,253,068, forward strand.
TTGTAAATAACACACTTCTAAATAATCTGTGGGTCAAAGAGGAAGTCAAAAGGGAAATGTAAAAATATTTTTAATTAAATAGAAATGAAAGTACAACATAGCAAAAATTGTGGGAGTCAGCTAAAACAAAGAGGGAAATTTACAGCATTAATTGCTTATATAAAAAAAGAAAAAAGGTCTCAAATCACTGATCTTTTCAAAAGTTTTTTTTAAAAAAAACCAAATAAAGTAGAAGGAAGGAAATAAAGCTAAGGGCAGAAATGAATAAAATTGAAAACAAAATAGAGAAAAATCCATAAAATAAAAAACTGGTTCTTTGAGATCAATGAAATCCATAAAACTCAATGAAATTCATAAACAGAAGACACAAACTATCAATATCAGGAATGATAAAGGATATCACCACAGACCCTGTAGACATTACAAGGATAAGGGAATACATGCATAAATATGACAATCAAGGTGAAATAGACTAATTCCTTGACAACAAACTACGAAAACTTATCAAAGAGAAAACAGATAACCTGAAGAATCCTATAACTACAGAGAAATTGAATTCATAGTTAAAAGGCTTTCAAAAAAATTTTCCTGGCCTAAATGTAGAATTCTATTAAACATTTAAAGATGAAATGATACTACACAACTCTTCCAGAAAACAGAAGAGGAGGGAACACTTCCCAACTCATTTTTATAAAACCAGCATTAATATCTCTCATAAACATTGATATGAAAGTCAAACACACTGAGCACACTGAGTCCAGAAGTATTTTTTTTTAATTATATACTACAAACAAGTGGCACTTATCCTGAAAAGGCAAGGCTGCTTCAATATTTGAAAAATCAGTCAGTGTAATCCACTATATTAGCAGATTAAAGAAGAAAAACTATATACATAATCATATCAACTGATACAGAAATAGCATTGGAAAAAATTCAACATCCATTCAAGATTTTTAAAATTCTCAGCTTACTGAGATAGAAGGGAACTTCTTCACCTCATGTACAAAAAGCCAACATCTAATGTCACACTTAGTGGTAAAATACTGAATGCTTTTCCTCAAGATCAGGAACAAGGCAAGGATGTCCTCTCTCACTGCTGTTATTTGACATTATGCTAGAATTCTTAACCAGTATAAAAAGGCAAGAATAAGAGATAAAGGCATACAGATTGAAAGGGAAGAAATTAAAATGCTCTTATTTGCAGATGACATGATTGAAACCAGAAGAAGTGACCAAAAAACAACAAAACCCAAAAAACTCCTAGCACTGAGTTAAGTACAGTCACAGGACATAAGTTAAAAACACAATAATAATTATATACCTGTATACCAGCAGTGAACAATTTAAACTGATATTTTAAAAATAATACCATTTACAATAGCTCCAAAAATATTGAAATACCTAGGAATACATTTAACAAAACATTGACAGAACAGTATCTGTATGCTGAAAACTAGAAAACATAAATGAAAGAAATCAAAGACCTAAATAAATGGAAAGACATAGCATGTTTAGGGACAGGAAGACTCAACTCCCCAATTTGATGTACAGATTTAACTCAATTTCATGAACTATCCCAGCAGAATTTTTCGAGATATAGGCAAGCTGATTCTAAAATTCATATAGAAATTCAAAGGCACTAGAGAAACCAAAATAAGTTTGAAGAAAAAGAATAAAGTTGGAGAAATCATATTACCAGATTTTTAAGTTGTACTATAAAGCTAGATTAACCAAGACAGTGTGGTACTGGTGAAGGGACAGTCACTTAGATCAGTGGAATAGACAGCCCAGAAACAGATCCATGCTCATATCCATGCAGATATAGTCAACTGATTTTTGACAAAGGTCCAAAGGATTATCTTTTCAACAAATGATATTGGACCAATTGGACATTCATATACTTAAAAATGAACCTCAACCTTAATCTCACACTTCGTACGAAAATTAACTCAAAATGTATCATAGATCTAAATGTAAAATATAAAACTATAAAACTTTTAGAAGAAACCTTTAGAGAAAATCTTCATAACCTGGGGTTAAGCAAAGAGTTCTTACACATGATACCAAAAACATGATCCATAAAAGAAAAAATGATAAGCTGGACTTAACATTTAAAACTTTATAAAAGACACTGGTAAAAGAATAAAAAGATAAGTTACAGACCAGAAGAAAATATTTGCAAATCACATACTGACAAAGGCCTTATATCTAGAATATATGAAGAATTCTCAAAACTCAACAGTAAGAAAACAAACAACCCAATTTAAAAATGAGCAAAGGACTCAAACAGACGTTTCACCAAAGTGGATAAATAGATGGCAAATAAGTTGTTAAAAAAGATACTATTATTGTCAATCATTAGGGAAATGTCAATTAAGACAATAATGAGATACCTATTAGAATACCTAAAATAAAAAATACTGATAATAACAAGTTCTGGTGAGGATACAAAACAAATTGAATGCTCATACATTCTCATGGAAATGCAAAATGGTATAGCCATTGGGGAAAACTGTTTGGCAGTCTCCCAAAAAGTTAAAAATACTCTAATCTTATGACCTAGCAATCCTACTCCTGGGTATTTACTTTAAGGAAATGAAAACTTCTGTTCACACAAAAACCTACACACAAATGTTTATAGCAGCTCTATTCACAATTACCAAAAACTGGAAACAACTTAAACGTCCTTCAACAAATGAATGGACAAACTGTGGTACATCTCTACAATGGAATACTACTCAGCAATGAAAATGAATGAACTACTGACATATGCAAATCTCAGATGAATCTCAAAGGCATGTTAAGTAAAAGAAGCCAGTCTCAAAAAGTTATATACTGTAGGATTTAATTTATATATGACATTCTCATAAAGATAAAACTACAGTGATGGAGATTAGATCCATGGTTGCCAAGGGTTGAGGAGGTAACTACAAAGGGGTAATACAAGGGAGTTTCTTAGGATAATGGAACTGTTATATATCTTGACTGTGGTTATATGAATCTATCGTATTAAATTCATAGAACTGCACACACATGCAGGTACGCACACACAATCAACTTTACTGTATGTTAATTTAAAAATAAAACTGTAATATGATGTACTGCTGTCTTAACATTTGAAAACAATTTTTATCAGAAAAAGTACATATGAGAAGATAAAAATTCAGAGGCATTCATCAATTCCTTCTCAATTATATAGCTGAAATATAAAATGAACCATTAGAAGCCTAGTCCTGCTTAGAATGGAGCTAGATATTGCTTCTAGTCAACATTTTATATTCTCATAAATCAAATCCATAGCACTCAAAAGATATTCTCTAATAATGCTTTTATAAAGTAGGTCGTAAATCCAGCAGTGTTAATTTGTCATGTTTTTCTTGCTTTTAAGGGGCCCTAACAATCCATGTAACAATTTTTCTAAATTTTAACAAATTTGGGAACAGGGCATGAGTATGAACACAGGCTCTCGAACTAAACATGCTGGTTCAAATTCTAACTCTGCTACTTACTAGCTATTTGACCTGGATAAATTACTTAATCTCTCTGTGCCTCAGTTTCCTTATCTGAAGATAATAATACTTACCACATAGGGTTATTATGACTGAGAATTAAATGAGTTAATATATGAAAAGCACTTAGAACAGTGCTTGGCACATATTAAATACCGTATCGGTGTTTGTTAAATAAAGTGCACTATGTTCTTGTCCATTTATAACTATATGACCTTACAGGTATGCCACATTATATATGATTTAATACTCAAATTATATTTGTATGACTCAAATGGAATTTTACCAGTTTATTAATTAATATGATAAAGATTTAATTGTAAGGTTCTGCACTTAAGTCTCTCCCTCAAAACTGTGACAGGTATAGCACGCAGGACTCAAGCTTTGACTCCAGCTCTAGTACAAAAGACAAACAGGCTTTAATTAATAGCAAATTCAATAGGTATTAAAAGGGTGGGTTTCAGGAAAAGGAAGCTAGTTTGATCCTAAACTGTGTTGATAAATCTCTAGTATCCACACTGGTCACACCACTCTTAAAGCATATATACCGTTCTAGATTACATGCTTAATTGATTTACACACTTAATCTGTGCAGCCCCAACGGCAAGAATCAGAACCATAGAAAAAGTTCTAGGCTCAGTAAAAGGAAGAACTAACACTGAAGAGTTCTCCAAACATGAGATGGGATACCTGAACAGCTGGTGAATTCCATGTCACTGGGAATGTTCAAATAAGCTTAATGAGCAGTTGGTGGGACATTTATGATCACAACCACCACAATCATTTACTAAATGCTTATTCTGTCTGTCCCAGGTCCTTTACATACATTATTTTCAGTCCTTTCACCAACTCCATAATGTAGTCACTATCCCCATTTTATAGGTGAGAAAACCGAGGCTCAGAGAGGTTAAATAAACTACCCCAAACACACAGCTACTAAGTTGCAAAGCTGTGATTTGATCCAGGTCCTCTAATCCCATAGCACACATTCTTTCTACAGTTCCACACCGCCTTCAGTTGAACATTCACTGACTTTAATATTCCTTTCAATCCTGAGAGAGCATGATTCCTTGAAATTATATCTTTCTAGATATATATATCTAGACCTTCCCTATCTGTTTCTATAACACTGGAGCAGGTGTCTTTATCAAGGTAAAAGATGCATCTTACCTGTGTTAATGTTGGTTTGTTACTTCTATGAGAGAGATGTGTTCCAAATTAACATACCTCCGAGTATGTCAAGACAATGAAATTAGCAATCAATTGGACTATGCAAAACAGGTGTGGAGCGTCTTACTCCTGAATTTACTTCCTAGAGGATGAGATTTTATTTAAAAAAGAGGAAAATGTTTTTTCTCTTAATAAAAGTACAAATGAACACACAAGCAGAGATAAATCTATGTCCTTACCTCTCCACCCTTCCTCTTTGGCTAGCTCTCAATTAAAACATGATTCATGAGAATCTATGTGAGTGTTTTCACTATTTGTTATAGTAATCTCTCACTAACTGGGGGCAGTGATGGTTACATTCCAGAAAAGTGCCACATTAGATAAAACCCTCATTGGCAAGTTCGATAGGGAATTCTCAAGAGAATAAAACAATAAAGTTAGTTATAAAGCAGAAAAGAATCTTTTCCCTCGGTTGTTCACGAGTTCATATTCTGAAAGTCATGATCTTCTGTGGAAGATGGAATTTATATTAACCACACTTCTTTTTTTTAAGGTTCTTGATATAGCCCTTACTGATATTTAATGCTTTGGTTTCAAGGAACTAAACTCAACCATACATACATACATAGAGATCACAGATTGTAAAATTTAAGCATACAAATAGAAAACCACATCGTGACAAAACTATGACAGGCAAAATGGTAGTTGACAAGGGAGTACACAAGTCTTGTTAGAAATCGTTATAATTTCTTAATATGTTAAAGTATACTCTGAAACCTAGAGTTCAAATTTAGCATTCATTTGTTGGATTCTAAAGGGGAGAAAATTTAAACAAGTTCTCCCACATACAGGTCAGAATGAACGAATCACAGAATCACGGAATTATGAAGTTGGTAGCACTATTTCAATTTCAGGGGCAGAAACCCAGAAAGGTACCTAACATGAGACAGGTCACAGAGCTGTCATTGAGGACTGTCATAATTTAGAATTTTTCAAGTACTGTACTCAATAATCTATATCTTGCATGCTTCAAACTATTTTGACAGAGGCTGTTTGTTGTTGTTCACCTGTCTGACACTCTGTACTTGGAAATGCTTTACTGTGTTGGGCACAGAAACGGAATTTGGGGATGATCATTAAAATGGAGTGTCATAGATCCCCACCTTCCTATGGAATGAGGAGGAAATGTCCCTCTGCAGAGATTTTTTAGTTGTCTTCTGTTTTGGGGCTGTGAATGTGTATTCATGTGCTAGAAATCCTTATGATTCTCTCAACTGAAGACATATGATTATTTACTCTCCCCCCCCCAAAAAAAACAATCACTGTATTTCATGGGTTTTTACCATTCATTTAAACTGTTTCTCTGTTTGCTTCCAAGAGTCCCAAGGAAGTGGTCAGGGGAGGCTCCTTGAATACTAGTCTGTGAGGACAACATGATAATAAACTATGGCAAGCCAGTTTATCTAGCATAAGTAGTATTGAATGATGGATGGATTGGAGTGTGGAAGGTGGAACGCTGCCCAGAGGTTCAAGAATATCTAGACAGAATTCTAACGCTGCTTTCAGTTGGTTAAAGAATCATTAGCATCTCTTCAGCTTTTTGCAAAACACCAAAGGGGAAGAAAACACTGTTGGGGAGTCGACCTCTTTGTCTCCTTTCCTTTACTGTCCCTTTTTCTGATCTCTCGTTTACTTGGGAATTCAGAAAATATAAAGAAATGGGTGTGGGGCATGTCTCTGGCTCCAGGCCTTATATGGGCATTCAAAGCTCTCAGAATGGTTCTGGCATTTAAACTTAATAAGCAGCAGGCTAGAAAGGAGAAAGGTTTGTGAAACTCTACCAGGTATACTATTCTGAAGTTGAGTGGGACTTGGAGCACTGCTAACTTAGTATACTTGATTTGTTTCCTGCACTTCTCTAACTCAAGTTACATACAGACTTTGCTTTTTTTTTTCCTTACTCCTTTGTTTTGTTTTTCTGTTTCCAGAAACACTGGCAATAAACAGGTGGGGAGGGCAAATTTAACATTAGCTTGCTAGTACGCTACTGTTGGGCCTCTCTAAGATGAAACAAGGTCTAGTAGATATTTCATCCCTAAACATCTAAAATTAGCAAGTTTTGCCCTTGCCTTTGCCTTTGGAAGCCATGCACTCAGTCTCTAAACAGGATATTCCATTTCTTTTGCTCAGTAGAACTCCCTCAATTTTAGGAGCATTTCCATGAGTTACACATAGTAAATATTTTTTTAAAAACATGTTATGTTCAAATGAATTAAATATTGTATGAAGAATAGCAGCTCTGATGTTATGATAGTCCTCAAGGGTAACAAAAAGGTTATAGTTTGCAAAGAAATGATAAGACATGCAAAGGATTGACCTCTAAAATCTCAAATCTGGTTCAGCATTTCACTTTCATCCGTTGAACTAATTTCTTTCTTCTGTGCAAAAGTCACTCAGCAATCTAAGTAAGGAAGTTTTCCCAAAACAAATAATGAATAGAGATGAAAGATAGGTTAAACCTCTAGCTTAAAAAAAAATCAGTAGTGCTATAAAGACTTGCATTTTCACAAGACATTTGAGTCTTCAGAACTCCACGAGAACAAGAACTGTAAGCTCAATAAATGGTTGTTATTAGACAGGTGAGAACGACGGCCAATATTAATGATGGTCTTCAGTGAACTGAGAAATATCCAGATGTCATTTTCATGGATTGACCAATATTTTAAACTTATTTGTCTGGGGGGGTCACAAGGATGGAATCTTACAGGTTTTATATAACTATCATTAATGGTTTATAGAATACTAATCAGTAAGACTCACTCAGAGGGGTGTATTAAAACTGAGAATGAGAGAACTAAGAGGTCAAAGAGACAGAGGCATGGCCTCTTCATAAGTCAGAGAAGATAAACATTCCCAGACAAGATGCCACAGTTGACAACTTGAGAGGTGAAGTCCTCATGCAAACACTAAGGAGATATGAAGGAATCTTTGTCCATACAGGGCTTCTGGAAATGAGAGAATATCACTTCATAGTATAATGAAAATAACATCTGAGGTATTACAACGGCATGTTTATTGAGCACTTGCTAAGTGCCAGGCATAGAGTTCAGCAGTTGCCATGCACTGTCTCATTTAATTCTCAGTGCAACTCCATGGTGTGAGTACCGCTTTTGTCCCTGTATTAAGGGTGAGGAACTTGAGGCTTAGAGAGCTTAATAACTTGCCCAAAGTCACAGAGCTAGTAAATAACAGATCTTACATCTAAAGCCAAGTCTCTTGGGCTGCAATGTCCATGTTCTTAAACCCTATGGATACCTGATGGGACTGGTCTCTGGTGGACACATCAGACACAGACCTGTGATGACAGGACAATAATATAATTATGGTCAGTAAAATGCTTTGATTGCACATGTCCTTATCTTTGGACCATTTGCCTTTCTTTCCTCTTTTTCCCTCCCTGGTCACCGTAAATCTATTAGAATGGTGCCTGAAAAGCTTCATTCAATATGTCAGATTGGTGGGGGGAATCAGTTAATTAAAACATTTGTTAAGCCCCTCCTATGTCCTAGGCATCCTCTTTTTTCAAGAACTGCACATCTGATAGGAGAATACAGAAACTTAAACCCCAATTATAATTCTGTGAGATGAGTACTATGCCAGTGCTATGGACACAAATTTTAGTCCTTAGAAAATAAAACATCTTGGATTCTTCTTGTCCATTTTAGCTTCACTTATGCTACAAGGTTACAAGTTATTCTGGCTAATAGAGAAAAGGGGGTGGGGGAGGTTTTATGCAATCTTAACTTTTAAAATGTTAAGCACAAGCTTAACAAAAAGTATTATTTTCCAAATACTTTCAAGGGCATTTTCCTAGAATCAGGTAAATGAGAGCAAGCAAATGACCTACTTACGGCAAAAAATGCTCCAGGTTATAAAGGATGGGAAGCCAAGTGCATCCTGGAAACCACAGCATCTGGTCTTGTTTTATGCTTCATCTATCAATCTGCTGTTACAGGAATTGAGAATTAATGTTTCAACTACTGTTTCTTCTATTTTGACTGATGAATTCATATCTTTGTTATTCTTACCCAATCTCTCCCAACTCCTCTCCCACTAAAAAAAAAAAAATCATATGGAAGGGCATTTAGGAAGGGCCCAAACAAATCCTAGGGAGCTTACTCTTTCATTTATGCCTTAAAGCTCTTGCTAATGTAAGGTTACAGTAAGGTTAGACATCTTCCCAAGCAATTCCCTGGTCTGATCCATCCTGACTTTCCACAGATAGTATCACCTGAACAGTCTATTTTCAGTACTATATTAAAGCTAAACAACAAAATATTGCAGATTTAAAAGAAATATCTAAGTTCTAGAAAATGTTTCTTGGTAGCATAAACTGTAAAAAATGTACAACTGGCAGTAGTGCTTGAGAAAAAGGATTATGAAGCAATGTAAGACTGTTTGTGGATTAGTGCTACCCTGATAATATGAGAAAATTACATATACACTAATTTCTATATACACTAATTTTAAATTATGTACAAAGTTTAAAAACATAAAAACATGAAAAGTAGATTTACAACAATATGTTCTTTGAACTTTGCTGTTGAGTCTTTTCAGCTCTTGTGCTTTTTATAGAATGAAGCTATCAATTCATCTTTCCACTCCTTCCAATCTGTTGAAATTTTAATTTTCCATTATTTTTGCCTTGATTCCATCTTACTCTTTCTGCTGGAGCTTCAAGCACCTAATCTTAGCCTTTCTCAGTGCTTTCATGGCTTTAGATACAGCTTCATATTCTTGCTTTACTCTTCTTTCCCCACCCATTCTATTATTTAACTTATCAAAATAATAAGATTATTTTTTCCAATGAAATATTTTTAAAAGAACCAAGGTTACCAAGTGACTCTTATACTGGCGAAATTACTGCTATATAATTTTATCTATTTGTTGAAGTTCTGCTCTTTCTAAATCACTGTCAAGTGAATCATTTCTCATGCGCAATGAAAAGGGTCAGGTTTACCATGTTTATTTATCCAAAGATTTCAGATTTGTTTTTCCTTCCAAAGACATTTTATTCTGAATCTTGTCATGAGGCTTCCTTGCCTTGATTTCTTGATGTATCCCAGCTGGCTTAATGGTTCAGCTAACCAGATAGGCTTTGGGTCCTGGGGCAGAAGAGATTTTTGCAAAAATACATCTAAAATTATCACTGACTAGGGCAGAGTTTGTCAAAGTGTGGTCCCAAACTACCTATATCCAAATCATCTCAGATGCTTATTCAAAATGCAAATACCTGGGCCAAAACCCAGAGCAGTTAAATGGGAGCCTTTAATGCTGGGACCTGGGAACCTGCATTTTGCCAAATTGTCCAAGTGAATAGACTCACAGTGAAATTCTACAGCTCCTAATCTAAGGCATCCTTTCCCCTTCAAGGGTCCAGTGCAATGATTGACCTTGGCTACAGAGCAAACTTATCACACCTCCATCCAACTAACAAAAACAAAGGAAAATTCACTTCCCTGAGGAGAGAACTGCCATTAACTGCCTTAAGAGGCATTAATTTAAAAACAAACAAAAACTTTCTACAGTAAATATAACTATTTTTAATATCTTGATTCTGACATCATGGAGGGAAGGCTCAGAAGGTCTACCAAAAATCTGTTGTAATAATTTCCTGATTATTATTACACATAATGAATTATTTATTGAGCCCCTACTGTGGGCCAAATATGGTGTGTTGTGCTGCCAGGGATTATATAAAGGTATCCTGGGATGAAAAGCATATGTTCACTCAGCTCTATTCTGGAAGAATCTAGCTGATTTAGTGATTGCTGGAAATGAATGTGCATGGTATATGGGAAGACAGTCATTTGATGTCTTAGGGCCCAGACATAGGAGGCTTCCTAAGGATTTGCTAAATGAAAATTAGGTCCAAAAAGTATAGATGTAGGTACTCAGTTTATAGCCAAACCACTGGAAAAGGAATGAGCAGCAATATTTATTTGGGGGCATGTAGACTCTTTATGGTCAGCCTTGATTACTTTATCCACCATTTCCTTTCCTGTGCAATCATACCGCAGATATTAAGCAGATGAATTGAGTCTAGATGCAACCATACTGAGAGCTCCACCTGATTCTAGAGTTCATTTAGGATGTCCCTAGTAGGGTGACCAACTCCTCATGGCTTGCCTGAGATGTTCCCTGTATTGGCATTTGAAGTCCTATGTCCTAGAAATCCCTTTAATGTCAGACAAACTGGGTAGGTTGGTTATCCTGGCCCTTAGAGTTAAGCAGGTGAGGCTCTTAGTTGACCCAGCTTCACTCAGTGGATGATGGAAATCCATTACCATCTTGAATTTCTCAGCTTATTTTCCTTACCAGTGGGTATGATTATCCTCACGAGCCACAAAACCTAAAGTTCTTTCCTTCAATAACCTCTACCTTTTAGCTCTGTCAAGGCATACATAGTCCCACGAGCATCCCAAGCAATGACTCAGATTGAGGATAATCACTGGGACCCAGTGGAGAGTCTCTTCTAAGGCTGCAGAACACATGGCTTGTGTTTACTTGTAAATATTATCCTGGTCTCATAATCATTCTGAGATGAATAATCAGACTAGCACTCCCAAACCTAGCTTCATATCAATTTTTTTAGAATTATTTTATGGTTGTGGACACACAAAAATAGACAAAAAGGCATGGATGCAAAACAAGAACCACTTACCGTATTATATTCCATTCTGATACTTGTCAATAAACCCAATCACAGTTTTTAAACATTTGTGCATTCCTGTCACCCCATCCTTATGCTTTAAAGCCTTAAGATTTTGTCATTTCATGGTCTTACCTCTTTCACCTAGATTTTAAAATTTAACTGGTATCAAATTACTATTTCAAAGAGAGAATGTAAAGTGTAGGATTTGAATCAGATCTAGGTCCCAATGAAATTTTGCCACTTCTTAGGTGCATTAACTTAAAAAAGTTTATTGCTCTAAGCTTTAAAATTTGCTCATCTATAAATAATAAATAAAGAGAAAATAATGGCTATTTTAGAGGATTGGGTTTTTTGAGGAATTCAGGTTACGGATGTGAAGCACGAAGAAGCATATTGCCTGACACGTAGTAGACATTCAGTAAACTGTAGCTATTATCATCACTACAGTATCACAAGCTTGTAACAAGGGTAGCATTCACTACATTCAACAATCAGGCTGCAGAATTTTAGCCATCAAGGATGACGCCTAAATCAGAGAGGCACAAACTGCCTTCCCGAGAAGCGTAGTAAGAGGAACTGTCCCATTACTTCATAGTCTCACCACCTCTGTCTGAAGGAAGTGATGCTTCTTATATCTGGGGACAATGTCTAATGTAGTCTCGCCCCTGGCAGCCTGTGCTCAGGAGGCGCTGGCTTTCAGATTTGCTCCCTGGGGACCTCTGGTGCCTCATCTCTCATTCTGCAAAGGGAAAGAAAGGGGTAAAAGAAAAAGGGAAGTCACCGAAGTGCAAAACCTGTTACCAGATGTCCTCTTTTGTCCCTACTACCAGGCCTGCCCGGGTAGGCTGCAGAATCGTTCAGCAGAAAGATTTTCAGGCGCCACCCCCAGGTGTTCGTCGGAGCAGACAAGGGAGAGGAGGGTGAGCTCACCCTAAAAACTGAAAGACAGATGGTGAGGCGTGGGGGGTTGGCCATGCGCGTCAGAGCTTTGGCTAAAGGACAGAACAGCAGCGTGCGGGTTTGCAGCCGGGGTTGGAGGGGCGGGCGAAGGGCGTAGGTAAGGATCAAGCAGAAGTGAAGGAAGAACTTCTTTGCGGGGAACACAGAACACACTTTGCACTCTCACGAAGCCTCCCGGATTTGTCAGTGTTGCGACAGGAGCCCGAGAGCAGGGCACGGACTTTATGTGACAAGCGCCTGCCCCAATTCCATCTCCGAGACTCAGCTAAACTCAGAGGTTCCGCCCAGCAGATAGCAGGTTAGGAATCTGGAGCGTGACCTCACTAACGCCGAACACCGCCACACCAGTTCCAAAACCCGGAAACGCGCTCCTCCAGGCCTCAGCCGCGGTGGCGCATGCTCCGTGCGAGGGGGCGGGCCGCGACTCCCCCCGGAAGAGTTCTTTCCCAGGCGGCGTTTCCTTCCTGTATGAGGCTCCTAGGGCTTCTTGCGGCCGCAGTTCTGCCCGGGGGGTGAGTAGCGGGTTTCCGCGGGGCGTCGTGGGACGGGCGAAGGGTCCCGCTGAGGTCCTTTAGGGACTGGCTCGGGTCCGGGGAGCTGAGTGGGAAAGGTCACCCCGCCGCCCTTCCATGCCCCACCTCATTGCCGCCCCTCAGCTTCTCGCAGCCCTTCGTCTCCAGCGGATTAACCTCCAAGGGCGTCCCGGGCTCCGCCTTGGCTTTCGGCCCGGCGTAGGCCCTTAGGTCTCCGTTAGCGCTGCCCCCAAGAGTTAGGCCATTTCCAGGGAATCTCTGTAGGCAGCCGGGTCGCTGCGGGGGCTTGAGGTCGTTCCGGGCGACCTCAGAACCGGGGTCCTAGGCAAAGGCGGCCAGAATGAAGCGGGTCTGATTGTCGCACAGGCACTGCTACCACCTAGTGCAAAAGTGAAGGAGGTTCTTCAAGCCTAGGCACGCCTTCATAGAGGATGGTGGTGTTAATAATAACCTGTCCTTTATGTGAAGGTTGGCAGGCTTTCATTGTCATAGGCTGTGTTCATAGGGCCTTGATGTCTGGGAAACTGGGACTTCTGGGGTTGAGAAAAACTTTGTAAAACACTGCGGTGAATTAGAGAAATGCTATGGTATGAATACTCTATTCTTGGTCCTTAACCTGTCAGTAAACTGCTCATTGACTAGGTGGTACAATTTTTAATTTTTCTACCCTGAAATGGAGAACTCTTTAAAATGAAAGTATTTGGTATCATATTTGCCTAACAGATAGCTCTGAATTACAGTGTTTTGCCATATTTCTTGTACATGGCACTATCTATGTTTATGTGTATATTTGTGTATTTGTTGATCCTGATGTTTATACAGAATTGAAATACAGTCCCTACTGTTGTATGCATGTGCAACTTTTATTATATATTCTGCTGTAATGGTATTGTTACCGTAACGGCCTTACATTGCAGGCATATCTATGTCGTATGAATGATAAGTGAGTGTATAATAAAGTGTATACAGTTACAACTTACAAGGAGAAGTTTCAGTTTCATTTCAGGATTTTGAAGTCATTTTAAAAGAAGGATGACTGTTTTAGAAGTGGCTATAGGTCCAGAGTACTGTATTGCGGTTCATAATTTAATTATAGTAAAGTATATCGTTAACAGAGATTCTGTGTCTTGATTTTTTAAATAGATTTAAAAACTGTTCTCTTGATGACTGGGAGGTACTGATAGCAGTCCTAGCTCATGTAGTTCAGTGAACATCCAGTAGGTGGCAGTTTTATCGCTACTCCCTCAAACTTCAAATAAATGAAAACATTTTATTCGAATATCACTAGTTTAAGTTAGTAAATCTTTATTTTGCCTGTTGGTTTCTTCTCATCTGTGAGTATTACTCCCGCATAATGATACCACATATAACAACTGCATTTTCAAATTTACTGTGTTGGAATAAAGGCTAGGGAAGACAATTTTTCATTTCCTATAAGAAGGAGAGTATTGTTAACCCATCTTTAGGAATCCATGCTGATGGAAGAAAGCACAATTTGATTTGTTACATGAAAGATTTTAACCAAGTGGCTTCTTTCTAGCTTCATTTTTTTGTTGGTGGGGTGGTTGGTTGTTCTAGCTTCATTTTTAATAAGATAATAACTGTACTAAGCATTCCTTGAGTAAAATAATTGTGTCTTAGCCATTATTGTATACCCAGTATATAGTAGGCTTTCTATATACATGATCAATAAGTGTTTTATTGTATGAATTGAATTATTTAACATCCCAAGGCCAAAATTTCTTTATCCAAAATGAAGGCTTTCAGTTATTTAGTTGTTAAGTTTAAATTAAATAATGTATTATTGTGAAGTGAATGTCTCCCAGTAATGCAGAAGGTTGGAATCCTTGACTTTTCTTTTGGAAATCATCCAGAATTCTGGCAGCAATTCTGTTGGAATGATTGAAGAGAATCTTTAACTGAATAGTACTAGTGAAAATAGAAACAATAATTTTAGAGCTGGAACGACCATAGATATTAGTCTATGAAGTACCTAATTTTCACCTGTTTCTGAGCCATCTGTACAAATTTATTCCTTTTCTGAGCCATCTGTACAAATTTATTCCTTTTCACATGAATGCAAAATATACTTTTTTTTCCCCCGAGTCACATAGCACTCAGCACACTCCTATGCTGCGAGAGTATAATGGCATTATTTGAGGCTGAGATTCTATCTCTCAAAATGTGATAGTCACATCATCCATAAAAGGCTTATTCTACTGGGTGGTCATTGCCTTTGATACAGGTGTGCATGCCTACTGTAAGCCAAGCTGTGGTTGATGTAACTGCTTAGGCATATGTGTAAAAGTAGACATGTTGCGTCCTTTTTTCCTTTCTATCTTGAGTGAGAGCTATATAGTTGTGGGTCAAACATTCTGAAGATTCTGTTGTTTCCTATTTAGCTAGGTTGTTGGAAAGAATAAGATGGCTCCAAAAATTTCATGTCACTTGTTAGTTGAGAAAATAGCACGTATACATTTCAGCAGGCCTTGGAAGCCTTTAAAAGTAAGTATGAGAGAAAAGTGAGTCTGTTCACAGTTTGAATTTCACTCAAAAATTACCTGGTATACCATCACATTAGTAAGGTATTTCATTGTTGGGCTGCCTTTTTTCAGTTGGATAAGTGTTATAGTCATTATTTTTCTAGGTTCCCTGACATAATTATTTAAAAGCTGATTAAAACAGTAAATGCTTTAAGATGTTTACTGCATTTTTCAAATAGAATTGTTCTCTACTTAAATTATATGAGCTTTTAGAAAAGTTTATTAAAAATTCTAATAAATAAACCTCAGTTTCCAAGAGGAGATTAAAATGTGTTTATTTACTTAACATTTAAAAATCCATTTCTCTTTAAATAAAACACTTTTTTAAGGTAGGTAATGTTGAATTTGACTAGAAGTTTTTCTTGCTTAGTTTACTCTACCTATCAGTCTCCCGATTTTAATGAATCTAGTTACTACCTAGTGGCATTTCTGTTTGTTTTTCAAGGTTAACAATCAAGATGGTACATGCTGAAGCCTTTTCTCGTCCCTTGAGTCGGAATGAAGTTGTTGGCTTAATTTTCCGTTTGACAATATTTGGTGCAGTAACATACTTTACAATCAAATGGATGGTAGATGCGATTGATCCAACCAGAAAGCAGAAAGTAGAAGCTCAGAAACAGGTATGATTAAAATGTTTGAGGATCATTTTTCTTGTAGCTAAATATTTTCCCATAAAACTAAGGATATAGTGGAATTAGAAATCAATAAGAAGTTCCATAAGACCCATATGGAAATGTGTTTTTATGTAATATTTAATTTCATTATTCCTAAAAAAAGTATTTGTTTCTCAAATCCTTTTTGACTGTATAAGCAACTTAGAAGAATTATGAAGAATAAAAATATTACAGCATTTTGTTATGAATTTCCAAATTAGAATATTTTTGTCAGCTTATAAATGAAGGAATCTAGGTAAAATTTTTCAGCAGACTAAACAAAAAATTTTGCTTTGTGTGACATTTGAAATGTTTCTGTTTTGTAAATAAGTTCATTTGTATCATATTTTAGATTCTACATATAAGTGATATCATATGATATTTGTTTTCCTCTGTCTGACTTATTTCACTTAGTACCATAATCTCTTGGTCCATCCATGTTGCTGCAAATGGCATTACTGCATTCTTTTTTATGACTGAGTAGTATTACATTGTAAATATATAGCACATTTTCTTTATCCATTCATCTGTCCACGGACATTTAGGTTGCTTCCATGTCTTGGCTATTGTAAATAGTGCTGCTGTGAACATTGAGGTGCATGTATCTCTTTGAATTATAGTTTTCTCCGGATATATGCCCAGGAGTGGAATTGCTGGATCCTATGGTAACTCTATTTTCAGTGTTTTAAAGAATCTCCATACTGTTCTCCATAGTGGCTGCACCAATTTACATTCCCACCAACAGTGTAGGAGGGTTCCCTTTTCTCCATACCCCCTCCAGCATTCATTATTTGTAGACTTTTGGGGGGACTTCCTTGGCAGTCCAGTGGTTAAGACTTCACCTTCCAATACAGGGGGTGCGGGTTCAATCCCTGGTCGGGTAGCTACGATCCCACGTGCCTCGCAGCCAAAAAACCAAAACATAAAACAGAAGCAATGTTGTAACAAATTCAGTAAAGACTTTAAAATAGGTCCACATCAAAAAAAAAAAATCTATTATTTGTAGACTTTTTTGATGATGGCCATTCTGACTGGTGAGATGATACCTCATTGTAATTTTGATTTGCATTTCTCAAATAATTAGTGATGTTAAGTATCTTTTCATGTGCTTATTGACCATCTGTATGTCTTTAGAGAAATGTCTATTTAGGTCTTCTGTCCATTTTTTGATTGGGTTGTTTGTTTTTTTGTTATTGAGTTGTATGAGCTGTTTGTATATTTTGGAAATTAAGCCCTCGTCGGTAGCATCATTTGCAAATATTTTCTCCCGGTCTGTAGGTTGTCTTTTCATTTTGTTTATGGTTTCCTTTGGTGTGCAAAAGCTTATAAGTTTGATTAGGTCCCATTTGTTTATTTTTGCTTTTCTGTTGCCTTGGGAGACCTTAGAAAACATTGCTACGATTTATGCCAGAGAATGTTTTGCTTATGTTCTCTTTTAGGAGTTTTATGGTGTCATGTCTTATATTTAAGTTTTCAAGCCATTCTGAGTTTATTTTTTGTATGTGTGAGGGAGTATTTTAACTTCATTGATTTACATGCAGCTGTCCAGCTTTCCCAACACCACTTGCTGAAGAGACTATCTTTTCTCCATTGTATATCCCATTAAAGATTTTTGAGTAGGTGGGTGATGTGCACAGCAGTGTTTTAAGGATACCTTACTGTAGCATGTAACAGGAATTGGAATCAGGGAGACTAGGAGCAAGATCGGTTGGTTATAGACCGCAGTAATCCTAGCAGAGACCTAGAATAATGGAGTGACAAAAGGAGTGGAATGGGTGAAATAGATGAATGCTGGAAGGACTTTGTGATGACAGAGAAAAGAAAAAGGACATCTTACAGATGAATCTGAGATTTGTCTGGACTCTTCAGAGATTCATAGTATCTTTTATAGTTTTAGAATCTGTAAATGGGGCAAGTATATGGGAAAATGACATTTGATTTGGGCGTATTGAATTTGTGTTGGTGGTAGGAATCCAGAAAAATGTTCATCCAAATGTTGCAATTGTAGGTCTAAATCTCAGGAAAAAGGTCAGTCTTTGGAGATTCCTTATCAGATGCTCATAAGTAGTTGGACTCATTAGAGCAGTGAGTCTCAGTGAGATGGCGTAGGCCCCAGGGCTATTCCTGTGTAGCTGTGTATCACTTGTGGGTTTTTTCCCAAACTACTCCTCCACTTTCCTCCTTCCACCATTAGGATTTATACATTCAAGTGTTTGTTGAGAGCTTATGTAATTGTCACTATGATAGATGCTGCTGACTATTGAGAGTGGTGAGGTCTCTAAAGGAGAGAAACTTGTAGTCTGAAGTATTTTTATTAAAAAAGAAGGTAGAAAATTGATAAAGTATCCAACTTAGGCTGGAGAAAATGTTTTTAAAATAAAAACCCATAGATAGTGAAAGAATGGAAATAATAAAGAATAAACCCATAGATAGTGGAAGAATGGAAATAATAAAGATAAATTAGTAGAAAATAGAATATATGAGAGAATGAATACAAATATAGAAAATGAATATATAATAGAGAAAATCAGTAAAACCAAAAGATGGTTATTTGAAAAGACTGATAAAATTGACACTTCTGTAAAACCAGTCAAGAAAAAAATGAAGCCACCAATAAGTATTACTAGGAATGATAAAAGACATGCAATAGCAGATGCTGCAGACATTAAAAATAAGGACAATTAATAAGTATGTCAATAAATTTGAAAACCTAAATGACATGGACAAACTCCTGGAAAATTATGAATTACCATAGCTGACTTAAGAATTAGAATACATGAATAGTTAGTTCCATAACTATGAAATAAATTAATATTGAAAAAATATTTCCATAAAGAAAACTACAGGCTCATAGAATTCTACTGGCAAATTCTAGCAACATTTAAGAAACAAATTAATAATAATTTTTTTTTTAAAGATTACTCTTTTTTAAAAATTTATTTATTTATTTATTTATTTATTTATTTATTTATTTATGGCTGTGTTGGGTCTTCGTTTCTGTGCGAGGGCTTTCTCTAGTTGTGGCAAGCGGGGGCCACTCTTCATCGCGGTGTGCGGGCCTCTCACTATCGTGGCCTCTTTTGTTGCGGAGCACAGGCTCCAGACGCACAGGCTCAGTAATTGTGGCTCACGGGCCTAGTTGCTCCGCGGCATGGGGGATCTTCCCAGACCAGGGCTCGAACCCGTGTCCCCTGCATTGGCAGGCAGATTCTCAACCACTGCCCCACCAGGGAAGCCCAATAATAACAATTTTATACAGACTCTTCCAGAGTGTAGAAAATGAGAAACACTCACCAAACCTTTCTATGAGGGTAGCATAACAACAATTCCAAAACTTGAATGTAAAAATCTTAAACAAAATATCTACAAGCTGAATTCAGCAGTGTATACAAAAGATATTACGGGGTACATACCTGTACCTGGGGTACAGGCCATTTAGGAAGTCAGATGGGGGATAATTTAGTTGGTGTATAGAAAGGAATTAAGGAATTAGAGTGCGTATTGAGGGCAAAGATCAGGTGTGAATGTGGGAGAGGAGGAAGGTATGACTCCTGTGGTCACAGAGGAAGAACACTGACTATAAAAGCTTAGATAACGTTTTGAGATTACCAGATAATCCGTGGGCCTGACGTGAGCTTAAAGGCAGTGCAGTTTTGAGGTGAAAGGTGAAGGATGACATAGGTGCATTCAGATCAGGAAGAGTAACCTAGAAGTAGTCTTACGTTTGGATTAAACAGGATATTTGTAAATAATTTCTAGCCTAAAGCCAGGAAAACTTCCAGCCTTACGAAATGTGGGATATTTAATTGGTAATGAGAGAGGAGATGGTTTCAGCAGAGTGTTAAAGAGGGACAAGGGTTTTCTGGGCACGTGCCGCTGTTGGATCATATTGAGATGTAGCACAAGAGTTTTGATAGGTATGTCTGTAATAAAAGGATGGGTTGGGTTAATTGAGATGTTAGAAAACAGGGAATCTCTAGGTGTACTATTAAAGAGCTTTCAAGTACAGGATGACTAACTTAATGCTTGACCTCTCCTGGGCATTTGTATATGCAGTATTTTGTTTAGCCTATTAATTAGACTATATAATATTCCTGAGATTGTAGTTTAGTTGTCAAAGGCCTGGAAAGATTCACTACTGAGAATTCATACACATGAAGGTCATATATTGTGACCTTAGTCATTAACTTAATGTCTCCATATTTTTAGTCCTATCATTGATATTGTAAGGTTCAAAACTTCATTTCAGTTATTTTGATATAAGTAATAGATGAAATAGTTTGTGAAGGGCTGATACACTGAAAATCTTAAAACTGGAATTCTCAACTGCCAGGTGTTTTTAAGAGCAGCCATCATAGAATGCCAGTTACCATTTGGAAGAGCTAACGTTTGTTGACACCAGGAAGCCAGTGTGAACTGCATTACCAATCAAGTGGCCCTAAAACCATGGTTTACTGGAGCTGAATCATAGAAGACTGAGCTGAAGTAAATAAGGAAATTCAGATGGGAAATCAGTAAGGAATAAGCAGTTAGTGTTGCCTGAGTGGCCAAGGGGATAGATAGAAGTGATGAGGAAAGAAAAGCAACAAGAGGGAAACTCGAGATAAAACTCAGTGCATTATAGTGTTTTATACAGTAACATAGCAGAAGAGTATTATAGTAGAAAGTCGTCTTATCCAGCAACTTTTGGGTTATACGATAAAGTCAGAAGATGTAAGTGCACTAATGCTAAAAGAGAAGATAATTGTCTCCGCATGTCTAGAAAAGGGTGTTTGTTAGAATTTTAATGTAAGTTTGTGGTAAAGGCTTATACCTAATGTATAAAGATAATTCTTCAAATTCTTTGCTATTTCCTACTTAAATGTATTTTTTAAAGCTTTATGTCAATTTCCTCTATCTACACTTAAAATTGGAGTACTTCAGCTATGACCTCAGTAAAAGTTTTTTGAAATAAGTTGAATTAGTTCATCTTTGTTTTTTCACTCTTGTTGTGCTATCTCTAACTTTCTAAAATTATTCTTCCAAAAGAACAACCAATTTTATGATTCTTTTAGAACCTTTATGAAATGAGTGTTTCTATTCTGCTGCTCCTTTACTCCATTTCCTCCTTCCTCATTCTAGGCAGAAATATTAGTTCACTATTTTCTACCCCACTTCTTTACTTTTTAAATAATACTTTACATGGAGAAAAAGTGAAATAGAGTGAAAGGATAAAAAATACTATGAAACAGTTTAAAAGATGGGTATAAAGTAAAAAGTAAGTTTCCCTTCTACCTCTGACTCCTCACCCACAGTTCACCATTTTCCCTCCACAGAGTGGGAGAGACCCACTTTAAAAACCAAGCAAATGTGGGTGACTAGAAGGTATAATTGTCATTAAGCTGTAAACAGTAAAGCATTACATGAGCATAAGCCATTTTTCAAGTAGTCCAATCATAATTTTGTTTTTCTAGGTAAAACATTTTAGAAATAAAGGCTCAATTAAATGTGTCAAAGCTAGACAATTGGATAACTTGTTCCTGGAACACAGTTTGGTACTGGTGTGATGTGTTTTCGGGTGCTTTCTTTTCATTTACTTGTGTGTTAAGCATGTTCTGCTCTCCCAAATGAGAAATGTTAGTGTTTTAACAGAACATGAGCTTTGAAATTAGATCAGAGTTTGAGCTCTGGTAATGCTAATTCATAGCTGTGTAATCTTGCCAGTTCTTTACATTTCTCTGACCCTTGAGTTCTTCATCTGAAAAATGAGAATAATAATAGCTACTTCTCAGGATGGTTTCAAGGGTTGATTGTAAACCGTATCCAGCACAGTGCCAGGAATGTGGTAGGTGCTCAATAAACGTTAATTTTTTTTTCTCTTTCCTATCAATGTTATTAATGCAACCTGAAGACATTGTTAAATGGAACTGCTGTTGTGGAGAAAAGATTCTAGGTAAACTCAACTATAGCATTTTCTGTCTCTATAAAGTAAACAACATAGTTGATAATTTTTATTTAGGAAATTCCAAGTATAAATAAAGGTAGCAAGAGGCATTGTGGCCTAGAGTAAAATTTTAAGGGCAAGTAGCTGATAGAGAGAAAAGCATGGTTTCTCAAATACTGACATTTTGGACCAGATAATGGAGGTGGGGAAGCAGGATATCCTTTGCCTTCTTGATTGTTTAGCAGCATCCCTGTCTCTGCTGACCAGATACCAGTAGCACTGCCCCACGCACCCAAGTTGTGACAACCAAAAGTATTTTCAGGCATTGCCAAATGTCCCCTAGGGCGCCAGAGTCACCCCTGGTTGAGAACCACTGTATTAGAGCATGGCCTAGAAAGAACACATGTGGGATGGCTTCACATTTATAGAAGAACAAAGGAAAAGAAGAGAAATTAATGCTGTTATAGGTACAGAAAACAGGATACTGTTCATAGCTGACACATTTAAAGTCAGTGAAAGAGAAGATATTTGTAAGAAAGAGATAAAAGAATCTGGAAAAGGCTGCTTTATCCATTGATTCAGAGGGGTGGCTAAATAGGAAAAATGATGTGGTTCATAGCACTTTTTTAAAAAAAAATGCTATATTACTAGGATATGATCAACACACATCCTGATCCTCTAACCAGTCTATAACTATAATGCTGTATGATGTGATTTTTTTTTAAGAGTAGCAATACCCCTGACAAATAGCAAGATTATATATAATCAAAAGTATTCTAGGAAAATGTAACAACAAAAATTTTGGTAAATATGATTTACCAGAGCACCTTCATTTCTAAAACTGTTCACTTAATTGAAATTTGAATATATTATGTCTAGATTTTTAAAGACTCTTTAGCTGCCACAAACTCCAGTCATGTAACTGAGGAAACCAAGGTAATATATATGATGGTTAGAGTATAGGCTCTAGAGTTGGGACTGCGTGGATTCATATGTTGCCTCTTCCATTTGCTAACTTTTAACCTAAGACAAATAACTTAGTCTGAGCTACGCTTCAGTTTCTTTTTCTGTGTTGGGGAGAAATTGTACCTACCTCATAGGATCTCTCTGAGGATTCAATGACTTAATCCATCTACAATATTTTGGCATAATATTTGGCACACTCAGTAAATGTTTTACTGTTAACATTATTTTTATTTTAGTTGAAAGCTGTGTTGCTTTGCTAGAGCTTATAGCTTTAAGGCTAGTTTTGCCCAGCTCTAAAAATATATGCAAGTATACTTCTAATTGAAAATTATTTTTATTATCTCTGGTTGCCTAGCCCCAAGAATTGACTTTAAAAAGGATAGTATCTCAGAACAATTTGAAATTAGTTAGGTTGAACACCTGTTGTAGATATATGGGTAATTTGAGGAAAGTTTGGCATCTGTTCTCAGATACTCTGTCAATTGAAGGAAAGAAACTCCAATTGTCCATTTCTTGATAGCCTTAACTCCTCGATCTTTCAGCTTGAGGCTTCATTTTCACCTGTCATGATAATCCTGCTAGGAAAGAGAAATCAAGTTGGACCTTAGAATCTCATTGGAGCAATGAGAGGCTGTGTATATATCTCTTCAGTCATGTACCCTATTTTCTCATTTCCCAAAAGCTGGTTTAAATTGCCCTGGTTTCTGTAGAGTAGACCTTCAAATCTTTTTTTACTTAAGGACTTAAGAATGGGGAAGGATGAAACAAGTGGCATAGAATATCGCTGGAAAATCTTGTTTGTCTGTTCATTGCCCTTTAGACTTCACAGTTACATGTTATGGAGTGCCAGTGTCTAAATATCAAACTAAAGGAGGTTGCTTGTTTTTTCTTTCTAGGCAGAAAAATTAATGAAGCAAATCGGTGTGAAAAATGTGAAGCTTTCAGAATATGAAATGAGTATTGCTGCTCATCTAGTAGACCCTCTTAACATGCATGTAGGTATCTTTAATCTTATTTAATATTTTTTTTGTCTAGCATTTTGTATCAAGAGTCCCAAAGACCATGACCAGGTTTGATGATTCTCCTCTTCTACTAGGAGGAATCACAGGATTCAGTGTAGTCATACTCCTGGATTTAATTTATTACAACAAAAGGATACAAGGCAAAATTAGCAAAGAGGGGCGTGGGATGAAGTCTGGAGGAAGTCAGGCACCAGCTTCCAAGAGTCTTCTAGTGAAGTCACACAGGGTGCACTTAATTCTTTCAGCAACAGGTTGTGAGAACACGTGTCAAATGCTATCTACCAAAGAAGCTCATTAGAGACTTAGGGCCCAGGGTTTTAATTGGGACTGGTCACATAGACTGCATCTTCCTAACATGTATCAAAATTCTAGACTCCCATAAGCAAAACAGGTATCCACCATAAACCATATTGTTTGCACAAACAGTTTAGGCACAGTGAGCTGTTCTCATCAGGAAAATGGAGGAAACTCTCCTGAAATCTAAGTATCTCCCATACTCCAGCCAGGGGCTAGCCTTGCAAGCAGGCCTTTCCAAGGATAATTGTCTCAGGCCTGCTGTGTTAACTTTTTTGTGCACGTTTGTTTAGTTAAACCTGTACTTTTATATATTCACCTTTGTGGCATATAAAATTACTGCTTTAAGTCTTGTGGATATTTGACTTGGAGTTCAAATTTAGATTTTTTATAAGGTATGATAGACAACACAAGATTCTGAATCCAAGTTTTTCCATTTATGGCCTTGGTAAATTATTTTCTCTGAGTTTCAGTTCCCTCATGTATAATCCAGGGACAATGTAATACCTGCTCTACCTACTTCTAAAGGATTATTTTGAGCATCAGATTAATGTAATTTATAAACTCTAAAATCCTCTGTGAATATTTTGTAACAATAGGTGTAAATAAATAGAGTGAAATACGATATCCTTATCTCCAAATCTAGGAAATAAAAATCTACAATGTCTATTAATATCTGTGTGCACAGAGACATACATGCCTTTCCAGAATTAATCCTCCATTTGAAATGAACTCAGTTCTTTGTTATAGCTACAGTGAAAGTAAGTGATGATTTTTTTCAGATCTGGCTGCGCTTTTTCACTTTTTTTTTTATGGTGGAAAATAAATGTGTTGTAAATATTGCTTCTGACCAGCCCCACCTCCAGCCCCTTTACTCTTCCAAATTAAAGCTAGGTTGTTTTTGTTTTTCAGGTCTTTTTCAGTTAGTTTATCCAGTGCCCGCCCCCCCCAAAAAATTTTTAAGCTGAGTCGGAAGGCTTTGAAATACACAAGCTGTATCAGTTTTGAAAAAATGTATCCCCGTTTACTCTCTATAAAGATATAAGCCAAGTTTTGACACAGTTTACTTTTAATTAGTAAAATTCAGAAGCCCAGTTTGGTGAGTATAAGCCTTATTTCTAAATTCATTCCTATTATGTTTGACAGCATCATCTGTGAATTAGGCACACTCAGCTAGTGCTGAACTGTCTGTCTGAGCTGGCTCCGCCATTCTTCTTGGTGGAGTATTTCCTCATCTTAATGGAGTGAGGTCAGCTTATTAGATCCCAAAGCTCAGAGTTTTGAGTGTTGGACCTAGGGCCTTTTTTTTTTTTTTTTTTTTTGTTGAATAGGTAGTTGACTATTAAATTTCAGCTCATGGTAGTTTAATAATTTCAGTATTGCTTAAAAGTACTTATATTAATATATCGTTTTAAACTTTTATTATTTAGGTCTAATTATGTTTTACTATTTAGCTATAATTAAGGCTTGCCATTTGGGGGGATTCTTTTTAACTTCGGTGAATATACATTAGCTGTAAAACTTCATGCTGACCTTAACTTTTACCAGGTTACTTGGAGTGATATAGCAGGTTTGGATGATGTCATTACGGATCTGAAAGACACAGTCATCTTACCTATCAAAAAGAAGCATTTGTTTGAAAATTCCAGGCTTTTGCAGCCTCCAAAAGGTATGGTAAAAGTTTATATTTGCTAAAGCATTAAAAATCTGGAAAACATGGAAACTTTCTGCCATTATAGAACTGGTATTTTTGAAGTTGGGTTTTCAAGAGACTGCTGAGATCCAGTGAACTGTTTTATAAATAATGATTTTAAAATAATTGCTTATTCTTCAGCTTCCAAATTTAGGTAAAGTTTTTCCCCATAGTTACATATCAAAATAATCCCTTTATTTCAAATTCATTTTTATTACTTATAAGAAAATGAAATTAGGGAAATAAAGGATAAAAAAAAATTCAAAATAGCAGTATGGGTTTTTGTCTTCAAGATAAGACTTCTGGTTGTTTCATGATTCTAGTGATATTTTTTCCTCTTGGTAATTTTATTTTAGATTGCAGTGGTAGCTTGTTGTTTGGTTTTGTTTTTAAGGAAATAGTGAACTACAGATGAACGAGAAATTAAATACTACTTATTTTTAAGGGAAACATTTTCTTATTCCTAGTTAGTGATTACTTCAAAAGCCTTGGAACTCAAGAATTGAAAGTATTTATAACTACATCCTTAAATATAATACTTTTATTATTGGCCATTCATATATTGATCATGTTAAGACTTGTTAAAGGTGATTCAAATGTAGCTTACATGATAATTGACAGTGAGATCTGTAGAAGTGTGTTGCCATGGCTTTCAAATACAAACGCTGTAGCGTAGCTTGTTTAGTAGAAGCTTCTAGTAGAAGCTTCTCTTTATTGTATTGCCAAAACTAGAGAGGTTGCTAGTCAAGACTGAAATCAAATAATTAGACAAATGCATTTCTCAAAAAAGGATCTTTAGAAATATCAAAATAACATGTATAAGTTGCAGTTTATAATCTTACTAATTTTGCAGCTATATCAAAAAATGCATTAATTTATATTTCAAAGGTAATTGAAGCCAATAACTGTACATTTTTACAAAGTAGAAAATTTTTGTTTCTGGTAAATAGAGGCTGACAGTTACCACCAAAAATGGCATTCTCTTTTTGTTAACTAAAACAACAAATCTGTTTTTTATGTATTTTACTTTCTGAAACAACAAAGCTACTTTTTTTCTAACAAGAAGCATTTACTCTATTGTGATTTAAAAAAAAATTTTTTTTTCTCCAAAGAAAATTTCAAATGATTTATCTGAGCCCAGATCAAGAGTAAGGCAAATGTTGGATTACTAAGTTCTTCAGTACCCTCTTGCAGGTTGTTTATAGTGTGAACAAGAAAGAACTTTTGTCAATTTTTATGTCTCATTTTCACAATGTTAATGAATTTAGGAAATTTTTTTATGCTGTTAGAGAAAGCTTTTCTCATCAGTGATGTCTTAGGCCAGGTAACTGGGTGACTTCACCAGTTGGACTTGGTTTAAAGCCCCAATTAGCATAGCGGATACCAAATTATGAGGGAGTACTTTAACAGCCTTATGTAAATCTGCTTTTTATTTAAAAGCATTATCTAAAACTGAAGGTGGTTCCTATGTGTGTTTAAAATTTTTTTTAAGTTACATGAGTATTTCCTTATTATGTGATCTAAAGTTTTTACTATTTGAGCTTTTTCAGCTTTGCATTTTTGGAAAATTTTTTACGAAGAACAAAAGTTTGAAAAATCATTGATTTACTTTTTGACCCCCAACATAAATTGGATATTGGTGTACAGAAGCAGAGTATACAATCAGTTGCATACCATACTTGTTCCATTTGGGGACTGGAAATAGGTTACCTAGGTTCGAGTCATTGCTTTATTGCCAATTTTATGTTTTCCTTAGTTCATTGCTGTCAAAGCTGAAATTGATCACTGCCTCACAGACTACAGAAAGTTAATTTGAGAATGATTTGTTATGTCATGAATGTGTGACACGTGATAATCATACTTAATAACATATAAAGATATGGTGTCACTTATTGGTTACAAGAACATGCCATAAAATACTGATGGTTGCATTAAAAAATGTAACCCTTTCTTCCCCCCAAACATTTAGAAATTTACAATAGTTAAAATTCCATTTGAGGGACTTCCCTGGTGGTCCAGTGGTTAAGACCCCGTGCTCCCAATGCAGGGGGCCTGGGTTCAAACCCTGGTCAGGGAACTAGATCCTGCATGCTACAACTAAGAGCCCCGGCGCAGCCAAATAAATATTAAAAAAAAAAAAAATTAAAAAAAGAAATCGATTTGAATGCTGTATGGTCCTTCTATAAAATCTGAATTCAGTAATCATTATTTTGGCACATAACTTTCATGTTTGTGGATGTCATCATACTCCATGTTTTGATGCATTCTTTAAAATGTAGATAAGAAATATATGTTTTGAAAGATGGACTTTCTGAGGTCATAAAGGCCTATAACTCCCCCCCCCCCCCCCCGCCAGTACTCTGTATTTAAGTAGTTTTACAGATACTTATTTTTCCACCATTTGGACAAATTTTTTATTAAACCTTGAAAGTAAATAAACTAGTCCAAAAAAGAAAGAAAGAAAAGTTGGTCACTAATAAGGTAATATATTTTTCACTAATGGGGATTATCTCAAATATGGATTTGTTTGCCCCAATACTTCTTTTCTTCCTCATCCTAAATCTTGTATTTGCATGCAGTACTTAGGAAGTAAAGCCTTTGTCAAAAACATCCCTCTTAAAGAGGGGTTTGAATTTTTAAGTCTCTACAAAGCACAAAATAATAAACACATTTTTAATCCTGTTGAAAATGGTTGTAAAAGTATCAAAGTTCTAAAAACTAGTTAAAAGGTTATAAAACTAATAATTAAAGCTAAATGCCTCACATTCATTTGCAGAACCACTCGTTTATCTTCATAAATATTAACATGGTGGAGTCCACTTCAACAAAGGATATAGAAAACATGCCATTTTCAAATAATATTATTGCTGTACTCACTGATAAAGTATCAGATGAGACAACATGAATCTTAGTGAAACTTAACATACATACAGAAATGGGGATTAAACAGTTGAATAAATAATTTTAAAGCTAACACTCATGTAATTACCACCCAGGTCAAGAAGTGAGCATTGATTGTTCCTCATGTGAACCTTATCTGTCACAGCTCCATCCTCCAGAAGATTATGAAATCCAAAAGTTTTCATTGCATGTTAAATCTTGAGACATTAGTAAATAACTGCTAAATTAATAACACTAATTATAATCCCTGAAATAATTGGAAAAACTTAATCCTACTAGGAGGTACCAAAACTAAACTATTAGGAATAAAATATTCAAAGTGATAAATGAATACTTTGAAACAAGTATGACAGTCTGAGAGTATTCCATGTGTTTATGAAGTGATGGTGTAGCTGCAAAGTCAACAAAATATGAAGACTTTTGCATCATTAGTTTTAAAAACCTGAGATTCAAGTAATACATATTAAAAGTTTGCTAGTAGACCTGCATTCCATATTAAATTATATGATCAAAATAATAAATGTAATAATTCCATATGTTATCCCATATGTTTTCAGCTTTACTTGAATTCTATGGCATTAGACTATATTCTGTATTGTTCACGTGAGCCATCTAAAAGTGTCAGTAGAAAGTTCAAATTTAACTGACTTAACTAAACTTTTAGTACCTAAATGAACGTAGTTAAAAATTGCAAGGACTGCTTGACAATATTAACATATACTGGCAGTGCTTATGGATTTAAATTTTTAAATCAGCTTTAGAAGGGTTTAGTTTTAAATGATTAAACATGAGTTAGTTGAATCTTGAAGAATTACTAAGACCACTAGAAAAATCTGTGTGTGCTTGAGGAGGAGTTTGAACATTATTTTGAAATGTTTGGCACGAAAAACATTTGCTAGGTTATAGAACCAAGCTCAAGTTTCTCATTTTTAAAAAAATGTAAGTTTTGGGGGTGGTGGTTATATTAAAGTACTCATTTTTCTTCCCTCATATTTTGTTTTTTATTTTTATTACATAGTAGGAATATTTTGGATAACTCCACATTCTCTCCATTTTACCCCAGCATGCTGCCTATATTGTCTTTATTTATTTATTTATTTATTTATTTGGCCATGGCGTGTGGGATCTTAACTCCCCAACCAGGGATGGAACCCAGGCCCCAGCAGTAAAGCACCGAGTCCTAACCACTGGACCGCCAGGGAATTCCCAATATTGTCATTCTTTAAGTGCTATTACATGAGAAAAGTCGAGAAACTCTAGATTAAGCAAATAGTTAAAGAAGTCTGCAGATGATGATTTTTGTCAGGCCTGTCTGTAAATGATCTGTAGTCAGGGCCATAATTTTAGTATTATATTAACTTAGAAAATGCTACCTCATTTTAGATGAAAAACAGTTGGTGATGATTCCCCAAATGCTCAAGACCTCAACCTGTTTAGATCTTTTATATATTAAAAGACTTACCTTAAATTGCATTTAGCAGCAAATTGCTGTCAGTGGAGACTCTAGGTTAATAATATAGTTTTATTTCTAGGAAATTAAAACAGGAGTGACTGGTGATCTCTTTTTAAGAAAAGATCATTATCTTAAGTCTCTGAGCAATAGCAAAACAGTGTTTTCTACAGTCTGTTTTGAAGTTGTTCATTTTCTCTGGGATATTGTCATTGTGCTATAGTGCTCTTAGCTTGTGAAGGGGAAGGGCATTAGACGATTTTATTTGTCAGCCATTGCTCAAGAGGTGTGAGTTTGGATGTCAAGATGATTGTTTTTAATATCCTGAACTGGACCATTTCATGAAGGGAGGAAGCACAAGGGTGCTATAATCCCAAATACATGTCATCACTGACACAAACTTAGAATATAGCACCTTCCTTTCTACTGTAAGAAAAGATGAATAAAAATGGAAATGAATATTGTGAAAAAGTTTAGTGTGGACAGAATTAATATTATGTTGATTATCCCATAAACTAGCAAATATCTCCTTCTCTTAAAGGAAATAATACAATAACATGTTAATTTCCAGGTGTCCTTCTCTATGGGCCTCCAGGCTGTGGTAAAACGTTGATTGCCAAGGCTACAGCCAAAGAAGCAGGTTGTCGATTTATTAACCTTCAGCCTTCAACACTGACAGATAAGTGGTATGGAGAATCTCAGAAACTGGCTGCTGCTGTTTTCTCCCTTGCCATAAAGCTACAGCCTTCCATCATCTTTATAGACGAAATAGGTATGCTGTGTTTTCTAAACAGTGTGCAGTGGACTTTCGTGTACATGTTTCCTCATGCATATGTTTGTCCAGGGTAGATATCTGGAAGTTGAACCATTAGGTTGTGTGATGTGTCCATCTTCAACCTCACTAGGATTACCAGTTCTTCAAAGTGGTTATACCCGTTTACACTCTCACCAGTATACAGTTTGTTTCCCCACATACTCCCCCAAAACTTATCTTTTCAGGCAGTATCATTAATTTTTGTCAACTTAAAGAGCAAAAATTATCTCATCATTGTTTTGTGTTTCCCTGCTTACTAGTAAATTTGTGCGTCTTTTAACATGTTGATTAGCCGTTTAGGTTTCCTTGCTTGTAAATTGCCGGTTTTTCTTTGGGGTTATTTGCAGTTTTCTTAGTAATTCTTTGATGAGGTTTTATTATGATTGCAAATATTTTCTAGACTGGCTTGTCTTTTCACTTTATGATAGTTTCTTTTATGGAGATTTAAATTTAAATGTAATTACATTTATCAGTTTTTTTCCTTTATGGTTTATACTTCTTGTGTCTGGTTTACAAATCCCTTCACTACCTCCATAAATACTCTCCTTTTTAAAATATATAACGTTAAGTAGGAATCTAGTTTAATTCCTTGCCATATGGACAGTCAACTTATAAATAGATCATCTTTCTCTGTATGTCATGACTTTTATATTAGTGGACTTTTTCTCTATTTTATGGATCATCTATATTTTTGTTATAATTTATATATTATAATAAAGCTACAATAATTAAAACTGTAGCTTTGAATGAATTTACTATTATATGTAATATGGTAAGGTATATAGAAATATATAGAGAGAAAGATAGGTATAGATATAAAGTATTTTGGTTACTTGTTTGCCTTGTGTATCTTTCTCATCAATTTATTCCATTTATTTTGGATTTTTGCTTTGACTTTTACACAAAGGAGCATATAGCTGGATTTTTAAAAATGTTAATCTAAGGCTCTTTAACCAGGAACTGTGGTCAGTTTGTTTTCATTTTGATAGCTGATATATCTAGATTTATTTCTACCACATAACTGTGTGCTTTTTATGGATATTTACCAATCTAGTGGACTTCTGTGCTTTTTTTATTCCCTTTTCCCTCACACAGGTTTAGAAGTTACGTACAGTTGACCCTTGAACAACAGGTTTGAATGGGTCCACTTATACATGGATTTTTCTCAACAGTAAAAACTCTTATCACCACATGAACTGCAGCTACGGAGGAACCGTGGATATGGAGGGCCAACTGTAAATTATACATGGATTTTGGACTATGGAAAGGCTCAGCGCCCATAACTCGTACCTTCTTCAAGGGTCAACTGTATTCTTTTTCTTTTAGCACACATTTAGCATAGCTACTTGTCTTAAAAGTCTAGGCTAATTATTTCTCGCCTCTTCCCAAATAATACAGGGACCTTAGAACTCTTGAATACTAATCATTCCTCTCATCTCTTATATGTTTTTGTTAACAGTTTCTCTTGTTTTTTACTTTTCCATATTAGTTGTTATTTTTGTACTGGCAGTCCTTGTTTAGAGATCCACTTCGCCAGTTATTTTGCTCACTATTACTTCTTGCACCTGCCTTTTCTGGATTTAATTTCCTTCTTACTGAAGTCTGTCAAAATTCTTTCAGCAACGATTGTGAGTACAGTGAGTTGTCTTTGTGTGAAAATGTGTTGACTCTGTTTTTACTTTTAAATGTTACGGAATTATTTTCTTTCAGCGTTTTAAAGCTAGAAGTCTGTTGCCTACCAGTCTTTCTTGTCGCTTTTGAGAATTCTGCTTATAGCCTAATATTTCTTTGTAATTAATCTATCTTTTCTCTCTAGTTGCTATTGAATATTGCAAGACTTCTGTTTCATTTTATATATATATATATATATATATATATATATATATATATTTTCTTCAACTCTCTACTTAATTTTGAGTCATTTCCATAGTTGTAGCATCTAGTTCTCTACCATATTTCATCAGTTCTAAAACATACTGTTTTATTTTAGTTTTTTACATTTTAACATCCCTGAAATTGGGATAGCATGTTATAATTTAATTGGCAGTATTTAAAAATTTTTGTCGATACATAAAATAATGGTGCAACTCAAAAGTCAGTCAGTCATTGAGTAAGTAATAAAAAGCGATTCTTTGCTTGGCTATGTTCAATCTTGCAACAGCTGGGTTTGTATTCTGCCAATTATATTTGAACTTTAGAAGTTCTGTTTGTTTATTTTTCAAATTTATCTATTTTCACTATAACTTGCTCTTCTGTTAAAATTTCAGTCCCTTTTATGTCTTCAAAATTTAAAACATACTATTTTTATATAGTTCTTTGGATTGTTCTGTTTGAAATTTTACTTCTTTATATTGTTAACTGTCTTTCATAGTAATTTGTTTCCGTGTGTCATTTCTAACTCTAGATTGCTTAGGACTTGCTTTTATATGGGAATTCTGTGTTGCCTAAAATAATCCAGAGTAGTTTTTCTGTCTTCCACTTAGAGGCTTTAGGCTCTAATTTCTCAACTTGGATGTTCCTAGACTGAATGACAGTTTGAATTTAGACTTCAGGCCTGAGAGAGAGCCCCTGTGATCTTGGTTTTTAGTTTTTCAGGGGGGACGTATTTCCTTCCAGAGCCCAGGCCAAGACAGACAAGCATCCTTAACTCCCTGTAGTGGTGAGCAGAATTTTTTTTCTTGTCTATACTTTCTGTGAGTGTACATCCTTTTGGGCATCTCGGCTTCAGCATGGATGTTAACACCAAAGCAGAACCTCCTGATGCTACCCATGCATACCTGTTGTGTACACAAACACACACACAAACAGTGGCATAATCACCTCAAAATCTCACCATTCTTTTTTTCAGTTCTCTCTTTTTCTGATCTCTAGGATTTTTTTTCTTTCCTTCTTGCAATCTCAGATATTCAGTAACCTTTTTTTTTTTTAATTACTAAACTTTATTTTTTAGAACAATTTTAAGTTTACAGAAGACTTGAGCAGAAAGTACAGAGTTCCCATATCCCCCCCCACACACACAGTTTCCCTATTATCAATACTTTGTGTTAATGTGATATATTTGTTATAATTAATGAACCATTACTGGTATGTTATTAATAACTAAAGGCCATAGTTTATATTAAGGTCCATTCTGTGTTGTACAGTTCTGTGGTCTTTGACAAATGCATAATATCATGTATCTACCCTTACAATATCAGGCAGAATAGTTTCACCACCCTAAAAATCCCCTGTGTTCTACCTGTTCATCCCTCTCAAACTCCTCCCTCTCAAACTCCTCCCTCCCAAACTCCTAGCTGCACTGTCTCTATTGTTTTGCCTTTTACAGAATATCATACAGTTGGAATCATATAACATGTAGCTTTCTCAGACTGGTTTCTTTCACTTAGCAGTATGCATTTGTTTCCTCCATTATCTTTTTATGGCTTGGTAGCTCATTTCTTTATATTGCTGAATCATATTCCACTGTATGGTTGTACCACAGTTTGTTTATCCATTCATCTATTAAAGGACCTGTTGGTTGCTTCCAGTTTTGTGCAATTATGAGTAAAGCTGCTAACAACAGAGATATGCAAGATTTTGTGTGGACTTAAGTTTCCAACTCATCTGGGTAAATACCTAGGAGCTCAATTGCTGGATCGTATGGAAAATCTGTGTTTAACTTTGTAAGAAACTACCAAATGTATTTCAAAGTGGCTATTTGCACTTAAAAGTTCCACCAGCAGTTCTACCATTTTGCAGTTCTACCAGCAGTAAATGAGAGGTCCTGTTTCTCTACTCCTCTCCAGCACTTGGTATTACCAATTTTTTGGATTTTAACTATCCTAATAAGTGTGTAGTGGTATCTCGTTTTAATTTGCACTTCCCCAGTGACGTATATTGTTGAGCATCTTTTCATATGCTTATTTGCCATCTGTATATCTTCTTTGGTGGGGTCTCTGTTCATATCTTTTGCTCATTTTTAACTGGGTTGTTTTCTTGTTGAATTTTAAGAGTTCTTTGTATATCTTGGATACAAGTCCTTTATCAGGTATGTGTTTTATACAATAAATATTTTTTTCCAGTCTGTGGCTTGTCTTTTCTCTTAACAATGTCTTCCACAGGGCAGGAATTTTATTTTTAATAAACTCCGACTTACACATTTTTTTCTTGGATGGATTGTGCTTTTGGTGTTGTATGTAAAAGTTCATCACCAAACCCAGGGTTCCCTAAATTTTCTCCTGTATTATCTTCATAAGTTTTATAGCTTTTTGTTTTACATTTAGGTCTGTGTTCTGTTTTGAGTTAATTTTTGTGAAATGTGTAAGGTCTGTGTCGAGGTCTGTTTTTTTGCATATGGATGTCCGATTGTTCTAGCACTATTTATCAGATATGCATTAACTTTAAAAAAAATACCTTATTCAGTCTTTTTGTCAGTGTTTACATACATGTCTTTTCCCACCCTCTTCAGCATTCTGAGCTTTTATATTTAAAGTGTGTCTCGTGTAAGCAATACACAATTGGGTTTTGTTTTTTTTTAATCCAGTCTAATATCTTAAACAGGTAATTGCATACTCTAGACCATTTACATTTAATGTAACTACTGATATAGTTAGGTTATTTATACTTTGATCCAGAATTTTAAGTTTTTCATATTATTTTAAGCTGCCATCTTGCCAGAACCACTTCTTAGAAATGAAGATAATTTAAGAATAATTAATAGCAGAATTACGGTGGTTAGGTAGGCAGCTAAACTTACACAGTTTATCTTTAAAAAATAAGCAATTTTTAAATGACTAGATTTTATACATGCAGAATAAATGGGTATGTTTATTGTACATGGTACAACACATGGTACAATACATGGTCCAACAATGGTACATATTGTACACGATTAGAACTGTAAAAGAAAATACAGGATATATGTTTGCCATCACAAAACTATCATGTCACAGTAATGTGTTTTTGCTGTAATTACTTTTTTAAAAAATTTTTTGTTTTTTAAAGCTTGGACCCAGCACATTAAAAAGCATTTTCATGTCACTCGCATGTATGATTGACAGACTTCAAGTTTTAGTTTTTTTTTTTTTTTTAAGATATTCGCCATGTATTTCTTCTTTTAGGTCTTTTTTTTTTAAATTTATTTTTATATTTTATTTTTGGCTGTGTTGGGTCTTTGTTTCTGTGCGAGGGCTTTCTCTAGTTGCGGCAAGTGGGGGCCACTCTTCATCACGGTGCGCAGGCCTCTCACTATCGCGGCCTCTCGTTGCGGAGCACAGGCTCCAGATGCGCAGGCTCAGCAGTTGTGGCTCACGGGCCCAGTTGCTCCGTGGCATGTGGGATCTTCCCAGACCAGGGCTCGAACCCATGTCCCCTGCATTGGCAGGCAGACTCTCAACCACTGCGCCACCAGGGAAGCCCCAAGTTTTAGTTTTAATGTTGAAATGTGAAAGTTATTGAGAAATGCCAGTGATTTGAAGGGATACAAGACAAAACATTTGAAATAGGATTGTACTGGAAAATACAGAATTTGTTTTTATTGTCTTTTTTTCGTTCTTAGGATATACCACCTTTCCGTCCTTTCGTTCTAGAAGGAAAATATTTTCCCCCTTTTAAAAGTATTTCATGTTCATTATAGATAATTTGGAAGACAGAAAAGAATTCAAGAGAAATTTAAAATTGTCCATCAGTATCACTGAGAGATAACCAAAGTTATTAGCATTTTGGTGTATTTCATTAAAGGTTTTTTTACCCTGTATAATGTATATGTACATGCATGCCAGCATGTATGTTTTAAACCATTTCCTGTCCTATATTTTCCCACTTAATAGTGTTTTGAGATTTTCCAGTATCATTTTTATTTATCACCAGGAAAAGTGTATGAGGAAAAAGTATGTGATCCCATAATTAAGAATGCATAGGATGCAGAGAACCTGGAAAGTTAGGGCCAAAGCACACAGACTTTTGCTCTAAGACACTACGTGATCCTTTTTTAGCTTCTCAGCACTAGATCCTTTATTTCTTTTATATATGTTGGTATGAATGTATTTTTAGGAAAGAAATGAGGATTGTGAATTGTTTTAATTTGCTGGATAATTTGTCAAAGTGGTTATATCAGAATAATGTGTGAAAAGGCATATTCGAACCCTTTTCTTTGTAATCTTTCATAAAATTGTCAGCTTTTAATTAATGATTTGAAATTATGTAAAGAATAATTTATTATTGATTTGTAAGGTTAAGGATTTTTTTCTTCTAGACTCCTTTCTACGAAACCGTTCAAGTTCTGACCATGAAGCTACAGCCATGATGAAAGCTCAGTTTATGAGTCTCTGGGATGGATTGGATACTGATCACAGCTGCCAGGTATTTGAAAGTAATCTGCTTTAATTTGTGTTATTCGTGGTGGTGGTGTTAATAGAAAATTTGGCTGCTTGTTAAGCTTATTTACAAAATTATTTTTCATAGCTTATACTTGGCAATAAATGACGAGAATCTGAAAGAATATGGTTTGTATATGTCTTCATCCATTTTGAGGGCTTCGTAATTAATAAAATGTTAAAAAGATTTCCCAAATGCTCAAAACAAATACAAGAATAAGAGAGAAAACCAGGGTATTAGAACCATCTATGTCAAGGAAAAGGAAGTGACTAGTGGCTATGAGTATTCTGTACATTTCATTTGACTGTTACCATAAATCCTTATAGTCTTTACTCTCAGTTCTTATGTCACTTTTCTTTTTATATATATAGTCGTGTGTATATGTTAATCCCAAACTCCTAATTTATCCCTCTCTCCCACCTTTCCCCTTTGGTAACCATAAGTTTGTTTTCTATGTCTGTGAGTCTGTTTCTGTTTTGTAAGTTGATTTGTATCATTTTTTTAGATTCCACATATAAGTGATATCATGTGATATTTGTCATTCTCTGTCTGAATTACTTCACTTAATATGATAACCTCTAGATCCATCCATATTGCTGCAAATGGCATTATTTTATTCCTTTTTGTAGCTGAATAATATTCCACTGTATATATATACCACATCTTCCTTGTCCATTCATGTGTCAGTGGGCATTTAGGTTGCTTCCATGTCTTGGCTGTTGTAAATTGTCCTGCTATGACCTTTGGGGTGAATGTATCTTTTCGAATTATGGTTTTCTCCAGATATATGCCCAGGAGTGGGATTGCTGGATCCTGTGGTACCTCTATTTTTAGTTTTTTAAGGAACCTCCATACTGTTCTCCATAGTGGCTATACCAATTTACATTCCCACCAACAGTGTAGGAAGATTCCCTTTTCTCCACACCCTCTCCAGCATTTATTGTTTGTACACTTTTTAATGATGGCCATTCTGACTGCTGTAAGGTGATACCTCATTGTAGTTTTGAGTTGCATTTTTCTAATCATTAGCGATCTTGAGCATCTTTTCATGAGCTTTTTGACCATCTATATGTCTTCTTTGAAGAAATGTCTGTTTAGGTCTTATGCCCATTTTTTGATTGGGTTGTGTGTTTTTTTGATGTTGAGCTGCATTGAGCTGTTCGTAATATTTTGGAAATTAATAATTAGATCCCATGTGTTTATTTTTGTTTTTATTTTCATTACTCTAGGAGGTGGATCCAAAATGATCTTGCACAATTAATGTCAAAGAGTTTTCCTCTAAGAGTTTTATAGTACATGGTCTTACATCTGGGTCTTTAATCCTTTTTTTTTTTTTATTAATTTTTACTGGAGTATAGTTGCTTTACAATGTTGTGTTAGTTTCTACTGTACAGCAAAATGAATCAGCTATACATATACATATATCCCCTCTTTTTTGGATTTCCTTCTCATTTAGGTCACCACAGTGCACTAAGTAGAGTTCCCTGTTCTATACAGTATGTTCTCATTAGTTCTCTATTTTATACGTAGTATCATAGTGTATAGTGTCAATCCCAATCTCCCAATTCCTCCCATCCCCCCTTTCCCCATTGGTATACATACATTTGTTCTCTACGTCTGTGTCTCTATTTCTGCTTTGCATATAAGATCATCTATACCATTTTTCTAAATTCCACATATATGCATTAATATACGATATTTGTTTTTCTCTTTCTGACTTACTTCACTCTGTATGACACTCTCTAGGTCCATCCACGTCTCTACAAATGACCCAATTTTGTTCCTTTTTATGGATGAGTAATATTCCATTGTATATATGTACCACATCTTCTTTATCCATTCCTCTGTTGATGGACGTGTAGGTTGCTTCCATGTCCTGGCTATTGTAAATAGTGCCGCTGTGAACATTGGGGTGCATGTGTCTTTTTGAATTATGGTTTTCTCTGGGTATATGCTCAGTAGTGGGATTGCTGGGTCATATGGTAGTTCTATTTTTAGTTTTTTAAGAAACCTCCATACTGTTTTCCATGGTGGCTATATCAGTTTACATTCCCACCAACAGTGCATGAGGATTCCCTTTTCTCCACACCCTCTCCAACATTTATTGTTTGTAGATTTTTTGATGATGGCCATTCTGACCAGTGTGAGGTGATACCTCATTGTAGTTTTGATTTGCATTTCTCTGATAATTAGTGATGTTGAGCATCTTTTCATGTGTTTGTTGGACATCCATGTGTCTTCTTTGGAGAAATGTCTATTTAGGTCTTCCACCCATTTTTTGATTGGTTGATTGTTTTTTTCATATTGAGCTGCATGAGCTGTTTGTATATTTTGGAGATTAATCGTTTGTCAGTTGCTTCGTTTGCAAATATTTTCTCTCATTCTGAGGGTTGTCTTTTGGTCTCGTTTATGGTTTCCTTTGCTGTGCAAGAGCTTTTAAGTTTCATTAGGTCCCATTTGTTTATTTTTGTTTTTATTTCCATTTCTCTAGGAGGTGGGTCAAAAAGGATCTTGCTGTTATTTATGTCATAGAGTGTTTTGCCTATGTTTTCCTCTAAGAGTTTTATAGTGTCTGGCCTTACATTTAGGTCTTTTATCCATTTTAAGCTTATTTTTGTGTATGATGTAGGAAGTGTTCTACTTTCATTCTTTTACATGTAGCTGTCCAGTTTTCCCAGCACCACTTATTGAAGAGGCTGTCTTTTCTCCATTGTATACTCTTACCTCCTTTATCAAAGATAAGGTGACCATATGTGCGTGGGTTTATCTGTGGGCTTTCTATTCTGTTCCATTGATCTATATTCTTGTTTTTGTGCCTGTACCATATTGTCTTGATTACTGTAGCTTTGTAGTATAGTCTGAAGTCCAGGTGCCTGATTCCTCCAGCTCCATTTTTCTTTCTCAAGATGGCTTTGGCTATTCGGGGTCTTTTGTGTTTCCATACAAAGTGAAATTTTTTGTTCTAGTTCTGTGAAAAATGCCATTGGTAGTTTGATCCCTATTGAATCTGTAGATTGCTTTGGGTAGTATAGTCATTTTCACAATGTTGATTCTTCCAATCCAAGAACATGGTATATCTCTCCATCTGTTGGTATCATCTTTAATTTCCTTCATCAGTGTCTTATAGTTTTCTGCATACAGGTCTTTTGTCTCCTTAGGTAGGTTTATTCCTAGGTATTTTATTCTTTTTGTTGCAGTGATAAGTGGGAGTGTTTCCTTAATTTCTCTTTCAGGTTTTTCATCATTAGTGTATAGAAATGCAAGAGATTTCTGTGCATTAATTTTGTATCCTGCTACTCTACCAAATTCATTGATTAGCTCTAGTAGTTTTCTGGTGGCATCTGTAGGATTCTCTATGTATAGTATCATGTCATCTGCAAACAGTGACAGCTTTACTTCTTCTTTTCTTTTCTTTTTTTTTTTTTAAACAATGGAAACTTTTTTTTTTAAAGATTTCTTTATTGATTGATTGATTGATTGATGGCTATGTTGGGTCTTCGTTTCTGCGCTAGGGCTTTCTCCAGTTGCGGCAAGTGGGGGCCACTCTTCATCGCGGTGCGCGGGCCTCTCACTATTGTGGCCTCTCTTGTTGCGGAGCACAGACTCCAGACGCGCAGGCTCAGTAGTTGTGGCTCACGGGCCCAGTTGCTCCACGGCATGTGGGATCCTCCCAGACCAGGGCCCGAACCCGTGTTCCCTGCATTAGCAGGCAGATTCTCAACCACTGCGCCACCAGGGAAGCCCAACTTCTTCTTTTCTGATTTGGATTCCTTTTATTTCTTTTTCTTCTCTGATTGCTGTGGCTAAGACTTCCAAACTATGTTGAATAATAGTGGTGAGAGTGGGC
This sequence comes from Balaenoptera acutorostrata, assembly GCF_949987535.1. NCBI lineage: Eukaryota > Metazoa > Chordata > Mammalia > Artiodactyla > Balaenopteridae > Balaenoptera > Balaenoptera acutorostrata. The sequence continues at coordinate 39,294,415 of NC_080079.1, forward strand.
AACCTTGTCTTGTTCCTGATCTTAGAGGAAATGGTTTCAGTTTTTCACCATTGAGAACGATGTTGGCTGTGGATTTGTCATATATGGCCTTTATTATGTTGAGGTAGTTTCCCTCTATGCCTACTTTCTGGAGACTTTATTATAAATGGGTGTTGAATTTTATCAAAGGCTTTTTCTGCATCCGTTGAGATTATCATATGGTTTTTCTCCTTCAGTTTGTTAATATGGTGTATCACATTGATTGATTTACATATATTGAAGAATCCTTGGATTCCTGGGATAAACCCCACTTGATCATGGTGTATGATCCTTTTAATGTGCTTTTGGATTCTGTTTGCTAGTATTTTGTTGAGGATTTTTGCAACTATGTTCATCAGAGATATTGGCCTGTAGTTTTCTTTTTTTGTGACATCTTTGTCTGGTTTTGGTATCAGGGTGATGGTGGCCTCGTAGAATGAGTTTGGGAGTATTCCTCCCTCTGCTATATTTTGGAAGAGTTTGAGAAGGATAGGTGTTAGCTCTTCTCTAAATGTTTGATAGAATTCCCCTGTGAAGCCATCTGGTCCTGGGCTTTTGTTTGTTGGAAGACTTTTAATCACAGTTTCAATTTCAGTGCTTGTGATTGGTCTCTTTATATTTTCTATTTCTTCCTGGTTCATTCTCGGAAGGTTGTGCTTTTTGAGAATTTGTCCATTTCTTCCAGGTTGTCCATTTTATTGGCATAGAGTTGCTTGTAGTAATCTCTCATGATCCTTTGTGTTTCTGCAGTGTCATTTGTTACTTCTCCTTTTTCATTTCTACTTCTGTTGATTTGAGTCGTCTCCCTTTTTTTCTTGATGAGTCTGGCTAATGGTTTATCAATTTTGTTTATCTTCTCAAAGAACCAGCTTTTAATTTTATTGATCTTTGCTATCGTTTCCTTCATTTCTTTTTCATTTATTTCTGATCTGATCTTTATGATTTCTTCTGCTTACTTTGGGGTATTTTTGTTCTTCTTTCTGTAATTGCTTTAGGTGTAAGTTTAGGTTGTTTATGAGATTTTTCTTGTTTCTTGAGGTAGGATTGTATTGCTATAAACTTCCCTCTTAGAACTGCTTTTGCTGCATCCTGTAGGTTTTGGGTCTTCGTGTTTTCATTGTCTTTTGTTTCTAGGCATTGTTTGATTTCCTCTTTGATTTCTTCAGTGATTCCTTGGTTATTTAGTAGCATTTTGCTTAGCTGCCATGTGTTTGTATTTTTTACAGTTTTTTTCCTGTAATTGATATCTAGTCTCTTAGCGTTGTGGTCGGAAAAGATACTTGATATGATTTCAATTTTCTTAAATTTACCAAGGCTTGCTTTGTGACCCAAGATATGGTCTATCCTGGAGAATGTTCCATGAGCACTTGAGAAGAAAGTGTATTCTGTTGCTTTTGGATGGAATGTCCTATAAATATCAATTAAGTCCATCTTGTTTAATGTGTCATTTAAAGCTTGTGCTTCCTTATTTAGTTTCATTTTGGGATTATGTGTCCATTGGTAAAGTGGCATGTTAAAAGACCCCCACTATTATTGTGTTACTGTCACTTTCTCCTTTCATGGTTGTTAACATTTGCCGTATATATTGAGGTTCTCCTATGTTGGGTGCATATATATTTACAATTATTATATCTTTTTCTTGGATTGATCCCTTGATCATTATGCAGTGTCCTTCCTTGTCTCTTTTGACAGTCTTTATTTTAAAGTCTGTTTTGTCTGATATGAGTATCGCTACTCCAGCTTTCTTTTGATTTCCATTTGCATGGAGTATCTTTTTCCATCCTCTCACTTTCAGTCTGTATGTGTCCCTAGATCTGAAGTGGGTCTCTTGTAGACAGCATATATGTGGGTCTGTTTTGTATCCGTTCAGCCAGCCTATGTCTTTCGGTTGGAGCAGTTAATACGTTTACATTTAAGGTAATTATCGATAAGAATGTTCTTATTGCCATTGGGTTAATTGTTTTATACTTGTTTTTGTAGTTCTCTTTTCTTTTCCTCTTTTGTTCTCTTGCAATTTGATGACTATATTTAGTGTTGTGTTTGGATTCCTTTTTCTTTTTTTTGTATGTATATCTATGGTCGATTTTTGGTTTGCAGTTACCATGAGTTTTTGATATTGCAGTCTGATATACCACTCTCTCTCTCTCTCTCTCTATATATATATACACACACATATATATATATATATATGTTTTAAGTTGCTGTTCTCAAGTTCAGATGCATTTCCAATATCATGCTTTTGTACTCTCCTCACAATTGCTGGTTTTGATACCATATCTGCATGTGGATGACTTTCTACCTTTACTGTATGTTTGCCTTTACCAGTGAGCTTCCATTCATAATTTTCTTGTTTCCACTTGTAGCCTTTAGCATTTGTTGTAAAGCTGGTTTGGTGATGCTGAATTCTCTTAGCTTTCGAGTGTCTGTAAAGCTTTTGATTTCTCTATCAAATCGAATGAGAGTTTTGCTGGGTAGAGTATTCTTGGTTGTAGGTTTTTTCCTTTCATCACTTTAAATATATCACGCCACTCCACTCCATTCTGGCCTACAGAGTTTTTGCTGAAAAAATCAGCTGATAACCTTATGGGGATTCCCTTGTATGTTATTTGTTTCTTTCCTGTTGTTGTTTTTAATATTTTCTCTGTCTTTAATTTTTTCAACTTTATTACTATGTGTCTCGGCATGTTCCTCCTTGGGTTTATTCTTCATGGGACTCTCTGCGCTTCCTGGACTTGAGTGACTGTTTCCTTTCCCACGTTAGGGAATTTTTCAGCTATGATCTATTAAAATATTTTCTCAGGCCCTTTCTCTCTTTTCTCCTTCTGGGACCCCTGTAATGTGAGTGTTAGTGTGTTTAATGTTATTCCATTGGTCTCTTAAGCTGTCCTCCTTTCTTTTCATTCTTTTTTCCTTATTGTGTTCCACAGCAGTGATTTCCACCATTCTGTCTTGCAGGTCAGTTATCTGTTCTTCTGCCTCAGTTATTTTGCTATTGTTTCTTTCTAGTGTATTTTTCATTTCGGTTATTGTATTCTTCAACTCTGTTTCTTTGTTCTTTATATCTCCTAGCTCTTTGTTAAACATTTCTTGTATCTTCTCAGTCTGTGCCTCCATTCTTTTCCCGAGATCATGGATCATCTTTACTATCATTACTCTGAATTCTTTTTCGGGTAGATATCTCCACTTCACTTAGTTGTTCTTCTGGGGTTTTATCTTGTTCCTTCATCTGGAACATATTTCTCTGCCGTCTCATTTTGTCTTAACTTTCTATGTTTGTGGTCTCCATTCCGCAGGCTGCAGTGTTATAGTTCCTCTTGCTTCTGGTGTCTGTCCCCTGGTGGATGAGGCTGGTCTAGAGACTTGTGCAGGCTTCCTGGCGGGAGGGACTTGTGCCTGCCCACTGGAGATTGGAGCTGGGTCTTGTCCCTCTGGTGGGCAGGGCCGTGTCAGGGGGTGTGTTTAGAGGCAGCTGTGGTCTCAGGAAGACTTTAGGCAGCCTGTCTGCTGATGGGTGGGGCTGTGTTCCAGCCCTGTTGGTTGGTTGGCCTGAGGCATCCCAGCACTGGATCCTACAGTGGGGCCTCATCTTGATGTCAAAATGGCAGACTTCAGGAGAGCTCATGCCAATGAGTACTCCCTAATACCTCTGCCACCAGTGTCCTCGTCCCCACAGTGAGCCACAGCCACCCTGCCTCCCCAGGAGACCCTCCAAGACCAGCACGTAGGTCTTCCCCAGGCTCCTGTGAAGTCACTGCTTTTTCCCTGGGTCCTGGTACACACAAGACCTTGAGCGTGCCCTCCATGTGTGGAGTTCCTGTAATCAAGCCCCACTGGCCTTCAAAGCCAAATGCTCTGGGGGCTCCTCCTGCTGATGCCAGACCCCCAGTCTGGGCAGCCTGACATGGGACTCAGAACTGTCACTCCTGTGGGAGAACTTCTGCAATATAATTACTTTCTAGTTTGTGGGTCACCCACCCAGCAGGTATGGGATTTGATTATATATTATACGATTGCACCCCTCCTACCCTCTCTTTGTGACTTCTTCTTTGTCTTTGGATGTAGAATATCTTTTTTGGTTGGTTCAAGTCTTTTTTGTTGATGGTTGTTCAGCAGTTAGTTGTGATTTTGGTGTTTTCATGAGAGAAGGCGAGTGCAAGTTCTTTTACTCTGACATCTTGTTTCCAGCCCAGCTCCATCGTTTCTTAGTTAAAGTGGGGCTGCATGTTTTTCCTTGCAAGCTCTCAGATGTTCTAAACTGTAATTTCCTTTTCTGTAAGGCTCTAAGGAATGATTAAAAGAAGCTAGAAAAAGAATCAACTGTGTATTTTAGTTTTGTCAGTGCCACACAACTTGACAGTACATTGTCACACATCATAAAGGCAGGCAGGGAAGTAGGGCGGTTAAATACATTTCCCTTGCTTGCTAATTTCTGACTAATGTAGCAAAAGGATGCTTCCAATTGGTACAGGCCTCTCCGTACTTTGAGTAGTCAAACTTATTTACATACATATATATTTTTAGTTTAAACTTAATTTTATACTTTCATTTTCATTAGTTGCTGATACTTATATACTTAACCACTTCCTGTCACATGCACCTTTCCAATTTTATACATGACAGTCTTCTGTCCTAGGCTTTGTCTCTTCCCGCTGAAAGGCTGTGAAAACCAAAATTAATGTCCCTTGGTATTCCCCCAGAGAGAAAGCCAGCTATATTGTTCAATTTACATCTTTGAGTTCCCATTTTCACCTAGTTCTTCACCTCTGAATATTCCATACTTTCTTGCCAGATCAATAATGTATTTTAAAAGAAAATTTTAAACAATTTTCTGGCATGTTTGGTTTTCTGCCATGTTTGGTTTTCTGCCATATTGCTGGAAATGGAAGTTCTAGAGCCATTTTTCTGTTTGGGTTTTTCCCCCCCCCTTCCATGTATCACCTATTTTATATCTCATGTATATAAAAACTTTTCTCATGGAAAAGTTTTGGGAAGGTTAATAATGTTCTTTCATTGTTTTAACTTCAGTAGGTATTTTCTATTTTGTAATCTGTTTTTGCCCCTTTTAAGAAAACATAGTTAGAGGGACTTCCCTGGTGGTGCAGTGGTTAAGTATCTGCCTGCCAGTGCAGGGTACACAGGTTTGAGCCCTGGTCCAGGAAGATCCCACATGTCACAGAGCAACTAAGTCCATGCGCCACAACTGCTGAGCCTGCGCACCTAGAGCCCATGCTCCACAACAAGAGACGCCACCGCAATGAGCAGCCTGTGCACCTCAGTGAAGACCCAAACGCAGCCAAAAAAAAAAAAATCAACCATTATTTCTTCAAATATTTTTTGTTTTCCATTTTCCTTGTGATCTTATCAAAAGCCATTTGGACATACCTTATTTATATTCCATGTTTTTTAATGTCTCTTTCATATTTTCTATCTCTTTGTGCTATATTCTGGGTAATTTCTTTACCTCTTCCAATTAGATAATTCTGGCTTCATTTGGATCCCTTCAGCTATGTAGCATTTTCATTGAGCTTATTATTTCAGTTATTATATTCTTCAGCTCTAGAAATTCTTTTAGACTCTTTTTCAGGTCTGCCAGATCAGTTTTGATGGTCTCTTGCCAGTTGGATTAGTAAAGCAGAGCCCTGGCATCAATTAGCTTTGTAACTTTGGCAGAATTATATAATCACCCTGTGTCTGAATAGAGGGGGTAATATCTATAAAGAGGGAAGAATTGTATCCACCTCAGAACTGTTGTAGGATTTTAAGGATTTAATCTGAGTAAAGTGCCTGTAACAGTATCTGGTATATATTTGCTACATAAGTATTTGCTATGTGATTTTTTTTTTAATTTCTTGTTTATTCCTTTAAATGTATTAACACTAATTTTATAGTCCATCTTCAATAATTCTAACATAGAAGTATTTGTACATCTTGTTCTATCATTTGAGTTTAAGATGGTTATTTCCTTGTGTGTTTTGTGATTCCATGGGAAAAATCATATTTGGTAGAACTTTATGTGTGAATTTTTGGAATCTACGTTGACGGTTTGCTGTTCTAAGAGGATTTTGTACTTGTCTCTGCCATGTTCTTTTCCAAAGACAGGTAAATTCAGGTTCAAGATCCATGTTAGCTGGCCATGAACCATGAAATCTCAGTGATTTAGTGTGTGTGTTTATATATCTTTCCAAGAACCAAGGCTTGACTCTGCCAAATAGGTTTTCTAATATTTCACCACTTTTCTCAGGCCATAATACTTCATGAGTCCCAACTTTATGTAGGGTGGTCTCTCATCACACACACCACTTTTAAAAATCTGTACGTGTCCATATGGTATGTGGTCAACTTCTACCCTTGCTTACCTCCATCATGTATAGGCTTTGTTGCTGGCTTCAGCTTAATTCCTTTACTTTTTTGCAGATTTATTGATTAATTTGAGTTTTTAAAAATATTTTATTATTTTTACATGTTTTGTAGCCAGAGGGTTTAAGGATCTCCTTTGTCCGCCACATTACCATAAATCAAAAGTGCTGAGACACTTAATTCTCAAGAAGAAAATTAAGCCCCGTGTCCTACATCACCGTTATGAAAGTATAATTTCATTTTGAGGGAAAATTGCCTTTAGTGTTTGTTTGATGATTAGAGAAGAAAGCACAACATAGATAAATTCTGGTGAATTACTAGAAACAATTTATATTAATTATTGGTTCTGAGAAATCTATTCAGTGAGTTTAGTTTGCAGGTTTCCAAAAACTAATTATCCTCCTAAGCAATAGTATTTAAAGTATGCAGAGAATTGAAGTTAGCCCATGTAAGAGAGAAATATTGATAGTTTAATATTGTATCTTATCAGAGTATTGTTTTAAAACCAAGGAAATAATGATAATAATATTATAAAATAATTTGGATGAAATACACTCCTTAGCCACTTCGTCCAGAGCCCCACAGTGTGGTTCTGATACAGCAAATTAAAATTGAATTTTTAGAACCATTTTTCTTTATTATACTAATAGTATTTACTGTTCTATTATGACAGACTTTTGAGGAAGAAAATAAAGATGTTGCTTTTAACTTTTTTGTGTGTTGAGGGGGTTAAAACGGCTATTACTAATTTGAATAATAGTTTTAGACATCTTCTTTAATAGGAACCAGTTAGCTTTCCTCTAAAATTGTCTATTCTGTGACTATGGATGGAGCCCAGTACCCCAGCTTACTTTCTTTGTTTCCTTGCCACAGAGGAAACAAAAATAGTTGAATGGCCCAATTAAACCTGTCACTAGTACTGTTCCAAGTTAGTCGATGATATATTCTTCATCTTGAGAGACATGAGACGTAAAAGCTAACATTATTTTTAGGGTATTCATTGACATAGTTCAGCTTTTGAGGCGTATATTTAGATCTGATTGTTTTAAATGTGAAATGATAAAAAAATTTATATTAATATTTTGTTTTAAAGATTTTTAGAAGTCTTACCTAATACCTAAAAGGTGCATTAATTTTGCTGCATAAATACTAAAAAATTACTGTTGCTTCCCATTTTTAATTTTAGCTTATTTGCACTAAATAGAGTTAATATATGTGTAAAGGTTATCTTTTTTGCCCCTTAAAATCACTCCTTAAAATTTACTTCTTTAAGTGATGTCAATCACCCTTGCTTTGCTTTTTCATTGTGAATATCTGTTATCACCCCAAATAAATTCATTAGGCCATGTTGTGCTAGATTTATCTGGATTCCTTGATCCTAAGTTTTAGTGTTTCATGTTTCATAATGGGTTTTTGTTTTGTTTCAGGCTGTTTACCTAGAACGTTTCTCAGAGTACAGCCCCTTTTTCAGTTTTTTTCAGGTGCTGCCTCAACCACAGTGCTTTTTGTGATTCTCTACAACATAATATGATCAGTCTTCAACAAGCTTCCATATCACTTTGAACTCTCTTTTAATACCTAATGAATACTCTATCTCAAAATATACTATATTAATCCTTTATCTTATACAATTAATTCATTTGATCACTTTTAAAGACTTTGTTTAGGTAGAAATTTTCCTTATTCTATAGAGTTGTAGAAAGTCAGTAAAGAAAAACAGGTAAGAGCATTAATATTTTGACTTTAGGATCACTTGACCCAAATACAAAATTGCATTATGTTATGGAACTATTTCTCAAATTTGTATGTATATTTTTTCCCTCTAGGTGGCAACCTCTCACAGTTAATTGAAAGTAATTTGGCAGTTGAGTAATGTTAAATGTAAAGAGTAGAAGTAGAATATAAGGAACTTCCCTGGCAGTCCAGTGGTTAAGACGCTACACTCCCAATACAGGGGGCACAGGTTCAATCCCTGGTCTGGGAGCTAAGATCCCACATGCTGCACAGCATAGCCTAAAAAAAAAAAAAGTAGACTATAAGAGCTAGTGTATTTTTCAACATGTTGTTCTGGAGTTAGATTTCAGATTATTTCAGAAATCTAAGACCTCTTAGGCTGAAATAAAAGTTTTCCTTAGAATACCAATAAATTTCATTTTGGATAACAGATGTGTGCTTAATTATATTATACAGAAATACCAACAAAAATGGTAATATTGAAGCCATTCAGAAATTAAATTGTTTTGTATATCTGTCTTTATTCGTGTTGATTTTTCATCTCTACGTTCTTTATAAATAAGTGGCATAGACCCAGAGGTTGGCAGGGCTGCCCAGCAACTTTTTTTCTGTTTTTTTTTTTAATATTCTACCCAGCATTTTGATGTTTGCTTTTATTCTGTTGCCCTTGTTTAAAATTGGATTGCTTGAGGTTTTATTTGCACTGAGAAGATGTCACCTGCAGTGCTGATAGTGCCATGAAATGATGATGTGAAATCTAGAGGAAAAAATAGATGATATCTATTACTCTTACCAGAATCCTCAGATTCTGGTAGGGGAAATGATTCTCTCCTTAATATTATTAAAGGACTTGAAGTATTCCCCTTATATATAATCCCAAGCTGTAACATAAATAGCTTTAAGTTATTCAAATGTAGCCACTGTGTAACCATATTTTGCAAAATACAATAGGTTTTAAAAAATTTTTATAATTCCTCAGTAACTGAATAATGTATTATTTTAGTTACTAAAAGTCTGGCAAAATGCATCAGCCTTACCAGCTTTGCTATCATTTGATGTATTTAGGATTAACTCTGATTTATATCTATAAATATTTGAGTAATACTGGATTACAATCATATTTCCTATAGAAGATTTAGTTTAAACCCCACTTAATTTTCTATATCTTCTAAGCCCTAGTAATAACAACCTAAAAGGAGTATTAATGGTATATTTAATACCTTTGTTTTCTTTATATATTTAGGTCATAGTGATGGGAGCTACTAATCGTCCTCAGGATCTTGACTCAGCTATAATGAGAAGAATGCCTACGAGATTTCATATCAACCAGCCTGTAGGTGGATTTGATTGATATTATGAACAGTTAAATATTTGCTTTTTTACATGTCTTTATCTGTGATTTCACAAAGGGAATGATTAAAAAATAAGACTTATTATTTATGACAGGCAGGGAAGGAATAGGGCAAGAATCCCCCTAATTACTTTTGTCCTTTCCATTCCTTTTCTTGCTTTTTAAATTTTTCTTTCCTAAGATCAATGTTATTTGCTTCTCTTCAAAGTATCTCATTACCTCAAGTTTGCCTAGACACTTCAGTGATTTTCTTTAGAATGCAGCAAAGTTATCTATGGAAGATACATAAGAAAATGTAAATTATAGTTTTGGTTTAGGATAGGATGAAATTAGGGTTTTCGGGTTAAAGAACCATTCTGAAGGCCTGACAGGAAGAACACCTGGTATTTATTTGATTAATTATTGGCAGTGCTTTCCTGTGGCAAGATTAATGATTAACCAGTAGCTATGATATTACACTTTAACATAAGAATGCAAATGTGAGGGTGGTATTGAACCGGTAGTAAGTATCTTCTTCTAGCATTCTTTTTTGCTAGTTAAAAGTACCCTCAAGTAGAGGGTTATAACTTGATACTTTTTTGCACAAAATCCCTAAATCCTGAATTTTGTCTGATTTTAGATTAAAGGAGAAAAAACCAAACAGGGTTAGTAATAGACTATATGCACCATACAATCAGCATGTTACATATATTGCTATGTAGAAGAACTTACACTGTCACTTCTTTCAAAATTAAAATCTCTGGCCTAAAAATATTTGCCCCATTTTATATTCTTCAGCTTAACAGTTTGTAGCAGTAAACATGGTTTCCTGAAATTGGCGGCTATGGCCTCTGCACAGTTACTCTGGCTGGCTCTTTGCTGCAGCTGCAGCCTCTGATTCTTCTGAGGGTATACATTTACTTAGGCAGTCTGTTAGAAAATCTACCTGATGATTCGGTGCAGAGATTTTTTAATGTGATATAGGAGACTAGAAAATGTACTTAGTATGACTAATATTTATTGAGCGTTAATATGTGTCAGACACCTGCCAGGCTCTGGTGAATAGAGCGTGGCCCCTGTCCTAAAAGAACTCTGTATTTCAGGGGAGCTGGACACAAAAATAAATAATGTAAAATGGAGGCTTCCCTGGCAGTCCAGTGGTTAAGACTCCGTGCTTCCACTGCAGGGGACATGGGTTCGATCCCTGCTTGGGGAACTAAGTTATCCTGCGTGGCACGTGGCCAAAAAAAAAAAAAAATGTAAAATGTACTTTACAAAAGTATGCTTAAAGAACTGTGAGCACCTGAGATGATGATGAAAACATAATTCTGTCTGAGGCGTTAGTGAAACCTACAGAATCCAGCTGGACCTTGAAGGATGAAGGATGGTAGCAATTTGACAAGTGAAGCGGAGAAATGCTTTTCTACCAGAATGAAGAAAGGCAAGGAGGTGTGGAAGCACATATTTAATGGTGACTTCTGGGGATAGTTCAGTTAGGGGGCATCAAGGAAAGTAGGTGGGGATGAGACTGGAAAGGTTGACTGCTGAAGGTTTAGATGAACTTTGTATGCTTCACACAAGATATTTCATCTTATTTTGTTACCAAGACATCAGAATATTTTTAGAGATAATCAGTTCACCTCAGTGGTTCTGAAGGTAAAGATTATATTGATAGAATCTCTGCTTATAGTCTAAGAGCAAACAAAGGGTTTTGATGTACAGTAGAATAGAACATAGGGTACAGCAGCATGGAAAGTAGCCTTTACTAAAGTTGTAAGTTTAATATATTTTTGTATGAGTTCAAAATAGGTTGTAAAAGATTTTGTCAAATTTGTCATAAACTTGTGTACTCGTAATGTAGAAACTAGGATTTTTATAATCCCCCTCTTCATTCTGTTTTTAGTGAACACACACACGCACTTTATAGGGTAATTTTTTTCTTACTGTTTAACTATGATAACAAAGTGTATGATTAACCTTACCTTAAAACTCCTTTCCAAGTTAAATGCTTATTAACAAAAAGTACTTATTGGTGATCGCATAACATACCAAATTAACCTTCATACTTAACACATTTGAATTACAGAAACAGCAGTTTGGTTTTGTTTTTCAGGTCATTTAATTTGGTACTCATTGTAACCAGCTCTGTTTTTTTCAGTGGTTGTGGGTATAGGGATGAGTTCAGCCATAATAATCTTTAAAAGCATTCATATTTACCGTATATGTAAGATATTCTATAAAAACTTCTATTCTCTAGTAATATGAAGCATCAGTGGGGGGGGAAGCATACAAGCATATAAACAAATATGCTATTAACACTAAATAAAATTCACCAATATAAATTAGTGGACATGGAAGTTATATGCTGAATGGAAGAACTGAGCAGGTATTGTTGCCACATCTTCCAGTTCCTGATAAAAAATTTTATGGCAGCAGTGAGTTTTCAGAAGTTTCCTAAATTAAGAAAAGGAGATTTGCAGAGCTGTAGAGGAAAGACATTGGTAGTCATAGGAATCCATTTACTCACTCAAGAAACATTTAAGGGCATGTTATTTTCCAGATATGGTACTAGGCACTGGGGATTCAGAATAAGAAGATATAGTTCAGTAAGACAACCACAAATGATTACTCTAGAGTCTAGAATCTAGACCTTGCTTTAGTCAAAAGTTTCTATGACCTGTCAGAGTTTCTGTCATTTCTTTTTTTTTTTTTTTTTTTAAATTTTATTTATTTATTTATTTATTTATTTATTTATTTATTTATTTATTTATGGCTGAGTTGGGTCTTCGTTTCTGTGCGAGGGCTTTCTCCAGTTGTGGCAAGCGGGGGCCACTCTTCATCGCGGTGCGCGGGCCTCTCACCATCGCGGCCTCTCCTGTCGCGGAGCACAGGCTCCAGACGCGCAGGCTCAGCAGTTGTGGCTCACGGGCGTAATTGCTCCGCGGCATGTGGGATCCTCCCAGACCAGGGCTCGAACCCGTGTCCCCTGCATTGGCAGGCAGACTCTCAACCACTGCGCCATCAGGGAAGCCCTGTCATTTCTTATAGGTATTGTCAGGTAGTTTACAAGGAAAGGAAGAAATATTAGGAAAATTAGTTGATCCTTTTTTTTTTTTAAATGCTAACTCGAAATTATCCTGGTTTTAGGCCCTAAAACAAAGAGAAGCAATCCTGAAACTCATCTTGAAAAATGAAAATGTAAGTAGAAAATTACATTTTTTCCCCATCCTATAAATATAAAAATATTTATGTTCATAAAATCATTTTAGACAGAAATGAAAAAGGAACCTGGGCATAATGTAGCTTTGAACTTGTAAATTACTGTAAAACTCTTGGCTGCTCATACAACTCAATTATTATGGCATATTTGAACTAATTAAAGGTAATTTGCTTTTTGAAAAGCTATGTGTTTTCATATCTACAGATTAAAATCCTCTTTGATATTTTTCAGACTGGCTTCCTATTATATAAGATAGATTTGTTTTTGCAGAGAAGTATGGGGAGGTTTTGGTTTTTATTTAATTGCAATATTTTTTGAAGTTGGAATTTAGAATTAAGGTACGATAATCAAAATCTTCAGTCGTTTGTATTTTAAAAATAGGTGATATAGTCACATTTCAAAAACTAAAATATATATATTAAATGGTGTACAGGGAAAAGTCTCATATCTCCCTTATATTTCTTCTGTATCTTTTCAGATGGCGTTATTCCTATACAAGCAAATTAGAATATAATGTTATACCTCTCCTCTTTTCTACATAAACCATATCAATAAACCATATACAGTTTTCTCTGTTGCTCTTTTCACTTATTTTTGAGATTCCATATTAGCATATGGTTTCCTCATTCTGTTCTCTCTCTCTTTTTTCTTTTGCACTGCATAGGATTCCATTGTATGGATATAACATAATTTATTTAATCAGTGCCACATTGAAGGACATTTGGGTTGATTCCAGTCTTTCACTACTGTAAAAATGCTGCATTGAATAACCTTGTACATACATCATTTCACACTTGTGCCAGGAATATTAGTAGGGTGAATTTTCCAGAAGAAAAATTGCTAGATCAAAGGGTATGATATTCATAATTTTGGTAGTAGTTGCCAAATTGTTCATGCCAATTTACTCTTTTTTTTTTTAATTTATTTTATTTTTATTTTTGGCTGCGTGGGTCTTCGTTGCTGCGCAAAGGCTTTCTCTAGTTGCGGCAAGTGGGGGCTACTCTTCATTGCGGTGCGCAGGCTTCTCTTTGCAGTGGCTTCTCTTGTTGCAGAGCACGGGCTTCAGTAGTTGTGGCGTGCAGGCTCAGTAGTGGCTCGCAGGCTCTAGAGCACAGGGTCAGTAGTTGAGCCGCACAGGCATGTGGGATCTTCCTGGACCAGGGATCGAACCCTGTATTGGCAGGTGGATTCTTAACCACTGCACCACTAGGGAAGTCCCCCAATTTACTCTTACATCAGCAATATTAGAGTGCCTCTTGCCCTATAGCCTTGCCAACAGAATGTTATGAAACTTTGTGCCAACATGATAGGTAGAAAATGGTATCTCATTATAGTTTTAATTTACATTGAGGGATGAAATGAGCAGTATATGTTTAAGAGCCTGTAGAATTTGTGTGTGTGTGTGTGTGTGTGTGTGAAATACCTGTTCATTTTCTCTGCCTATTTTTCTATTAGAATGGTTTTTTTCTTGTAGATTTGTAGGAACTCTAATGTATTAGGGAAATTTGCCCTTTGTTTATATGATTTGAAAATATTTTTTCCTAGTTTGTCTTGATTTTACTGGATTTTTTTCCCCCTTTATGGCTTCTGAGTTTTGATCTAAATTAAAAAGTCCTTTTCCACTACCATGTTTGTAAAGGACATTTCTATATTCTCCAACTCTTGCTACTTGTTTTTCCAAAACTCTGTAACCAAGTATATTTTAATAACAGTATTCCTCACTCTCATAAACTTCATATGTAAACTCACTATTTGAACTTGCTATCTAAATTAAGAAACCAATTAACTTCCCGTAGTGAGGCATACTTATATTTCAGTGGTTTTCATGCTTCCTTGAATCACCATCATCCCATGGCTAATTCTGCTTCATCCATACCCTATCTACTTCCTTACCTCCCATGTTTTCCCATCATATCTCATCTGTAAATATTTTAATTATAGCTCTAAAAGGAAGGATTCTTTTCTTTATTTAACCTAACCTCATTACCATTGTTATACTTAAGCAAAAAATGACATAAATTTGTTACTATCATTGAATATCTAGTCTCTTCAAATTTCTAATTGTCTCCTAAACATCTTTTTTTTTTTTAAACCATATATTTGTTTGACTCAGGATCCATATAAAGTTTGTAATTTTCAATTATTTCAGATTTTAAATCTCTTTTAATCTATAGACTATAGATTCTCCCTTCATGTCTCTGGTCCTTTCCCTCTTCCCCTTTCAATTTATTTGTTGAAAAAAACCACGTTGGGTTTGTCCAGATTTTTCCATAGTGTGAATTTTGCTGATTATACAAGGAGCAGTAATTCCTCTAAAATTGGTAGTTGGATCAAGAGACTGGATGAGATTAGGTTCAGTTGGAGAGAGGACTACTTCTTGGGTAGAATTATATTCTTTCATTAGGAGATACATAATATCTGGACGTCCATTATGGTTTTATGGTTTACGTTTAAATCTTTGCTATAATTGGTATTTATCCAGATGTATGATGTGTGCTATGAATTGAATTTTGCTTTTGTTTTTCCAAATGGATACCCAGTTGTCCCAACACCATTTTTTGGAATAGTCCATCCTTTCCTCATTAGAGAAGCCACCTTTATCACATACTAAATTCTCGTATGTATTGGCTATGTTTCTGGACTTTGAATTCAGGTCATTGGTCTTTACTGTGTTTATTCACCAGCACCACACTTTTTTTTTTTTTTTTCTTTTTTCTTTTTTTGGCTTTGTTGGGTCTTCGTTGCAGCGAGCGGGGGCTGCTCTTCGTTGCGGTGTACAGGCTTCTCTTTGCAGTGGCTTCTCTTGTTGTGGAGCACGGGCTCTAGGTGCTCAGGCTTCAGTAGTTATGGCACGTGGACTCAGTAGTCGTGGCTCGTGGGCTCTAGAGCACAGGCTCAGTAGTTGTGGCGCACGGGCTTAGTTGCTTCGCGACATGTAGGATCTTCCTGGACCAGGGCACAAACCCGTGTCCCCTGCATTGGCAGGTGGATTCTTAACCACTGCGCCACCAAGGAAGTCCCCACCACACTCTTAATTATTAAGGTTTTGTAAGTTTTAATATCAGGTAGGGCTAGACACCTCTTGTTGTCCCCCAGCCCACAGTTTCTTGGTATGTTATTTTTTCTGTATGAATTTTAAATTAAGTTGTCTTATTCAAGAAAAAAAACACTAGTGTTTTTGGTGGATCATAATCTAAGAGAATTAAGATATTTTTGATGTTGACTCTTTCTCCCCGGAAGCATTTATGTCTTTCTGGTTGTTCAAGTCTTGTATCTTTCAGTGGTGTTCTGTTCATTTATTTCTTTACAATATATCAAAATAACATATATGCTATTTGCTAAAGTTTAAAGTGTCTAACAAATTACAGAGATTAGATCATTGGTTACTAACCATTTTGGGGATCATAGAGCCCTTTAATAAAGAGATAAAGCTATGTCGTCTTCCCTTTAAAAACTGCGTATACACTTGAAATGTTTTGTATAGTTTCGGGGAAATTCCTAAAACCTTGCATATATTCTGGGTAAGGAACTCCTGTCCTCCATGAATGAGAAATCAACAAATTACATTTTGCCTTTTAACTGAATATTTGATTACTGCTTTCAAGAAGACATTGCGTAGTTGTAGTACTGTTTAGATAAAACAGGCTCCATTGGTCAACCTTTGATAAGGATAGGCATTGATGAACAGAGAAGAAAACAAAGGGGATTAAATGAGTTCACAAGATCTTTTGAAATAGAATGGCTATGATGTGGCTAGAAATTTAACAGGTATTACAAGGTAGTTGTGAACAATTTTGCGGAGACTTCAGGTTAACTAATACAGTTATTTAAAAAAATTTTAATGAAGTGTGGCTGGAAGTTAACATTTTTGAACCCCGTATATGTGGTCCAGTGTAAATATAGGTGATATAGGTCATTGATATATAGATGATGAATGTAAATTATGAGATGTAAGCTCTATGTCTCATATGATAGCCATACTTTACACAGGCCATTAAATTTTAGCATTTAAATTTAAGACACTACTCATTATGCCTAATTTAAACTTTGATTTTAGTGTTCTGCTTTTTTTAACAGTAGTATCTTTGGAAATTCTTTTAGAATTACATTTGTCATTGGTACAGGCAACTTTTAGCATTCTGTTTCTTATTTATGAAAGTACAAAGAATTAGTGTCTAATCAGTTTTATGATGCAGAATATGAGTGCTCTCTGGATAATTGCTGACATGGGAATGTCTTATTTCCTACTAGCTGGTATTTATATGCTGGAGGCATATTGTTACTTCAATGGAATATGAAAGAAATTAATGTAATTTTGTTAAAAGATGCCTCAAATCAGTAGCACACACATTTATTTAATAAGATGAGCATTATCATGCGTATACATTCCTGAGCAGAATTAGAGTTTTTGATGCAAACAGATGGCTAGACTTTTATATTTTGAGTTTTTCTCTGAAGAAAAGAATGAAGCTTTTGAAATGACACTGTTTTCCAGTCTTTCACAATTCTCTATTGATAGATCCGTAACATGACCCACTCATTTAAAAAAAATAGTCCATGTCTAAAAAAGATAGTATACTGGTTTGGGCTTAACGTTTTAAGTATGAAAGAATTAGAACTAATAACATTTATATCTGATACAAGTATCATGTCTGACACTACAGTAAGTATAGTTTTTGTTCCCTATACAGACTAACCTGAATTTATATATTTTCTGTAACAGTGGGAATAGTTAACAAGCATGGGTTTAGGAGACAGACCTGAGGATCCCATTCTGGCTTGACCATTTCCTACTGTGTGACCTTGAGCAAATATTGTTAGCATCTCTGTGCCTCATTTTCTCACTTGGAAATCGGAGATAATGCCAACAATCTCATAGAGTCGGTTTGAGAATTTAAATTATATAATATATGTAAAATGCTTTGATTATTATGCAGTGTACAGTCAATGGCAGGTATAGTGAATAACCGCACACAAATAAGTGCTATTCTTTCAAGCTATTTTGGACGTTCATTAATTTATTCCTATTTTGCTCCCAGTACTCAAAACCTTTTTTTAACTTGGGAATTGCCTTCATACTTGCCTAATAAAAATAATTCTCATTATTTCACGGTTTATCTAGAGCCATTATCTTAAAATAAAAAGGGCTACTTTTAGAGTGCTTGCTGTGTGCCAAGCATTGTGGTAAGATACACATCGTTTTATTTAATCCTCAATTCATCTAAGCAGTACATATTAGTACTCTTTTACACTTCTCTGGAAACTGAAATGAGTTACTCAGGTTTACATAGCAAAGTAGTGATGGAGCCTTTCTCTTAACCGTTATGGAATGCTATCTCTGTTTACTAATCTTTCTCCCCCAATGACTGGAATTTTCTATTTATTCTTTTCTTATACTTGTTCATCTTTGTGACTTTATCACCCTGTCATGCACAAGATTTGTGAGTGGTTAGAACATAGTGTGGCCCAGCAAAGGAGAAGGCAAAGGATAGGGTGGAGGTGTTGATTGTTTGAGGGAGGAGGACTAATTTTTAACATCTCGGAGAATAATTTGGAAGGTCTTTTATTTTAGACATATACACAGATAACTTTAAATCTAGCACCTGGATTTAAAAGGTGATCCTAATATATTTTGCTTCATGTCAGCCCCTCCCCCCCTCCCTCACCCCACACCATCCTTGGTAGCCTGCTGTAGAGAGCGCTCAGCACTATCCTGAAGTTCGTTATGTGTATTTCCATAAATGTGTGTGGATAGATACATAATACAGGTACAGGTGCAGGTTATTTTTTCTCTTTCACTGTTACAAACTATAGAGAAATTAGGTCCTTGTATACGTCTGATTTCCTATGTACACGTGAGTTTCTGAGGCACACAAAAAAGTTTAAACTACAAAGAGAATAGAAAAGTCTGACTGTAATCAGACTTAAGGCTTCTTGAAGTATGACAAGATACAGTGAACAAAGTGCAAGAACAGGTCACAGGGAAAACATTTGCAACCCTATAACCAACAAAGGACTAATATCCAGATTATACAGAATTCCTGTAATCAGTGTGTCAGCTTTTATGTTTGTCCATTAGATCACAGATTCTAACTATAACTAGCCCTAGGAACTTATCGTCTTATATCCCCAGTATTGTTTTTACAAATCTCCCAGTATTGTTGCGGGTTTGTCCATTTGTTATATTTTTCTGGTGAATTATTTTTTATCATTATGTAATAATTTCTGTTTGTGTGTGTGGTGATTACTGATAAATTTGCATTTGTTCTTTTTTATTTTAGTGCTTTCCATGTATTATGCTTTTTTTTTCCTCCCTGGACTCCCCCCACCCACCCCCTGCCCACACCTCCCCCTTTCCCCCTCCAGTTCCCCCACCTCCCCACCAGTCCTTCGTTCTTCAGTGTTGCTCTTGTGTTCTTCATTCCTGTTTCCCTCTTCCTCTAGTCATTTGGAAGGTACACATTCTCTTTTAGTGCTACTTAGTTCTTTACCCCAAATTAAATGATTATTATTACTGTTTTTATATATTAAAGCTTAGATTTATCTATATGTAGTTTACCATTTTCCTTGCCTGTTCCACACCTACCTTCTGGGTGCAGTTTCCTTTTTATCAAAGAATATGTGATTTCTCTTTATTTAACCTCCACATTTAGGACTGAGAACCCTGTCATGTGAGGTCACAGTTGCAGAGTTAACAGTACATCCCATGTTGTCTTACCTCCAAGTCTCTTGTCCTTGTGTAGAGTTACACGGGGTCTTCCACAAAGACAAATGGGAATTTAGTAACAAATGAAGATGGCATTTCCAGTCAACTTGGGGAAAATAAATGTTAAGACAAACGGTTAGCTATATGGGGGAAAAAATACAGCTGGATCTTTACTGCATTGTGTTCAAATCCTGGCTCTGGCAATGGTGTGACCTTGGGCAATTTATTTAACCTCTGCAGATTTTACTATTTTCTGAAAAGGAAAATGAGACTACTTCCCTGTCAGGATTAAATGAGAATACTCCATGTAAAGTACTTAATACAGCGAATGATATATAAGAATCATTTAATACATGGTAGTTACTATAATTAATTTTTTTCTTTCTCATTTTCTCTTCTTAAGCTACATATCAGCTTTTAAGTATCCCAAGTCTGTTATGTGCCCAGGAGGATCACTTAATTGGCTTGACTGTATAAGCTTAGGTTGGGGAGCAAAACCATAGGTGCTGAATTAGTGTTGAGGTAGTAGAATATCAAAGCATTACAGTTAAAATGAGGGTTAGAATATTTTAGTAGAATATGATTTTTGTAATATCATAATATTACAAAAATCAGGTCTCAGGACTTAATGATACAGGCTATTTGCCAAGTATGTTGACTATATTATAAAAAAGTGTCAAAGTGGGACCTTCCTAAGAGGCACCAAAGTCAATCCAGCAATATTCGAATGCCTATTCTTCCCCATCACTTTGTGATGTATCTAGTAAGACTTATTTATGTTTTGGTCATAATGACAATTACTGAAAATTAGATTTCAAATTTTAAGCTTTTATGGTTAAAAAAAGAAAACTTCTAGAGACTGAAAATACTATCTATTGATTCTCCTTCCATGCTGTTCCAATATGCTTAACTTTCTTTAATTCTAAGAACGTTTGGATATATCTTTTGCAGTATATTTTACATTTTTTTTAAAGCATGTTTTACATTTGTTTAAGGTGGATAGGCATGTGGACCTGCTGGAAGTTGCCCAGGAAACTGATGGGTTTTCAGGAAGTGACCTAAAGGAGATGTGTCGAGACGCTGCCCTCCTCTGTGTCAGGGAATATGTTAATTCCACATCAGAAGACAGGTGTGTGTATTTAGAGTTGATCTCTTAGTATTTGTCAAACCCTTTTAGAGCTTTTGGGATAGTTTCTTTTATTTTGCTTTATAATACCAACTCTGCTTATGGAATAAAAAGGTAAATTGGAATTTAAAATTCCCCTAACGTTATTTATTGCCTTTTTTCTGAAGGAGAATTCTGGAAATGAATTTGCAAGGGAGGGTGGTTTGGGGAAGCATCTGAAATGAAGAGAAAGAAGTAAAAGCTGAATTTCTACTGGAAATCCATGAACTGGGTTAATCCATTTAATCTGGGTTACAGAAAGCTGACAAACTTAAGCTTACCCTTCTCTACCAGGAAAACAGCTGCTCTGGTATCCCTGGATTGCTTTTGTATTTTAAATTTTTACATTATGGAAATGAGTGCCTTGTCTTCCAGAAATTTCACATTTATGGGGACGTTGCTGTGCACTAGACTTCAACTTGTTAATAATGTATTTACTAAAAAAGAAGTCATTTGTCACTGCAGCAAACTTGAAACCAGTTTCAAAGTATCTTGAGCTTGAGAAACCAATCTTGTACCAGCTGTATTAGTGAACTGGAATATGGAATAATGCAGCTCTGATGAACAGAAGTCCTGTGTTTCCCATAAGGCCACTTGCCCTGAACCAGTATAACACTGCATTTCTAAGCCCCTGTTCAAAATATCAACCTTCTAAGGTGACTCTTAACAAACCAGTGTACTTTGGGGGCTTGTGTCGAATGAGTTCTCTACCTCTTGCCCCATTGTTTCTCAGTCTCCCTTCTTCATCCCCTGAGGCTTTCATTCCAAGTGACCTGGATTTGCCTGTCTTATTCATGTGTTTAATTACATTGTATTGCCTAGCAAGCTTTGCCAAAAAAGGTTTCTCTTGGTATAGAAAGGTTTGCATGAAAGCTACCCTGTTAACTTGGAGCTGTGCCTGCACTGGTTCTGGACCTATCTTTAGTGTTCCCTTGGGCCCCTTCGTGGAGAGGGTAACTCCATTTATTTGTTGCCAGATTAATCCAGCTACTCTAGCACTAAAATTGGGAATACTTTTGACCTCTGTAGCTAAGAATCTTATCTTCTGAAGATTTTTATTCTTGTATATATTAAGAGGAGAAAACAAAACCCTATGAATAAATTTTACTTAAATCAATTATTTTAATGAAAATTCTGTTTTTCTGCTGTCCTTAAAGCCCTGAAAATGTTATATTTCAATGCGAAAAGTCTGGGTAATAGACTTAGGTTATCATAACTTTTTCCCTGAATTATTTTTCCTAAGTGTTTATAAGTTACAAAGGAGACATTATATATTGGATCATATTTTTCTCCTTATTGAAGTGGGTAGGACTTAGAGTAGTTGGTTTTTATTAGTAGGAATGAATTTTATTTTCAGTTTATCAAAAGCTAAACACATGCATGAATATTATATACCTAAGACTGCTACTTTTTAATTCCAGTTTTCATGGGAATAACTTTTGAATCCTTGATTAGAATTATAATCCCATTTAGATCAACTTTCACACCTTTATATTCTTAGTGTGAAGTATTTGATTTTAGTTACCAAGCTATAATGTTTATAGCCAGCCATTTTAGCTTCCTACCTCTTGCTGGTAAGTGCTTTTTAAAAATCTCTTAAGACATTTATATGCATAGATTAATTCCTTGGAAGAATTCACGTGAAGCTGTAAATTGTGGTTGTCTTTGGGGACTTGAATGGGTAAGAGACTTCATTTTTTAGTCTTGGTAAAATATTTTAGGGAGATGTATTCTAAAATTATTTGAATATTTGGTGGGTTTTTTTTCTTGCATTTTAGCCATGATGAAGATGAAATTCGACCTGTGCAACAACAGGACCTGCATCGGGCAATTGAAAAGATGAAGAAATCAAAGGATGCAGCATTTCAGAATGTTTTAACACACGTTTGTTTAGATTGAGAGTAAAGATAATTTGTACAGTTCAATGTGATCCAGTTTGGTGTGCCCTCTTAACATTAGTGGAAATAGAACAGAAGGAGGAGTGTTCTTTAAACAGTGAGGGAGTTACATGTTCATGACACTGGTTTTATACTCTGAATTCTAAGTTATTGAGATATAGTTGTTATATAAATGGTATTACTACTTGTGGAAAATCATGAGGAGGAACAATTTAATTAGTCTGAGTGTGGGTGCTTGTGTTTGACCTCTTTAGCCATATGTTGCAGACTTATAGCATCTAAGCTGGTCTTAAAGTAACAAATGATTTACTGAGTCATTAGTGAGAATTGGGGACGTGGCTAAGTGCTGGTTTCTAGATATGTGAGTGTGTGTGTGTGTGTGTGTGTGCGTGCGTGCGTGCATGCATGTGTGTATATTAAATGTATATATTCACACATTTTATATTGACATTCTGTAAATAGGTTTGAATACAGAAACTTTTTTTTACTCCAACTACTGAATCAAAAAGTACCAAATAGCATATCTCAAAACTAAGGTTAATGGTTGTGTCTGAAAGGTACAGTGATTCAGCCATTTCTAGTTGTCACTTGTTTCAGCTGTTGTTTGTGTTTTTTTGTGTTTTCTGAGGTGAGTGTTTCTCTGCAGTTGAAGTTGGAGTCACCGCGTCAGAGGCTTAGCTGTGGCTCAGTTATGGTTGTCAGGGTAGTCAGGTAAAAGACTTGCTCAGCGGTCAGCACTGAGTGCTTGTCAGCCCCTTGGGTGACCAGAACTGACTTCATCTCCTCTGCAAGCACACTGAGTAGAGACATTTTTTTAATTGATACATGTGAAGGTGGACTGAAAGCCTTTCAGAAGAATGGCTTTGAAAAACCTCAGTGCCATTCAGTACATGTATGTGACTTTCCTTTTTTCATTTAATGTAACAGTTCTGTTGTAACCATGGTTTATTAGTATTATTTTAAAATTACATGTTCTTTAATTATGGTCACATATAATTTGGTCATCAAAAATGAAATGATAGTTTAAAACAACTAGCTGTTACTATATGTGCTAAAAATACCCATTTTGTAATTTTAATTTTTTTTCTTAGCATATTATAAATTATGCCCTACTTAGTACAGATATGCACAGCAGAATCCCCATATTGTATCTTTAGCCATTTGATGCTATGTGCACAAAATATGACACTTTTTTTGTCCAAAATTTCATTAACCAGAATTCTGTTATAGGCACTTAAACATACAGCATGAGGAAAATGGCACAATATGATCTTGAGGTGCCTTCTGAATTTTTGTTTTCATTGTATTTCTTTGAAAATTCTCAATCTTAATTCATGAGCTACTGGATTAATTTCTTCGATAATAAGTCTCTCACTAGAACCCGTTGGATAGTTTGTTCTTCATTTGTTCTTTGAATGGTGGGTGGGGTAGAGGTTCAAGTTTTGAAAAATTGTGAAGATGATTGAAAAATTGAATGCAAAACATAAGATACCAAAAATAAAATATTTCATCTCCATTTTTAATAACTATATAATACTATTATTTTATAAATATGTAATAAAGAGGTCCCTCTTAATTGAGTTTTCTCTACTTACTCCTTTGTCTTTTTCAGTTATGTAAAATTTTCTGGGGTTGTTTTGGTTTATAAAACTTGCCCTTGGACTGTTTCCGTCTTGCCATGTAACTTTTATAGCATACATTCTAGTATATAACCATTATTTTGTTTTAGTATGAATTTCAGTAGTCATTTAATTTTAATCTGATGGCAAACTGATCAAAAATAGGAGTGACATATCTCTCTTCATGTCCTTTCTTTTTATCTTCTTTTAAATTCAGAATATCCGATAGTAGTAGTTAAATTTATCATAGTTTGAATCATCAAATGAAGTTAGAGAAATACACTAAAGCCAACAACACATGACTCATCTAGGCATCTTAATATCTTAAAGTAATTGAGGAAACTTTGCTATATGATTTTAAGGAACATTTAGTGTTATATAATATATCCTTTGCTGTAGACATATTTGATGTAAGCTTTTGGTATGCATTGGATTCTAGGTTCTAAGGTATTTCATTTTGGCTAACAGTTAAAAGTACTGGATCTAGAGTTAGACTGCCTGAGTTTAAATCCAGGCTCCCTATTAATTAACTGTGTATAGTTGGACTAGACACGTAACTTAGTGAGACTCAGTTCCTCATTTATAAAATGGAGTGACAGTGGCACTCATCTTATAGGGTGTGTAATGAGATGATGTATGTAGCATAGTGCCTTCCATAGTACTGTTCAGATGTTTGCTGTCACATTATTTTATTGCTTTTACACACTGATGTACACATCTGTTTGACCAGGCTCAATTTTTAAGCATTCTCCATGCTTAAACTATTTCCATGATCCCTAGATCTCTACTCTAGGGATTGAGATGAAATGATCACCTGTGATGTTTCTCTAAAAGCCTCATTGTTGGAAGACATCTGGTAAGTCTGATGTGTTTCAAACTATTCCTTGGCCTTTTTAAAATAGAGTTTAGAAACTAAATATTTGAATCAATTCAGTATCTCCTTTCCAATTTATCTCCTTTCTCATTCAACCCTGCACCTGCAGGGTGATGCAGAACTCACTGTGTTATCAATAGCTGGATTGGAGTAATGTAAATATTCTATATGATCACAATAATCTAACATTACTTAGTAGCTATAACTTGAAGGTTTGGAGTCGAGGATGTCTCAAGCTTTGAGTGTGCCTAAATAAAAATGGTAGGAATTTCGTTGGTAGGAATTTTTCTTTTTTAAACTAGAATTGTTTTATTTGTGGACAAATGTTACATCTTCTTCTGGATAAAGGAAATGAATTCGATGATGTATATTTTATAATTCTCTTTTTAGCTTCTCTTAAGGTCAATGTCAGAATATTGAATAGAATTCTGATACGCTAAGCATATATCCTGCATGACTAAAATCCCAGCACCAACTGGAAGCCTCAAATAAAGCCATAGAATCATTCCATTTAGAGCTGACAGAATATTTAGAGAGCCTTCATTACTGAAATTGTTATAAATTTAGTTATCAAAGATAGAGTTCTCTAATCGTCTCAAAAGTTACAGCTCTCTCTCTCTCTCTTTTTAATTGAAGTATAGTTGATGTGCAATGTTGTGTTAGTTTCAGGTGTACAGCAAAGTGACTCAGATATAGATATATGTGTGTGTGTGTATATATAAATATATATAAATCTTTTTTATATATTTATGTATTTTATGTATATATAAAATCTTTTTCAGATTCTTTTCCATTATAGGTTATTATAAGATTTTGAATATAGTTCCCTGTGCTATACAGTAGGTTCTTTTCTTTTTTTTCTTTTCTTTTTTTAACATCTTTATTGGCGTATAATTGCTTTACAGTGGTGTGTTAGTTTCTGCTTTATAACAAAGTAAATCAGCTGTACATATACATATATCCCCATATCTCCTCCCTCTTGCATCTCCCTCCCACCCTCACTATCCCACCCCTCTAGGTGGTCACAAAGCACCGAGCTGATCTCCCTGTGCTATGCGGCTGCTTCCCATTAGCTATCCATTTTACGTTTCGTAGTATATATAAGTCCATGCACTCTCTCGCTTCATCCCAGCTTACCCTTCCCCCTCCCTGTGTCCTCAAGTCCATTCTACGTCTGTGTCTTTATTCCTGTCCTGCCCCTACGTTCTTCATAACCTTTTTTTTATTTTTTATTTTTAGATTCCATATATATGTGTTAGCATACGGTATTTATTTTTCTCTTTCTGACTTACTTCACTGTGTATGACAGACTCTAGGTCCATCCACCTCACTACAAATAACTCAGTTTCGTTTCTTTTTATGGCTGTGTAATATTCCATTACAGTAGGTTCTTGTTGTTTATTTTATATATAGTGTGTATATGTTAATCTCAAACTCCTGATTTATCCCTCCCCCCACCCTTTCCCCTTTGGTAACTGTAAGTTTGTTTTCTCTGTCTGTGCGTCTGTTTCTGTTTTGTAAATAAGTTCATTTGTATCATTTGTTTTTTAGATTCTACATAGAAGTGATATATTTGTCTTTCTCTATCTGACTTCACTTAATATGATAATCTCTCAGTCCATCCATGTTGTCAAAAGTTACAGCTCTATGTACATGTATAGGTGAAAATTCTGTCCAGGTCATCATGTTCATGAAATTGTATTGAGGAAAAGATGTAAGGGTATACACATTGTTTTATTGTGCTTCACAAATAGTGCTTTTCTTTTTTTTTTTAAACAAATTGAAGGTTTGTGGCAACCCTGCATTGTCAGATGATGGTTAGCATTTTTAGCAACAAAGTATTTTTTAAGGTATGTACATTGTTTTTTTAGACATGATGCTGTTATATACTCAATAGACTACAGTACAGTGTAAACATAACTTTTATGTGTACTGGGAAACCAAAAAATTTGTGTGACTTGCTCTACTGAGAGATTTGCTTTATTGCAGTGGTCTGGAACCAAACCCACAATATCTCCAAGGTATGCCTGCATAGCACAGATGCCAAAAGCAAATGAGATCAAACCTTAAAAAAACCATTTAGCATGTGAGTAAAAATAAAACCTCCTTCGTTAACACTGGTGTGAATTTTACACTGTTAATACTAACACCGCATAAGGGTCTCATTACCAAAACACTGAACTGGGAGTATATTTTTGTGATTGTCTAATATTTACTGTTATAAATCTGCTTGAGAACAATTTTAGATAAAAGCTTGTTTGCTTTGAGATACAGTTTCTGTGAATGTTAGTGCTGCTGTGGAATGCATCAAGGACACAGGTTTGTGAATCATGACAGCTCAATTTTAAAACTAGAGTCAAACGTTGAAATAATTACCAACATGCAAGATTTGGAGCTGAGAATAGAACACAGTGGAGTATGCCTCACTGCCCTGAAGGTACATAGCTTCCAGAAATTCTAAGAATGACCAAGATACTCCAACAGGGGATGGTAATATATCATCCAGTAAACAAAGTCCTTTTGCAGACATGTCTGAGGGAGATGAGCATTGTCTACCGGGCCACAGTCATAGCCTTGTGAAGAGTACCAGTTAGGGTTCCATTGCAGGCAATCAACTCTAGCTGACCTAAGCAATAAAGGATTTATTTGAAGGATATGAGGAGCTCTTAAGATCAGAGGGAAGCTGAAGAACTGGACTTAGGTTAGGAACTCTGAAAGCTCCAGAAGTTTTTTTAACAGGAATTGCTTAAGAATCTTGCTTTTATTCCTCTACTGGATTAAATGAACTCCAGATGTTTATCTTTTAAATTGCCCCATTCAAGATTCAAAATCCTGGAAGTGTGCAAAGCCAGGTCAAAAATCACCTCCTGGCAGTTCTGGAGCTTTGAGAGAATGACCCTTCAGGAACTCCTTTGGCTTAAATGGTTTGAGAGCAAAAGTACACTTGACCCTTGAATGACACAGGTTTGAACTGCATTGGTCCACTTATCCTCAGACTTTTTTCAGTAGTAAATACCACAGTACTACACAGTCTGCGGTTGGTTGAATCTGCAGGTTCAGAACCACAGATACGGGGAACTGTGGATACGGAGGGCCGACTATAAGTTATTCGGGGATTTTTGACTGTGAAGAGAGTCGGCACCCCGAACCCCTCCGTTGTTCAAGGGCCAACTGTATCTGGATTTACTGGTCAACTGCAAAAGGATAGTGGGGTTTCATCCAAAGAAAATTGAGTATTGTGGAGAACGTGGCTAGACAAGAAAGTGGTAAATGACCAGCTGGTCACACGAGGCCAGTACTGCCAAGGGCAGTATTATGACTCAGGTGGGCATGCTGGACATACGAGCAATATACATTACAGTTTGTGTGGACAGGCCTTTAGGGACTGTTTGGTCCAGTCCCATAAGCTTTACCACGTGATGATGGATTGCTACTTGGCATGCCCAACTCTGCAGCCAGGTGATCACTTTTTAACTTGTAATTTATGTTGTTCCAGATAGTAGGTGTAAAACAGAACAGTGGAGACTGAAGTATAATATGGGTTTTTGTTTTATTTCCAGGAAATACAAGCCCATTCCTCTGATAGGCAGTTAGTGTGAAGGGCTGATCATTCCCATTTCTCTTAGAGTCTAGTCAGGCTGAGTCTGGGCTGTAGCTTTAACAAGATTGAGTAGACCAGGCTTAGCCCAACCCCTACCCTCTCAGGCAGTTAGTTGCCTTTTGATCTTGG
Organism: Balaenoptera acutorostrata; assembly: GCF_949987535.1. NCBI lineage: Eukaryota > Metazoa > Chordata > Mammalia > Artiodactyla > Balaenopteridae > Balaenoptera > Balaenoptera acutorostrata. The sequence continues at coordinate 39,323,066 of NC_080079.1, forward strand.
CAGTATTTGAGCTGGGAGGGGTTTGGGTGCAGGTTCAGATGTTTGTGGTTTTTCTCCGTATTCAGTTCTGACAGGGTTCTGGCAATGCACAAGACTTTGAGCCCCTCTTCTGCCATTTTCTCTGAAAAATCCAGGGAAGGGGACTTGTCTAGCCTAGCAGTTTGTTTTTAAATGTGTTTCCAGATTTCAGTCACTATTGTCTGAGTGTTGGCTGAATTCTCCACATGGCTGCAAAGTCTCTCCATCCAAGGCAGGCCTGCTCTTCCACACACTATATCCATTCTCAGGAGTCTACCCTAGTATAAAAAAAAAGTACCAAGGCTCTGCTCATTTCGGAAGGGCTTATTTCTGCCTGGAAGTCAGTTAATGAAGAAGTCCTTGCATCCACTGTTCTTTGCTAGTCTCCTGGAAAAGTATTATTTTTATTTTGTCTGGCCTTTTCTTGTTACTATATGGAAGTGCAAGTCTTTTGCATCCTTCTACATTCTAGCAGAAGAAATTGTGCAGGGATTTATTATAAGTCATGCAAAGTTCATTTTCAGCTTTGTAAGTTTCAGTCCCAGTTGTGGAACTCTATGTTAGAGAGTGCGCTAGAGAGCGCATGCACAGTGTAGCCTTGGGCAGAATCTCTTTACTTTTGTGGGCGTCTGTTCCCTTATCTGTAAATGGAAATCATAATGTGTACCTTCTGTTATCGTTTTAAGAAACATATGAAAATGCCTCGGAAACTAGCAAGTGACTATGTCTGTAGGTCATCACGTCCTTAGAGTCGTCATCTCACGTTTCTGGGCCTCCATTTCCTTATCTGTACAATAATGGAAATGCTGAAATAGATGTGCTTTAAGTTCCCATCCCAGTTTTCACTAAACAGCACACTGATGCAACAGTGGCCGTGTTGAGAGACACGGCCACATCTTGGGGCCTTAGCAATAGCAATACTGACCTGATCATCAGGACTTCTAAACTGGGTGACTTTCTTAGCTACTGATGGGTGTCAGCCTTGGTAAATGGACTTGTTTTTATTTTTTTTTAATTGGAGTCTTCAAGAATGGAGCCTTTTTTTTTTTTTTTTTTTTTTTTTTGGCTGCATTGGGTCTTCATTGCTGCGCACAGGCTTTCTCTAGTTGCGGCGAGTGGAGGCTACTTTTTGTTGCGGTGCGCGGCCTTCTCATTGCGGTGGCTTCTCTTGTTGCGGAGCACGGGCTCTAGGCACACGGGCTTCAGTGGTTGCAGCACAGGGGCTCAGTAGTTGCGGAGCATGGGATTCAGTAGTTGTGGCACGTGGGCTCAATAGTTGCATCACATGGGCTCTAGAGCACAGGCTCTGTAGTTGGGGCGCACAGGCTTAGTTGCTCCGTGGCATGTGGGATCTTCCCAGACCAGGGATTGAACCCATGTCCCCTGCATTGGCAGGCGGATTCTTAACCACTGCACCACCAGGGAAGTCTCTGGACTTGTTTTAATAGGCATAAGTTATGAAACATGCCATTAGGTAAAGTCATAGACACTTCCAGGTACTTGGTGTTTTTGTTTATTAAATGTGTTTCTTTGGCTCTTTTGAAGCTGTAAGCTTTTTCGTTGGTTGTTTACTTTGAATGTCCAAAGATCTGCTACTTTATATAATTTTTTTATAATTTGAGGATAGGATTGGGGTACAACCTCTTTAGTGGTTGGTGGAATTAATATCTTCCATAAATGTAGATTCTTCTTGGTGAATACATTTATAGATGCCAGTCTCTTAACTAGTTTAAAAGACCAGATCAATATTGGAGTTGTTTACATGGAAGTAGGCCATTATTTTTTAAACCTGTGCTGAGCTGAACTTTACCTTTGAACTATTTATGGAAAACAGGCTTATGCAGTAAATATAATCAAGATTTTTCTTTACCCATAAGTGTGTTTAATACATTACAGTATGTAAGAGCTTTCACAAACGTTTTAGTAAAATAGGTGCAGAGCAGGTTTGAGTTTCTGAAACAAGCCAACCCTATTTAAGAACTTTGCCAAAAGTATGTATTATTGCTGCCAACAATTAAAAATACATGTTATGACATTTAAAAAGCTGTGCCCCTCTGTTTGTCGCTTATGTATTTGAAGGTAATAAAACTGTATTACTTTTTAAAACATTCTATAATTTAGATTTCTTACTGATTGAGACTGGTCTTTCCTGCAGTTAATCCAAATGAGGAAATCTATGGAAAAGCTAATGGCTTGGCAGGTAGGGGAGGTTACCTCCGTTACTAAAGATAAGCCATTGAAGAACTACAAGACTTACCTACGAAAGGCTTGTTTCTCAGTTTGTCAAGAGTTCTTTGCGTCATCACTCTTTCCTAGCCCCGTAAAAAAGTATTTTGTCTAGGTTTTTATCAGACTAAAATGTCCAAGCTCGTCATTGATCCATTTATTTTTGGTAATAATTTCAATAAAATTACAATATAAGCAAAAAAAATAGGCACCTTTGGAGTATTGTATTAGTGAATTGCTTGTATACATCACTTTAATCATTTGGTGAATATGTATGAGTGGCCCAATAATAGCTAATATTGACCAAAGAATTAATGCTAGGGAGAATAAAAAATTAGTGGTTACTCTTTCAATATCTATATAGTTAATTCTTGATAATTTGTGCGTTATTGGTAGTGGGATATACATAAATAATAGAAACCTGTATCATTCAAATCTCAAAGGCAAAAGTGTTCTATCAAACCTTCACACATTGTTGATTGCTCTGGTGCTCCTCTAATTTCCTGATTACTTACCTATCAGGAAAGTATATTCACGATCCATGCTAGACCTAAAAGTCAGGTAATAGGAGGAAGATGAGGAAGAAACTAAGATGAACTTGCTGTTCTCAAATCACTGAGATTTGTTTCTTCTTGCAGGGAAGATGGATTGGAAAGGAATCTTGTGGCCTGATATAAATGCTGATAGATTTGTAAGTCCACCATTATCTGAATGAGTGATTTACATATGCCCTTTGCACTGCCCTGTGCAGTATGGCATACTCCCTCAGCACCACTTATATCTTTATGTACTTACACATTCCCTGCTCTACTTTGTCCAGGTGCCAGCAAGTAAGGATCTGGAGAGAAAGAGGAAGTGGGAACAAGTGGCACCTTTGAGCTGGCTATCACACCAGTTTTGTTTGGAGTGAGGACAGGAACAAAAATTTGCATGAAGCCTTCAGGATGGAAGAGAGGCAGGGACTGAAGGAGGGAAACAGCCCCAAAGCTGCAGGCCTGTCTGAAGGCCACTGAAAGTGTGGGTGGAAACAGGTATCCTTTCTGCATACACCAGTAGCAACTGCTGAGGTGAGTGGAGGCGTGGGAGTTGTGGAAGAAGCACAACTACTTCTAACCCTGCTGGTGAAACTCTGTGGAGGCACTTTGAAGAAAAGGGAACAATAAGTTAGGAAAAATTTTGAAAGTTTGTCAGATCCCAATGCACTGAAATCCTGGGGTGAGGTCCCTGAGGAACTGTAGTGCTTGGCTTGAAACCATGTGTCATTCACATCGAGAGCACAGTTTAAAAAATGACAGGAACAAGGGTAAACAGTCTCTTAATTATGGTCTGAAAGAGAGCTGCTGTTCTCTCCAATTATACAAAGTCACAAGGGCTTCAACCAACAGATGTCAACGCACACTTGATACGAGATGCAGAAAAGACTCAGCCTTCATTTTGAGAAATTTATTAAAATAAGAACAAGCATCAGTTGTACATAGAAATAATCATTTGCACTAAGTGGTACTCAAGCAGAAGAGCAGTTTTAAATATATTAAAAAATCACAAAATACATTGTTTAAGGCACCTACATCTTGTCTCATGTTTTCAATAAATATGCTGTTTTTTAAAAAGGCAGTAAGGACCTCTGATTAAATGAATATAGGCAGTGTGCTATTAAAGATAGTCATACTTTGCTGTGGCCACTGTGATTTATTCTCAAAAGAACTTTCATTAGCTTGGTTTAGCATTTAAAAAAACAAAACTGAGTATGAAAAAAAATCACAGTTTTCTCTTTCCAGTCTTAAGTCTCTTCCAGAGAGACCTATGTACAAAAGGTACTATTTCTTCATACATTCCTTAGTAACGAGGAATTATGCAGAAGGTGCAAGATTGCCTCCCAGAAAGTAAAGCCATCAGAGGTTGCATGTTTCAGAACAGCATGAGTCTTTGGGAAAGTATTTTTTTCAACTGCAATAAAATCAGCTGGGTTTAGAAAACTCCAGACCTTACAGCATCCAAGAAGACTGGTAAGTGCCCTCTGTTCAAGGAGTTTTGTTAGGCAGTTGAGGGAAACCAGGTCCAGCTCCTGTGTTGTACAGGGTAGACAGAGCACCAGCCTGGGAGTCAAGGGGCCTGGGTGCTCGTTCAGTGCCACCAGCACTTCCAAAATGCCAATTTGGCACTTTTGTTACAGTGCTCATAGCTCATGAAGCCTGTGCTTGTGCATCGTCTTAGTTTGGTCACCTGTAAGATGAAAAGTTTGGAGCTTCCTGCGTTTTTGTCCGGTTCCAGCAGCTCGCTAGTCTGATGGTCTGAACTGTTTTCGGTCACAGCTGATGCCGCTGCAGGTAATAGGCGCAGCCTCTCCATAGACACAATGACCACAGCAAAGAGGAGAAAAATTGAACTCTCCACAACATTGCCAGATTGAGGCGTGGGTGCAAATCTTTTCATCAAAGCCCTGTATGCTATTTAATTAAAAGACACCGTTTAACTGGAGTTATGTTATTCACAGAAAAATATTAAGACTTCTCTTCTTCTTAGATAATATAACTTCCGTGGCAGAACTAGGTTGCATAGATCTCTGAGATTAACTTCACATTTTCACACATTTGGTTTCTCCAGTCAGGTCATACTTCAGCACCTAAGATACTGGGCAGTAAGGCTGGATACGGGCACGAGGGAAATACTGGCAAGAATCTTGACATGAGCCACTCCTCATTTGGGGTGAGATTTTCTTTTCTTTTTCTTTTTTTGTCAACTGTATAGAAGGGGCTGCCCATCTGATTTCTTTTACTACTGGTATATGACATGGGAGAATGCAGGTTGGCAAGACTTAAGCTGGGAGACATGCTTTACTTTTTGGCAAGTAAACTAGACACATGGTCAAAGCTTTACGAAATCTGGGACCTACTGCTCAGACGCAGTAGAAAATACAACTAAAATTTCATTCTGAAATGATAATATCGCTTTTACCTGCTAAGGTTTGGTCTTCAGTTTTACTTTATATGCACACACACACACACACACACACGTGTGTGTGTGTGTATATATATGTTGACTTTAAATTATAGAGAACATTTTTACCTCATTATAAAACATTAACTTTAAAGTCAATCATTGAGAAGCAATTGGATACAAAGCATCTAATCACAAAAATAGAAAAAGAAATCACAGAGCACTTCAGAAAGAAACTCTGGTGCTAAAGGGCATTTAGTTGTTCTTCTCCAGGGACCTGTAATAATCTGTCAGGACTTTCCATGCTTTGGGGGCCATGAAGCCATCTGGGGGATTCTCTCCTTCCCGGGCCAGCTTCCTCATACGAGTTCCTGAGATGAAGTCAAACTCATTGTGCCTGTCAGAGGGTAGCAACAAAGAACTCAGCGTAGGTAAATAACATCTACCTTAAAGATCCCAGGAGTAGGATGGGTTCTGAGACCACATTGTTTCTTTCTGTAAAATGCTGCATCTTCTAAAATAAGCAATTCACTAAATCTTCAGTAAAGGAACTGGCAGAAGAAAGGGAAATCATGGCAGCTACCCATTCAATACTGTACACCTACTCAGTTCATGGGAAGCGTCTTCTGTTAGCTCTGCCTACTTGTGTGAGCTCTGAGCGTGATGCGTGCTCTATAAATGCTCATTGAAATCTTTTTCTGTGTTTACTTCCTTTCACATAATGTGCCAGGCACTCAGTGCATGCTCAAGGAATGTATGTTAAAAAAGAAATATTTATGGACCATCTGCTATATGCAAGGGGCTGTGCTACAACTTCAGGGGACATGAAATGTGCAAGACCAGGTCTTAGCTTTCAAGGGACTCTCATTCCAATAAGGAGCATGTGGAGATGCACTGGGGAGCTTTCTGAAATTTTGCCTCCTCATTCCAGCTGTACAGATGTTGATTTAAAGAATTTTCCTCTGAAAACCTACCTTGCTGGGTCATAGAAGTCCATGGCTTTTTTGGCTTTGTTGTAGGCAGCCACTCGGAATGGAATGATTTCCACAGAGGTGAGGCCAGGGGCCATGGTCAAGACCTTGGCCCCATGAGTAGGTTCATACAGGTCTTTCTTGGTCTCAGGGTGGGGCATTCCTGCAGGGTCCCGGCCCACAATGTAGAAATTGGCCCCTGCAACCATCCGGGACCTGCAGTGCCATTGGACCTAGGAAACATCACAGAAAGGACATGCTGGTCATCACTGGCCAATCCTGTGGGGTCCCTGTTTATGGAGACACCCCTTTGTTCTGCTTTGGAAGTAATTCAGCGATGTGGGTCAACTAATAACTGCAAGGAAGTCAGTGAGGTGTCCAAGACTCCTGCCCTTGTCATCTTTTTGGTTATATTGGATAGGATATAGGAGCTTTAAAGATAAGAATCCTCCCTCTTAGACCATGAGTTTATATTTCCTAACCTCTCCAGACTAACAGACCAGGAACACTTACTCAGATCGTACTGTTCCACAGAACTATGTGGATTTTACTTCCCAGTTCCTCCCTATTCAAAATAAATCACAGTTTAAGGGAAATTACAAACTCCGATATCTCTTACCATCTGACTGCCAGTAATGAGCTAATTAACCTTCATATGCAGACATTGATTCCATTTCGACACAGCATTGGGATTTCAAAATAAGTTGCCCTCCTTAGAGCTCAGATAGAAATATAAAGGATGGGGAAGAGAGCGAGGGGCCTGGAACTTTGATCTGGTTGAAGAGAATTAATTCATCAAACTCAGTTTGGAGCATTCCAAAGAGTTGAGACCTTTTCACTTCATCATAGCTCCCGTAAACTTGAAATCCACTACACTGGTGGTGCAGTGGGACACAGAAAGTCTCTGTTTGATAGGCTCAGTGTGTTATGATGAAAGGGAGACATTAAGGTTTTAAAGACATCTTCTCCCTTCTAATATAGCTCACCGAGCATGGTGAATCACTTAAGAGTGACTGGAACTTCTGAAATACTGGGCTAGATACATCTTGCCCTGTAACCCAGGTAAGCCGTATTATCCACCTCGTTCACATACCAACTTCCAGTCTCAAAGGCAGTGTGTGACAGGTTTGATTTGGTGTTTCTAGCATTTTCACAGATACTATATGGAAACATAATTAAGTTGGATAAAGTAAAGAGACCAGAAGGTTTTAGAATCTGCTCATGAAGAAGAATCCCAGAAGCTCACTGGCTCTTCTAAGTAAAATCAGATGCTGTACTCCTGAGTCCCCAGCCCAGCCCGGGGAGCTGCGCACCTCTGTGGGGCCCGCATACAACATGGGCGATGGGAAGATGGCCACGACGGTGGACCTGGGGTCCAGAACCTCCTCCTCGAGCACGGCCGCGTGCTGCTTCATCCGCCAGTCCAGGGGCACGTCGTCATCCTTGGTCCAGCCGCCCAGGGGGTGCAGCAGGAGGACCGGGTGCTGGTAGCCTCTCTCCAGGAGCCGGCGGCGGGTGTCCTGCATCAGCAGAGCGTGGCCGTTGTGGACAGGATTGCGCAACTGGAATGCAAACACTGCATCTGGGAAAGGAAAGCAGAAGCACCAAGGTCAAAGACATGCATGTACTGTCTGCAAGGACAGAAAGGAGAAGATGCAGCTGTGTTTACTGTTCAGTGAACTTGTTACGTCCACCTGCTTTTAAGGACTGGCTGGAGAATCCACCTGGATCTTTAGGGGTGTTACTCCAAAGGTACCAACCAGTGCCAGGCTGCTTAGACAGGAATAGGACACAAAGGTAGGAAGCCCTAAAGGGAGAACCTGACTCAGAAATGAACACATTTGTTGCCAGGACCTTTCCTACAAACCAAGGCTCAGGCAGGGGCCAGTATTAATCAGTCCTCTTGCACCCTGCTCCAGCTTCATTTCCCTGGGAAGTGACTATTGATAAGGAACGTTTTCTGGGGTCTGTGCAAAAGTTTAACAATTTAAAGATATAAAAATATTTCTTCTTCACTTTAGGGAAATCTTCAAAACTACTCCAATTAGTGAAGAACTCCTGAGAGCCTTAATTTTTCTTTCTGGTTATGAAATAAATTAATGTATATCCATCATAGAAAACTTAGAAAATACAGAAAAGCCCAAAACAGAACTTAAAAATCATCCATCGGGGCTTCCCTGGTGGCGCAGTGGTTGAGAATCTGCCTGCCAATGCAGGGGACACGGGTTCGAGCCCTGGTCTGGGAAGATCCCACACGCCACGGAGCAGCTGGGCCCGTGAGCCACAGCTATTGAGCCTGTGCGTCTGGAGCCTGTGCTCCGCAACAAGGGAGGCCACGATAGTGAGTGGCCCCTGCTTGCCACAACTGGAGAAAGACCTCGCACAGAAACGAAGACCCAACACAACCAAAAATAAATAAATAATAAATAATAACTTAAAAAAAAATCATCCATCATCCTATCATTACTTTTTCTCTCTTTTTCAAAATATGTAAAGTGAAAATCTTCCCTTCCCCTTGGTCCCGCTTTACCCCTAGAGGTAGCCTCTGTCATCTGCAGTGTGGTGCACATGCTGCCAGAGATTTCTGCTACACACAGAAGTAGGTTTGAGTTTTTAAAGCAATTATTACATTTTATTTTGTTTTCCAGAATTATTCTATACATACCATTCTGCAGTTTGCTTTTTTTACTTAATAGATATATTTGGGGTATCTTTCTGGATCAGTGCATATTTTTAACTACTGCATAATATTGCTGTAGTTCAACTTTATAAGGTGTTTCCATATCAACAGACATATCAATAGAAGATGATAAAAGTTTTCAGCTTTTCAAAACTATGAACATGCTGTTTGCTGATAATCCTTAACTCTGTAAGCAGAGGAGGGTTAGGAGTATTAACAAATGCCGTAGAGCCAGGCTACGTACCAGCATTCATTTCTTTACATTTCTGTTTGAGCTCCAGAGGTGTCAGGCGGTATTGGTCCAACCCATCATTCCACCGTATTCTCTCCAGCACCTGAAGGTCACCACCAACCAGCCAATCCCCACTTTCCATCACCATCTAGAAAGACCGTTATTAAAGTTGTTAGTGATTAATACTGTTTTCCATTTTATCTAAAAATTTTTCTTCTTCTGAACCAATCTTGGCTTACTTGAAGAACTGCCTTCAGTTCTTCAACATTTCAAGCACAGTATTTATCAAACTTGTTGGTCTCTCAAATCCTTTATTACTCTTAAAAATTATTGAGGACCTGCAAAGAGCTTTTGTTTACATTGGTTATAGCTATAATTTTCTGTATTAGAAATTAAAACTTAATTCCCTTAAAAATATTTATTGACTTAAAACTAACAATAAAATATTTATTATTTATTAAATATTAACATAAACATTTTATTTTTTACTGAAAAATATTTTCCAAAAACAAGAGAAAAATGGCATTGTTTTACGTTTGCAAATCTCTTCATTATCTGACTTAATAGAAGGCAGCTGGATTCTCATGTCTACTTTTGCATTTATTCTGTGGCAATATGTTATTTTGGCTGAAATATGTAAAGAAAATTCAACTACAGATAGGTAGTTGGAAAAGGGAAGAGTATCTGAATAGCCTTTTTCTATCATGTGGAAATTCTTCTTTGATATAAGATTAAATAACCTAATTTAAAAATCAGCAACTTTAATAGACATTTCTCCAAATATGATGTACAAATGGTCAACCCAACAGGGATATGAAAAGATGTTCAACATCACTAATCACTGGAGAAGTGCAACCTCACACCCATTAGGATGGCTACTATCAAAACCAGAAAATAACAAGTGTGGGCAAGGATGTGGAGAATCCCCTCGTGTACTGTTGGTGGGACTGTAAAATGGTGCAACAGTATGGAGTTTTTTCAAAAAATTAAAAATACAACTACCACATGATCCAATAATCCCATTTCTGTGTATATATCCAAAAGAATTAAAAGCAATGTCTCACAGAGATTTGCACAACCATATTCATAGCAGCACTATTCATAATAGCTAAAAGGTGGAAGCAACCCAAATATGTATTGAAAGATGAATGGATGAACAATGAATGTGAATGATATACATACAATGGAATATCATTCAGCCTTCACAACAAAGGAAATCCAGCCAGAGACTACAAGGGGGATGAAACTTGAAGACATTATGCTAAGTGAAAAAGCCATTCACAAAAAGATAAATACTGTATTTTTCCACTTACATGGGTATCTAAAGTAGTCAACTTCATAGAAAATAGAATGGTTGATACCAGGGTCTGGGGAAGGGAAAGAGTTGTTGTTTAATAGGTATGGAGTTTCAGATTTTAAAGATGAAAAGGTTTTGGAGATCTGTTTCACAACAATGTAAATATACTTAACACTACTGAATAGTACACTTAAAAATGGATAAGATGGTAAATTTTATGTTACATGTTTTTTACCTAAGTAAGTAAATAGATAGATGGTAGACAGATAGATGGTAGACAAGACTCATTTTTCACTGAGGTCACTATAAATACTCTACTTTTCGATACCCAGTCTCAGTTGAAAAAGTGACTTCAGGAAAGGGTGGGTAAGGAACAGAACGTGGAGACTTAGAAAGAACCATCTATACATTGTCCCACACTTCAGATGGCCCAGCTCTGGCGTCTTCAACTGTGCCCCTTCTGTCAGGGCAAGGAAACCCTGGTGGGCAGGCCCACCTGAAGTCTGCATTTACTCTCCACCGTGAGATGTGTACCTGGGACATTCAGCCTGGGGTGCCCACAGGCAGACCCAGAGGTCCTCCACGGCATGTGGCAAGGCCAAGCATAGACAGAGAAGGAAGGGTTGGCTGCAGGCCAAGAGCCAACTGTCCACACACTACCATGTTCTGGTACAGAACCGAGAAGCCTAAATTTGAACCTGGCCTTCCAGATTGTGATCAAGGCATATTGCCAAAGTAAAAAGACAAAACATATTTAAGTTTATTAGATAAGTAACTTTTAAATATGGTATCGGGCTTCAGCTCATATTGTTACCCTGGGTCGCACAAATATTAGGTGTGAACCTGGTGTCAAGAATGGTCAAAGTAATGAAAAAGAAAGGCCTGACAGTGTTTGATGAAAGGAGAGGGTTAGCACTTTCCTTGATAAGGATGGATGGAAGAGGCCCCAGGCCTGACAACACACATATGGGTAATGCATTGCCACCTACTTTGTGACATCTAACCATGGTTTTTATGTTGTACATCTGAAACTTATACATTGTTATGTGTTCGTCTTATCTCATCCTGAACAAAGAAAAACATGACAACCTTTTGTTTTTTCTATAAACTTAAATATGTTCCATATGATGCTGCAGTGCAACAAGTTACGACTGAGAGCAGGTGTCTCTCCTCAGTCATTGAGACAAACATTACAGAAAGTCTTACTTCTCAGTCAAATCATAGTTGTGCAGTCATTCCCCTGATCAAATTCCATAACTGCCTTTTGCAGTGTCCAAGGACAGTGTGGCCAGCCTGTAATGTCGGCAGAAAAGAGGGAGGCAAGAAAAGGGGAGAGAAAGCTGATTGATTTATGACACCAATTCAGAAGACATCAAGGTGGTGATGGTATACCCCTGATTCAATTTCCTGTCATGGCCAGATGTTGGAGTTTACAATGACTTGCATTCCAGAGGTTTTCAGGGAATGGGAGGTTGGGCTAGAGCCAGAGTTCTCAACAGAGGGCGATTTTGCCTCTCCTGGCGACATCTGACAATATCTGAAGACAATTGTGATCATCACAACTGGAGTGGGGAAGGGTGTGTTATTGGCATCTAGTGATTAGAGGCCAGGAATGCTTCTCAATATCCTACATTGCACAGGACAGCCCCCGAAACAAAGGAAGCCCTGGGTAGAGAAAGGATGATTTGCAAGGGATTTGCTTGTTTTTTCATGGCCCCCCTTCTAAACTCTGTGCTCAGGAAAATCACTTAACAAGAATATTGTCAAATACCCATACCTAGACATTTACTTTCTCCTCATTGCTTAAACTTCAGATAAAATTTTGAGTTACCCCAAATCCCTGGGCATGCAGTAACTCAGTCTGGGCACTAGGGGTCCACCCTCTATTGTTCTATTGGCAAAGGCAATATTGAACCTGTTTCATTCACCATCCAGCCTAAAAATATATCCGGAGAACAATGCTGAAACTATGCTTTTGGCATTTCTGGGATCAGGAGGGACAGAGAGCATCTCTGTCCCCAAGGTGGCTCAACTGTCCCCAACACTGTGGTCCAGCTATCAGGAAGGGAGGTCCAGTGGCTCTAATTTCCAAGGGCTTTGTGGCCCGTAAGTCCCCACTTCCTTCCAAGCCTCCTGCTAAAGGCAGGTGTGGGACCACAGCTAGAGTTTGCAGAACTGGACACACAGGTGTGAGGAACAGGCTTTAAGGGAGTCTAGTGAAGCAGCGAAAGAGGAACTGGGCTTGGAATCACAGACAACAGGAATGCAAAAAAGAGAGAGGATGAGCTCAAACACTAGGATGAAGACTAAGAAAGCTATTGTGAACAGGCTGAAAGAGGGCAAGGAAAGGAAGACCGGAAATAAACAACCTGGAGAGGAAGAGGGGACGTGCACATCAGAAGGAGAGGAGCAGCTGAGGGTGGGAAGGTGTAACAGAGAAAGTGAGGAGGCAGGAGTGGAAGGAACAGTGTCCTAGGCTGAGGGACTAGCATGTGCAAAAGTGTGACAGAGGAGGATATAATGACCAGCTGAGATGCTGGAGGGGACTGTCTTGGGCGGTGGTGGTTAGAGGTGGTAAGGTGAAGTCATAGCTTTATGTGAGCTCCCAAATAAAGCTTGAACGGTCCACTCTAGCTGAAGAATGGAGAGGGGCTTCGAGGGGAGTAGGGCAAGAGACGGGGAAGAAATTAAGTGCCCTGGCCCAAGGTGCAACAGAAGTGAACAACTTCAAGCAATACCTAGGAGGCAGAACTGTTGGGACTTGGTGATTGAATGGACAAGGGAGAAGAAAGAAGGAAGAATGACGTCCAGTGTGGTATATATGTACAATGGAATATTAGTCATAAGAATGAAATAATGCCATTTGCAGCAACATGGATGGACCTAGAGATTATCCTACTAAGTGAAGTAAGAGAGAGAAAGACAAGTATCATATGATATCACTTATATGTGGAATCTTTTAAAAAATGATGCAAATGAACTTATTCACAAAACAGAAAGACTCACTGACTTAGAAAACAACCTTATGGTTACCAAAGGGCAAAGGTGGCAAGAGAAGGGGTAATTTAGGAGATTGGGATTAACACATACACACTGCTATATATAAAATAGATAATCAACAAGGACCTACTGTATAGTACAGGGAACTCTACTCAATACTCTGTAATAACCTATATGGGAAAATAATATGAAAAAGAATAGACACATGCATAACTGAATCACTTTGCTGTACACCTGAAACTAACACAACATTGTACATCGACTATACTCCAATATAAAATAAACTTTTTTTAAAAAAAGAAATAATGCCATTTGCAGCAACATGGATGAACCCAGAGATTATCATACTAAGTGAAGTAAGTCAGAGAAAGACAAAGATGATATCACTCATTTGTGGAATCTAAAAAATAATACAAATGAACTTATTTACAAAACAGAAACAGACTCACAGACATAGAAAACAAACTTATGGTTACCAGGGGGGAAGTGGCGGGGAGGGATAAATTAGGAGTATGGGATTAACAGAAACACACTACTATATATAAAATAGATAAACAACAAGGATTTACTGTATAGCACAGGGAACTATATTCAACATCTTGTAATAACCTCTAATGGAAAAGAATACACACACCCGTATAACTGAATCACTTTGCTGTACACCTGAAACTAACACAATATTATAAATCAAGTATACTTCAATTTAAAAAATAAAATAATACTTTGAAAATAACACAGAAAATATGTATTTTTTTCAGAATGCCAGGAGATGTACACTCAAAACTGAGGAAATTCATTATGGAAAATAAATGTTGTTGATCTTATGATAAAAAAAGAAAAGAAAAAAGAATGACATCTAGGTTTTGGACATGGGCCACCGTTTGGATGGCGGAGCTGTTCACGGAGGTGGGGGACACAGGAGGGGGACAAGGCTGGGGTGAAGTTGCCCATGGTGAGTGCGAGATGCTTGCAGGATATATCCAGGTGGAGCACACAAGAAACAGCTGTGGATAATTATCTACTGCCATGGTTCTCAACCTTCGCAGTATATTAAAATCACAGGGAGCTTCAAAACCCACAACACCCAGAACTGAGCCCAAGCCAATTAAATCAAAGTCTGTGAGGGAGAGATCCGGTCATGGGTAATTTTTAAAGCTCCCCAGGTGATTCTGTTGTTCCAACTAACGATGTGGTCTTCATTGCAGGGCTAAAGGATATAGAAACTCTCATTCCTATCCTTCACTGAGAAGTCATACTCTGTTCTCTTGGTTTCCACATCTGTAAAATGGGAGTAATGATTCTTAGGTGCTTCACAGGAACATTGTGAGAAATAATTACCATTTGAAAAAGCTTTGAGATCCATGGACGAAAGGCAACATTAAGCATTATTTTTACGAGTTTCACCTGCTTCTCTCCTCATGATCGCATCTGGGACACGTCACGTTGGTTCCATATTAGTGAAAGAGAGGGTTGGGAGGATTTGAATGGAAGGTCAGGGTAACTGCAGTGAGGGGCTATGCAACAGAGGCAGACCGTTTCCTTGGTGACTCTGACCATTTTCCATGCAAATATAACTCCCAGTGCCACATGGAAACACAAGAAGGCCCATAATTACTTTTGGAAGAAATTACTGTTGGAAGGTTTGGGGTTCTAAAACCAAAACACCATGTTTAAGTTTTACTGTGAATTTCAAGGTGCTAAAAAATGTACAGTGAAGACAGTTCCTTTCCCATAAACACACCTTCAGTGCTCCAAGTGTAGCTTATACAGGGTGAGTGGTTTTCTCTCTGGTTATCCATGGCCCATTTCTCACCATTAGCTCACTGGGAATGTTTACAGAGTCCTTCTAATGACCTAATGCTACAGTCACTGACTATATTTTCAAGGCCACAAATCACACCACCACTCTTCCTGCCATCTAAAAAAATTCTGACCTCCAACTGCCAGCACATGATGCAAGACAAAATAAAAATAATTGCTTAAGAGCTTCCTTAGATTTTTTTTTTTTTCTTTTAGTGCTAACCATGTATATGTGGATGTTAGGCCCTGAGAGTGGAAATACCTGAGCATGAAGAAAGGCCACTATTCTTTAGGTCACTGAGTGCAGATAAGAGCCCAAACCTAAAGGATTATGATCAGAAAAGGAATGAGACAAAGATATAATTAAGGCTCAGAACACAATTCCTCAAATAGCTATTGTCCAGTAACTTCAAGGCCTGTCTCCCAGCCTCTTGGAGAGAAAATGTTCAGATGGCTCTGAGCTTATCTGCAGGGTGGCTAGTTGTGTCCAATAAATGAAAAGCTGCTTTGCTCCCCCACTGACCTCTTGTGTTCCACCAGGGGCCTTGCAAAAGCCCTCCCTACTCTGCAACATTTCACAACTGAAAAAAACAAAACAAAACCAAAGGGAAGTTTGTCTGACAGATTTGAACAGGTTTATTCAAACATCCATTGTGTACGGTCACGGAGCTGGAAGAGATCTCAGAGTTACTGAGTCTGGCCCCCTCCTTTTATAAATGAAGAAACTGAGGACAAGAGAGAGGACGTGCCTTGTCCAACCACAAGGCTTTTTAGAGTCTCCTGGGTCTCAGATGGTTCCCTATTACCTTTGAACTTTCTGAAAGTTAGTTACTCCAGCTAGGGAATCACTAGTATATGTCTTTTTTAATTTCAACCCTAATGCTCTAATCTCGGATAAGGGATTGCTTTTGCATTCATTTTCACATATTTTTCTTTATGGGAAATGAACCACACCCAGCAATTCCACTCCCTGCAATCCCACCCCATCACCAACGACAATTAGAAGCTGTGAAGGAGGCTGAGGAGTTTTAGTCTATTTTGCCGTTAGGCAGATTGACTCCAAAATAATCCTAATCAGATGAACACATTTTTCAATCTGAAAAATATCCACCGATGAAAATGTGGTATTTTCCCTCTGGAAACTCTGCCGCTACCTGTGCTTTTTGTTTATTGAAACAATGTCACCGACCATCCCCCTCCCCACAACAGCCACAGAGCATGAACTTCCAGCCTCTTTCCAGAGGTTAGTTGGATCCATTCTGTATGAAGAAATTGACTTCCCTTGTGAATTTCACGATGGACAGGGCTGCAGGCTCTGGCTGTGGTTCTGTGCATAGCACAGCTATGATTCTGGTTCTTGCCTCATGATGTTAGACTAAATTATCTCCCCAGTCCAGTTGTTTCCCATTTAGCTGAGGGAGTCAGCCATCACAGGATCTGAGGGCTCAAGAGACCGTTTAGACCAGCCCTCCAACAGAAAGTCATTTCTTTGCCCTATCTAAAAACATCTCCCCAGGCAAAGCTTGCAAGACCTCCCTTAGAAACGCATTCTTTCATCTAACCCCAGTTTTTCTAAGCCCTTCGCGAAGGAATTAAAAAGAATTATTTTTATCCTAAGTTAAAAAAAAGACCTTCCAAAGATTATGCCACTTACTTTGATGTAGGGGTGTTTTGCACAGGTTGTGCCCCACACATGCGAACAACGCTCCTCTTTTCTGTGTTCGTAGAATTCAGGGTCTCGTAAGATAGCCACCTTCCGTCCTCCGTGTGTCAGGACAAACTCGCTGCACCCTTCCAGCCGCGTCTTATCGTCCGCAGAGACGGGCAGCACGACGGGGATGCTCATGTTGATCACTCCGTCTGTGGACAGAGCCATTCGATGCGTGAATGTGGGATACGAGGTGTGGGCTCCTTCAAAGAGGCCTCAAACGCGCACAATGTCTCTTCCAGACATTTCCTGCAAAAGGCATTAAGACCTAACTCTAACAAGGTTATGCTGGCTGCACTAGCTTCTCTAGCGTCTGTGATAAATCCTTTGAGAAGAGGCTTCTCAAAGCAAAAGATGCAGCGTTTGTGAAAAGTAGGCTGTTTCAAATTGTAGGGGTCGCTTCAGTAAGTGATTTGGAGGACCATGCCCGAGGGGGTGGCTCCCTTCTGAGTTCCCTTTTTAAAA
Source organism: Balaenoptera acutorostrata (assembly GCF_949987535.1). Lineage (NCBI taxonomy): Eukaryota > Metazoa > Chordata > Mammalia > Artiodactyla > Balaenopteridae > Balaenoptera > Balaenoptera acutorostrata. The sequence continues at coordinate 39,340,400 of NC_080079.1, forward strand.
TTTGGTCCTGACCTCAACACACTAGGAAGCTTAAAGTCTTTAAAAATCCAACTAGATAAAATAAACGTGGGCAATGCCCTGCATATCTGCGAATTCCACACCGGCAGATTCAACCACCTCGTGGATAGCGAACCTTATCCAGGATCCACCTTTGGTTGAATCGTGGATGAGGAACCCGCAGATACAGAGGTTGGACTGTGGAGCTGGAGCATCCAAGATTTCGGTATCTGCATTGGGTCCTGGAACCAACCCCCTTCAGGTTGGGAGGGATGACTATGATTTCTTAGTGAAGCCAGATAATGTAAAAGAAATCACACAGCTGTTTCTCCCCTTTTGTAATGGTGCCCTAACATTCTAGCAAATATGTCAGGCTTTCAGTTGTACTTACAGTGAGAAAACGGGGGCACAGAATTAAGTGTATAACATTAAAGAACATCAGGGAGGTTTGGGGGGAGTTCCCAAGTTCAAGACTCAGAGGGAACGAAAGGAAAGTGAGTAAAAAAAACATTCAACTTGTTACCCAAGCTCGTACTGCTTGCCGCTCCACCGGCCAATAAATGGAGAAATGAGTTGTTGGGAGAAGGAATAGCAACTTTATTTGGAAAGCCAGCAGACCGGGAAGATGGTAGACTAGTGTCCCCAAGAACCACCTTCCCTGAATTCAGGCTTCTTTTATACTAAAAGGGGAGGGGATAAAGTCAAACATTTTCTGGTTCTGGTCAGACTCTGAGGGGATGTTAATTTCTTCCTCCCTGCGGTCATTCACAGGTGGGCTTAGTCAGGATGTTTTCTGCGAGCTAAACAAAGGTCTTTTAGCTTAAACTTCATCACATGAGAGGCAGGGTTCCCAGAGATGGGCCATTATGTATAATTTAAGCTTATAGGCAACATCCCTTTAGGGATTAACTTGTAAAAGCAATAGAATAAAAAGGTTAAAGTAAAAGAAACAGATCCAATGTGGAGTAAAATTTGTTCTTCCTTACTACAAACTCAGGATTTCCAAAAGAGGAAGCAAATGCTGTTATTTATGGATTGGAGGAAATGTACCATAGATTAATGAAGTCTTTTAAATCTAACTTTCAAAATCCAACATTTAGACCACTTCTGATAGAGTTAAAGATCTGAGATCTGAGTTCTATTCCTTTGGGGCATAATACTCCCCCATTAGCTATGAAACAAAAGTCTACAGGCATATCACTTTGCACATTTAAAATACTGTCCAAAAGTTACTAGGACATAAAGAATGTCACAGGATATATACAGCAACTTCCAGCAATAAAGAAATCCCATCCATCATAAAATCCCACAACCTGCTCTGGGAGCCTCATAAACAACAAGGAAGATACTGTACACAGAAAGTATGAGTTTCCTCACTCAAGTAACTCCTTTGTTTCAAAGTTCACAGACAATAAGAGTAGTCCAAGCAAGCCCTGTGCAGAGAGCACTGAACTCAAAGCCAAGCAATCTCCTATTTACTACCTGTGTCACTCACCTTCTCTGTCCTCAGTTTCTCCACTTGGAAAATGGGATCATAAATAATATGTATATCCCTGCGTTGCTGGGAAGAGGCTTTCTGTGGATAGCATGACCACACTGCTTACAAAGAGTGCCTTGACCAAAATAAAGTAAAACAAGATGCAAAGCAAAAGGCGGGTTGGATGCTGGCGGAAACCCAGCTCTGCCTGCAACATGCTTGCGGTGCTGCCTTCCATCAATTACTCTGGGCTGAAATCCAAAGAATACTCCACTTGCTTGTTGCCATTGCCTCCTTTGGTCCACTAGGTTCCAGCGCAACGTAGCCTTTGATCCACCTTCATCTTGGCCTTGAGTGAAAATCCCAACTAAGGAAACAGCACTACCTGACAGGTTGTCAAGAGACTAATCTGTGGGATGTTGTGGGAGTTCTACCGAGTAACAGTGCCAACTGATCTCATACACCTGTAGCTACAACTCCACACAGGTAAAAGCAGATTTACTGGGGTTTCCCTATCATCTTAATCAACTTTTCTAATACATAAAATTATCCTACAATTTAACTCTGTGCTGAAATAGCCTCCATAGCTTTAAACATTGACTCGGGCTTTCGGCCTTTTTCTATCATGTGCTTCGGCTCTGGTGGGAACCACCCTGATTATTTTACTGCAGTATAACTCTTTTTGGAAAAGAGTATCGTAGTGTTTTAGCCACAGTTAGTCCAACACTTAACTTCATGTTTAATTGAATAATCTTGCTTTTGCTTTAAATAATTTTCAAGCCTGTTGTTTTAACCTTGTAGCTATGCTTATCATTTGTTTGGGACTATTTCTGGGCAAAAACTAAAATACTTTATATTGCTTAATTAGCCTTTTTCAAGGAAAAACAACAATGATGAAAACAATACTCAAGATAAATGATATCTTCAGAATTTTACCTTCTTCTTCTGGTACAGTGCAGAAGTTTAGAATTGCAGCGAGTACGTGTTTATTCCCAGGTTTATAACTATCAATCGTCATAGCTTGAAATTAAATTCATGCATAATTACTCATCACAAACGAAGTACAATTATCCACAATCCAACCAGGTGCATCCACTTTAAATTGTATCTAAAATTGATTTATCCTTCATCAATTAAAAATGTTTTATAAATGCAATAGAAAAAAATTTCCAGATTTGTGAAACAAAATGGGGACCAACACTCAGTAGAAGTAATTAACAGAGAGGATCATAAATTTTTAAAATCTCAGGAACAAAATGTGCAACAGAAATTTAGAAACAAGTTTAATTTGTTAGCCAGATAAAACATTATAAACAACAGCTGCATCTGATCCAGAAATTTCCTGTTACTTGGACTCCTATCAACAGAGGAATGCAGCATTATTCTATTCTAACTGGTTGGATCATGAACTGTTAGCAATTCCAACTGGTTCATTTAGATTTTTTTTTTTGGTTATGTCCTTACCATTTCTAGTTAATATAACATATCTAATTATAATAATTTTACTACTTATAAAGTTAAAGTACATACCAGGAAGGAACATGCCTAGAGAAATACAAACACAATTAAGAAACATATTGTTTTCAACTTTCCACCAAAATAATAGTAAAGCAACAATGACAAGGAACAAACTCCTACTTTGAAGTTTCATACATACAACATACAAAGATACGGAGCTTTTTGTTACTGCTATTTCTAAAAATAGAGCATATGTGACAGCGAAAAGCTGGTGAAACCAGAATTTGTATTGAATACTGTCCAATACAATCCAAAAGCATTTTTAAATAATTATGTTTTTAAATAATTATAACATATGTCAATAGCCCCTCCAACTTAAGCAAGAAGTTGTCTCTTACAAATATGTGACGTTATAACTACTGTCAGATGATTCCAAACCAGGCTTTGGGAGGTATACAGGCAAACTGCTTTAGAACGTCCTAGAATTCCAGATGTTTACAGGACATGAAAGTATGCCCATCCCAGGAAAACCTGGATTTGAATCCAGGCTTCAAGTGAGTTATTTAACCTTCCCAATACTTATTTCCTCATATGGACAAAATACCTTCACAGTGGTATTATCTGGATTAAATGTGATGTCCTATGTCAAGCACCAGGGTCAGAACACATTATGTGCTGAATAAATGCTGGCAGTATATAGAAAAGCTCTCAAGCCCTGCCTTGGAAAGTCAGAGCCGCAGAAGACTTGCCATTAAATGATCAGGTCTCACAAGGCTGCTATGTCTTAACCCTACTTGGATGCCACCAGTCAAGAACATAAGCTTGAGGTTCCATTTTTAAATTTAGATGTGACATTTATCATTGGAGGATCTATGACAGCCCCCCCAAACTATATATCCAGTGATAAATAAAATAATAATAATACACTGACATGAAAATAGATCCTTGAGTAATATAGGGAGTAACTCACACTATATAATCATCAAAAACACTAAAAAATGTTTGATTTTGCTTTTCGACTGAGTAGACTGAGCTAATTTTATTTTATTTTTTTACTGTGGGGGAAATTGTGAACCTTTGAGAAAATTAAAACCAACAAAATACTTTTGGGAGACAGGGTCAGAATAGAAACAATTTTACCTGCAGATTGTAGGTGATCAAGAAATGTGCAATTGTTTAATGGTAGATGAAAATGGCCACATGTCTATGGCTACAAAAATTATTTCAAATTTTCAATGGTGGTGACTCAAACTTCATAAATTGGTTAAAATTAAATGATATCCATACAAATGATACCTTGCCCAACCTTCTGATACAGAGAGACATCATTTTTGGAATTTAACCGTGTCTACTCAGTCCAAAAGCCATTGAGCCAAGCTCTGTCATGAGACTGTCATGGTGTGGTAGAGGGCAGTGTTTCAACCGGCTTTCCCTAGACACCCTCAGGGCTGCTGTCCAGGTGGGAGAAAGACTGAGCCCACTTCTTCCAAAGGAGCAGTTCCATTTTCATCTGTTGTATATATTGCCTCAGATTTCACTGAAATAGTTATGACTTGAAAAAAAAAAAGTTTGACAACCACTGATGTGGCGGGAAAACCCCTCCGGACTAGCATTCAGAAGATGAACTGCACTGCCTGTCCCAGCAAGCTCATATTTGTCTTCATTATCTATCTCCAGCAGCTAGAACAAACCCTGACATCCGAGGACACTCAATAAATATTTATTGGCTAGCTGATGAACATCTTATCTGTGCTACTTCCAAACGGATGTGACTAGAGATAAGCTACTTGGTCTGTTCAAGACTTTGAAGTCCTTTTAATTTTATGCAGTGAGGGGGTTGTTAATATATGGAACATTTACTATTGGACCAGGTACTGTATTCTTTTAAACATTCAACATCCCATTGAGGTAGGTACTATTATTAACATCCCTATTTTACAGATGAGGAAACTGAGGCCCAGAGAGTTTAAGCAATTTGCCCTGAACCCAGACAGTTTGGCTCCACAGCTCACTCTTATCCACTATGATATTCTGCCTCTACTTAGGTAGAGGTGGGCAGCATGTTACATCCCTGGTATGTATTTTTATTAATTGACTTACGTAGGAATTAAGGAGGCTTCTGGAGGGTATGGGGAGTTTTGAAACCTAACTACAACTGGGGTTGCTTTACGCCCCATTCCCCAGACAGAGGCACAAACCTAGAACATGAACATCTTTCTCAGGAAAGAACATCTGATTTGATTTTTCTTCCTAGAAGGTTTGCAGCCCTGCTCAGTATTACAAATTCAGTATGCCTCTATCCTATCCCTCCCCCACTTATCAGCTATTCCCCAAGATCTTGAAATAAATAAGTTCTATTTGATAAGGTCAAGACAGTTCTAGGAAGGAAATGATCAGAGAAGGATCTGGAAGTTTTCTGAATGAGACATCCTTCTAACCTTGACAGGAGCAGTTCTCTAAAAGCCATTCAGCTTCTGCTCAGAAAGCTTCCTTAACACCCCCTATTAGAGTTTAGTGGATGAAGCCATCCTAATATATTTCATGTATGGGCATGAATATCGACACTTTATTATCCACCAAGGAAAGCAGCTGCTGCAGTAATGTTTGCTGGAGGATGGGAGGCATCCTGTAAGTCAGCAATGAGTGCTGAGTTCATCCTGGCTTCCCCAGGATGGTCCAAGCAGCTGCCAATGGTACTTCTGACTGTCCACTGCCTTCTGAATATCAAGGCCAGCAAAGGGCAGGTGGAGGTGAAGAAGACTTAACCTTCTCTTGGCTTTGTCTGCAAGTCAAACCTTTATTTTATGGTGCCTTAGCTTTAAGTAATCAATAATCCTTAGAGGATGACCAAAAAAAATCCTAAAAATGGAAGTTTATACATAATTGGACACACCATAAATAATCGAACTATTTTCACAATAGGATTTACAAACCAAGGATTAGCATTTCTTGTTCCTGTGAAAACTTCTGAGAAATACTTTTTTCTTTAATAATAAAGAGTAACAAACAAACGAAAAAACAAAAACCCATACCGTCTAGCAGGGTGCCAAAGTGTATAACCTGCAAGTACTCCTTTTCCCGCATAAAACCTTTGAGGGGAGTGGCCCAGCCTTCACTCAAAACTTGGACCCACTGAAGATCCAGCTGCAAAACACAAAAAAGCAGGTGAACATTTCCATAAGCTCCATTTTCCAGCCATCTGGCCCCAGGGCAGTCCATTCTTATTCAGTTGACAGGAGAATGAAGGCAGAACCTTTTATGATTTAAGCATTTCCATATGTAATGCTGACCCATGATCTAGGGGCTGGAGAAGTTTGAGTCTAGAACTTTCTGTGGGAGAGTGGTGAAAAGATTTCAAATTGGGATGATTTCTTTGAACACTTTAGGCTGTATCTATCCTTACAATGTGCAACTGTGTTGAAGATTCACTGTTCATTCTTTTTTCCACAAAAACTCTGGTTTGGCTACATTTTTTTCACCAAATGTGTTAGTTATTTGACTGAAGTGAGCAAACCATTGACACTAAGATAAATGTCCAGGGACTTCCCTGGTGTCACAGAGGTTAAGAATCCGCCTGCCAATGCAGTGGACACAGGTTTGAGCCCTGGTCCGGGAAGATCCCACATGCTGTGGGGCAACTAAGCCCGTGTGCCACAACTACTGAGCCTGCGCTCTAGAGCCCATGAGCCACAGCTACTGAGCCCGCGTGCCACAACTACTGAAGCCCGTGCGCCTAGAGCCCGTGCTCCACAACAAGAGAAGCCACCGCAATGAGAAGCCCACGCACCACCACGAAGAGTAGCCCCTGCTCGCCGCAACTAGAGAAAGCCCACGCGCAGCAACAAAGACCCAACGCAGCCAAAAATAAACAATAAATAAATAAATTTTTTTAAAAAAAGACAAACGTCTAAAATTCTTAGCGTGATACTGACAGGCCTTCAAGCTCTGGCCCCAGGGGCTCATGTAGGGATGTCCACCTGCCCCCATTCCCCACCTGGGGGCCTAGTCACCCACAGTGCCAGACAGTGTGCAGTCTGAACACACACGTGGTTTCAAGCCCATCCTCCCCTCTACCTGAAAACCCTGTTCGTCATTTAAAACCCAGCTCAAAAAATAAAAATAAAAAAATAACCCCCCCAAAATAAATAAATAAATAGATACAAATAAAAATAAAACCCAGCTCATGGGTCACTGCTCTGAAATCTTTCCTGTCACCCCTAGGATCAAAAGAATTAATCGTTAGATTCTTTGAAGTTCTTCTGTACCTTGCAGACCATTTTGTTATTGGAACTATTATTCCACACTGTAATTATAATTATGTGTTTCTCACCTGCCTGGAGCATTGGAAAACTCAGAATTTATTGTGTTTATAAGTTCGTCATGACTTACTAAAGCCTGGGTCTTCATGAGCTGAAGCACATTCCCAATGTACTCTGCCTCTTAAAAAAATGTCCAGGGGCTTCCCTGGTGGCGCAGTGGTTGAGAATCTGCCTGCCAATGCAGGGGACACGGGTTCAAGCCCTGGTCTGGGAAGATCCCACATGCCGCGGAGCAACTAGGCCCGTGAGCCACAACTACTGAGCCTGCGCGTCTGGAGCCTGTGCTCCGCAACAAGAGAGGCCGCGATAGTGAGAGGCCTGCGCACTGCAATGAAGAGTGGCCCCTGCTTGCCGCAACTAGAGAAAGCCCTCGCACAGAAACGAAGACCCAACACAGCCAAAAATAAAAAAAAATTAAAAAAAAAATGTCCAAGGTTTTAATGGATACCAAAAGGTTACCAGTGAAGACCTGATCACCTTATATGAACCAACTAACACTAACCAGTAAACAGGCGAAGGCATCTGCAGGGCTGTTTGCTGGGATTGCATCGTAACATCTTCTAGGTAGCAAAATCAATGCAACCAAAGCTCCCTCTCCTCAGACTGGACTCTCCCTGATGAGGGAAGAGTGGGATGTGCAGAGCAGGAAAAAGATCAAGGCATTCATGTCACTTTAGATCAGGGTTGCTTCTTGTTTTCTTCAAATTCCTTCTCAATGGTCCAAGAAACACCTGTATTCTGGACAAACTATTTTCTCAGCAACTGCCAACAAATAATTACTGCCTAATGCTTGCACGCTGGCATAACTGAAGGTATAATGACAACCACATAAAACTGTCCTCTGCAAATATAGAAGTTACGTTCCCAGTCTGCCTCTGTACATGGCATTGATCAGCTGCCTTGTGGCAACACTTGATGAGAGATTTTCTTGAAGAAGAGGTAAAAAAAAATTGGCAAAATTAAGTGTTTTTCTTTATAGGCATTGCATTTTCCTTATGCCTACCTTCCTTATTCATTAAGAGTAATTGTAAATGGACTATAATGACTGACATTAAGCCTAAGTCTCCATTAGCCAGTGTGCACCCTCTTACCTTGGTAATTGATAACGAAGGGAGCACTTCGGCCTCAGCTCGGACTTGGTCGAGTTTGTTTTCTGGCACAAAGAGTTCGTGGATGCCTTTGATTATAGTGTGGGGTACAATGTTCTGAAATGAAGCAGACTTGGTAACAGTTTGGAATGAAAACTATAAAAAGAACACTTCAGTAAACAGATGATCTTTTATGACTGTATAAAACTATTAAAAAAAAAAAAAAAAAAAGACGTTCAGTCCACCCACCTGCTCCTGTAGAAGTTCCACCACCTGCTGCACACAGTCGCTCACCGAGGACAAATTGGTTTTAAGCACAAGCTCAGGAGTTTCAGGTTTCTCATAATCGGAATCAATACCCGTAAACCCTGCAAGGCAGAAGGCTGAAAATCACATCTGCACCAACAGAACAATCTTTTTACTCAATAAGACATGACACACGTTGCAATAATGTTTTCAACCGCTGTATTCAGATTAAAACAGAAAAGGTCAAACAGCTATCCTTGCCCTCTAGCCATAGATAAGAACATATACAGCTGTGTTGTCAATACAGAAAGCCCCGATTATCAACAAAATCTGTCTGAGTCCAAGCCCTCTGCAGCGGATTAGAATGGAAAAGGAAAACAAGTAGGAGGAAAACTGAAAGATTCCTCCTCCACACAGGCACATACACATATCCATTTTAGTTCTGTAAACTTGATTGCTTGTGGCTGGGGTGATAGTTCTTGAAAAATACAAGCCCACATTTTAACTAGCCCACGGACATATTGAAGATATTACGGTTTGATAAAAAGTTGTGTGCACTATATGCAATTTTGGAAAACAGTTTTTGAAACTTCAGACAGATTTCTGGGCACAGACTAATAAGAATTGGTGGCATAAGTAAGTGGCAAAGATACCGCTGAACTGGCTCTCCTACCTTTGATCTCCCCAGCTCGGGCCCGTTTGTAGAGACCTTTTACATCTCTGCTTTCACAAATGTTTAGAGGCGCATCTACAAATATCTCAAAGAATGGCAGTCCTGCAGATTCATGGATTTTGCGGGCATTCTCACGATCCTGGAAAAAAATTACCTTTAAGAATGTAAGAAGAGGGACTTCCCTGGTGGCGCCGTGGTTAAGAATCCGCCTGCCAATGCAGGGGACACGGGTTCGAGCCCTGGTCCATGGATGATCCCACATGCCGCAGAGTAACTAAGCCCGTGCACCACAACTACTGAGCCTGCGCTCTAGAGCTCACGAGTCGCAACTACTGAGCCTGCATGCCACAACTACTGAAGCCCACACGCCTAGAGCCCGTGCTCCGCAACAAGAGAAGCCACCGCAATGAGAAGCCTGTGCACCACAACGAAGAGTAGCCCCCACTCGCCGCAACTAGAGAAAGCCCATGCGCAGCAACAAAGACCCAACACAGCCATAAATAAATAAATTAATTAATTAATTAAAAAAAAAAAAAAGAATCTGCCTGCCAATGCAGGGGACACAGGTTCAAGCCTTAGTCCGGGAAGATCCCACATGCCGCAGAGCAACTAAGCCCGTGCGCCACAACTACTGAGCCTGTGCCCTAGAGTCCATGAGCCACAACTACTGAGCCCACGTGCCACAACTACTGAAGCCCGCGTGCCTAGAGCCCGTGCTCCCAACAAGAGAAGCCACCACAATGAGAAGCCCGCGCACCACAACAAAGAGTAGCCCCCGCTCACCGCAACTAGAGAAAACCCACGTGCAGTAACAAAGACCCAATGCAGCCAAAAATAAATTAAAAAAAAAAAAAAACTTGGCAAAGAAAAAAAAATTAAAAAAAAAAAAGAATGTAAGAAGAGGTTTCATAATGAAATTCTTCATCACAAAATACTGTGTGCTCTGGTCGTCCATGACCTTAAGATAACCCTGGGGTTTGAGCTCTTCAGAGGTGTCAGGAAACTAGCCCTTTAGAGAAACTCCAGAAATTTCACTCTAGTAAACAACTCTCCCAAGTACTTTCCAAAAAAAAAAAAAAAGCGAACAAACAAACAAAAAAAAATGGGAAAGAATCCCAACCAAAAGACAGGGCTGGCAATATAAGAGCATTTCATTCAAAGGATGTGTTCAAAGTACATAGTGTCTTTATATGTAATTCACAGAAATTTCCTGTTTTAAAACAAGAGGAGTAACACTCCACCTCGTTGATTTCAACGTTGAACACACATAACCTGATGCATTGGTGAGGAACTGCTGTTTTCTTTAGTAAGCTAAGCTCTGACTTTTTGGAGAAATACTGGCTTGGCCAAAAAGTTCGTTCGGGTTTTTCGGTTAAGAGGGACAGGGAAACCCGAAGGAACTTTTCGGCCAACCCAATAAAATTACCGAGCTTTGGAAATTTTTCTTGTTTAACTTTCTCTTCCTTTCAACTCTGGCCAAGTGTACCTTACCATTGTGAAAGTGGAAGGGTTTATGTCACCTGGTGCCCTCGCATCTGGAAACGAAGGGACTCTCTTTATATAACCAATATTAAAGAGAGGAAATTAGGGAGCAAGTGGGGGAGGGAGAGCCAGTGGGGGAGACTGAAAGTATGACATTCCTCTGTCCTCCCCTCCGCTGGCTCCTCATCCTGGCAGCTTGAGAGCACCGGCGCTGTGCGTGGCAGTTGTGTGCGTTGCCAAAGCATTTTACCTTTGCAAAAGGAGAAATGAAGCTGGTAATGCAGACCAGACCAGCGTCGGCAAACAGCCTGGCCACCTCAGCAATCCGGCGGATGTTTTCTTCTCTGTCCCAAGGAGAGAATCCAAGGTTTTTGTTGAGGCCATGACGGACGTTGTCCCCATCGAGGGAGTAGCAAGGGATGGCGTGGGAGACGAGATTCTCCTCCAGAGCAAAACTGATCGTTGTTTTTCCAGCACCAGAGAGACCTGTTCAGAATGGGCAAGACAGAACAGGCACTGTCTCTGACTGTTTAAGATAATAAATCGTGCTCTGAACCTAATTGTGAACTGATCCTAATTTTTACCTAATTCAAGCATAATTAAACCCTCATTACAATCACTGGATTGACCTCAAATCAAAACCATTCAAGTCTAGGAAAAGCAAAGTTTACTACAAGTCAAGTACTAGCATTTCTTTCAAATCTTGAAATAACTATTTGTCCCTTGTTAGGATTATAGCCTTTCAAAGCAAAAGGGGTTCATCAATAGGGAGACCTTGGCAGGCTATGTATGGTCCTTGGTGTGTTCTGCTTCTGAGATGGGCTGGGACCTGGGACCCTTTACCAGAGTGCTTGCACCTGGACAAACGTCTCCTGGAGCAACAGAGTACAAAGAAACTGTAAGGGACTAAAAATACCTGCACGCGGCCACAGCTGGGGCAAATTATAAACAATAAGATGCAAAAAGGCCAGAAACCAGCTGCCATTTCTGGGGTGCAGGGAGCAAAAGCAGGGTACTGCGCATGATTCCTGCACACGGCACCACCACCAAGGGGGTCCGCCGACCGCCTAAGCCGCCCCTCCAGCCTGACCACCCATCTGCCCCTACTCGCATCCCATTTAAGGAACCGGTTTGCCCCACCTCAGGAGTGAGCAAGAGCAATTGCTTCTTATTTTCGCTCCCTCATGCTGCAGCATGGACCTCAATAAAGCCTTGCCTGAACTCCTTGTCTGGCCTCTTATCAATTTCTCTTGATTAAGGAGTCCAAGGACCTGAGTTGGTAACACTTTGCCCGCAGAGTATTTGATAGATTAGAAAGTTGTGCATACAAATTCAGATTATGGCTTCTCTTGAAAAAAAAATCAGAGGCTCCGGCAGTGGTGTCCTCATATCCCCTTATGAGAGCAATCAGCTGGAGGGAGGGACAGCCAGACCTTGGAGACTGGGAGGCCCACCTCCCTTGTAGGTGCTGCTAAGCACCCATCTGACAAGAGAACCAACATACTCTCCTTTTGGTTTTCAAGATTTTCCAAAATGATTCTCAAAACATAAAGATGGAGAACCACCGTCAGCTACGCTGTAGATGTAGTTAGAGTTGCCATGTACTCTTAGGTGTCTGGAGTCTTTACATGAGAGTGGAGTTACAAGGTGCCTTTTACCATGGCTTCAAAGCACAGTGATTGGGAACACACACTATAATTTCTACATGAGGGAGAATGTAAGGAGAAAGGGAACGAAATGCTACCCGCCAAAATTACTTAAGAGCTCAAAATCTGAACCACCCTGGAAAAGGAGCCCTCTAAAAATTCAGTTGTTCTAAAGATCTCTGAACCTGAAGAAAAATGCAGTTGATGCTAAGCCACTGTCAGACAGCACCCAGAAGAGGAAAAGTCAGGACAGGGGCAGAAAAGAAAGTCAAGAAATTGTTAATACAGAGAAGACAGCAGGGGGAAAGAGGAAAAAGAAAAAGTAAGAGTAAAGAAGGGATGCAGGAGAGACTTGGAAAGAAAGGTGATATATGAAAGGTAAACAAGTATTTTCCATATTTTTAGTTATGTTTTAAAGTCATGCCCTTGGCTTTGACAGAGGATCATTAGAAGAAATGGCTACGTGAAGAATGTGTTGGCAATCTTTGTAAATCAAGGCATTGTCTATTACATCTTTATGTATTTCAGTTTCATTTGGATAGAAATTAATGTGATAAATTCCTCTTAAAAGTTATGTCCAGTTGTGGGGTAGGAGAAATGGGACTCCTGAATCTCTGGTACGTTCTCTTGCATCAGAAAATGAGAGAAACAATAGAAATTTCTAACACAGTTAGCTGTATTAAAATAGATCATTGGAACATTTATTTTAATACATTGACGTAACACCAATTACATTTACTGAGAGTTTTACTAGGGACCAGGACTTGTGCTAAGTGCATATATGCTTTATTTCATTTTGTTCTACCTATACCTCTATGAGGCAGGTATTATCTTTATTCTCATTTTACAAATAAGGGAACCGAGGCTTAGAGAGGTTGGTTGGCTTGTCCAAAATCACACAGCTAATGTAGGTGAAGCCGGTACCCAACTCCAACTCTCTAGATTTGAAGTATTTGGTTTCTCCTGATTTGCCTGGTCAATATCCAACATCTGTAATATGATAATAAAAAATAAACTAGGGGGCTTCCCTGGTGGCGTAGTGGTTGAGAGTCTGCCTGCCAATGCAGGGGACACGGGTTCGAGCCCTGGTCTGGGAAGATCCCACATGCCGCGGAGCAACTGGGCCCGTGAGCCACAACTACTGAGCCTGCACGTCTGGAGCCTGTGCTCCGCAACAAGAGAGGCCGCAATAGTGAGAGGCCCGCGCACCGCGATGAGGAGTGGCCCTCGCTTGCCGCAACTGGAGAAAGCCCTCGCACAGAAACGAAGACCCAACACAGCCATAAATAAATAAATAAACAAATACTTAAAAAAAAAAAAAAGTAAAAGTCTATAAAAAAAATAAACTGGGAAAAGATGACTTTTTGAGAGTAAGAAAAGACAGAGGAAGTATACCCTTGAGATTTTTTTTTTTCTCTTCTACCTGTTCTTTTTGTCTTTTCAAGGGTGTTTTACATTAAGAAAAATGGACTCTGTGGGTATGTCCTGATTCAAAATTTGGACAAACACATGAAGGCAAAACATCTCATGAAGGCAAACACATAGCAAGAGGAAACCGTCTGGAGCACGCTGTTTTATTCACTGCTGCACGTCACGTCTCTCAGAGGAAGCGGGGGAAACATCAGGAATTGCGGCAGGTGAATCTGCCTTCTAGAACACAGCAGCCTCCTTGCCCTCTGTCCAGCCTCACCCTGGAAGCAGGGAAAGTTGTTCTTCCAGGGATGAATGAAACCCGGAAACCAAGGGCAAGTGCCACAGGCACTAGGAAATAACTTGAAAGAGAAGAATGAGGTTGCTTTAGACAGGAATAGGAAAGACTCAGAATAGCAAGAAAGGACGCAAGGCAGGTCCTCGCTTGTTGTGTTGTTTAGAACTATCTTCAGGTTAGAATAAATTAGTATTTGTGAGCAAACAGTAACACGTAAGTTGATTTCATAACCTGGATAAACATATCTTTGCATCTGAGTTCATCTCCATATGAAATATTATGTCTACGACATGAACCTGTTTTTTTCTTTTGAGTCCAGCCTATGTCGGACCTGCATTCCCAGGAATCAAATTCCTCTACCTTGTACTCAAGAGTATAAGGTAACAGCCGAGGACTAATTCCAGTTCTGTCACTAGCCCTTAGCTTTGACAGTCTGGGGCTATAAAAACACAAGAAAAGGGAGATTCATTTGGTCACCTCGGTGGGAATGAGTTCTTTTTTTATACACAAGGGACAAGACTCAGCTACACAGAAAACATTAGTTTTGCTTCTTGCAGAGATTTTAATTTTTTAAAATAAGTAAAAGAGCTCCCTAGAATATTAAAACATCAGAAAAGAATAAAGAATATCTCTAATGGACAGCCAAATTGCTTGATGTCAAATTAGGAGAGCCCCATTCATAACTGCCAGTAAATGTGTTTGGGCATGAAATTAAGAATTACAGAATTCCTTAGAGCTGAATGGGAATGTCATAATCAACTTGTCCCATCCTTTCCTGCCAAAGAGGTGAAAACAGAGAACTAGAGACATTCCATGACTTGATGGAAGTCCTATTTCTCACTGATGGGTAGAGTTAGGACTAACACCCAAGCTTTCTATTACAGCTCTCAGCCTCCTTCTAATGTTGAAATACACATGTAATATGCATGTGACACTATCTTCCTAAAAATTGTGTGTCACCATCAGTTTTCCATTAAAAAATATATAGATCTCAACACAGCATACCTGTCAGCCACACGGTACATCCTCGGAATCCACCCCTTGTTCCAACCACCTGCCCTCTCTTATTCCTGCTCACATGATGCGCCTGATACACAACATTGGTGGATTTCTGCTGGGTCTCCTACAAAACAGGAGCAAGCGCAATATTCAATTAATAAAATAATAAATCTCATATGTATACATATAATAAAATAATAAAATAACAGATTACATAAATAGTCTTCCCTAACAGAAACTCCTTTTCTTATAATTGGCATACAGAGTAACATTAATTAACTCTACTAATTTAGAAACAGACACTGCCTTTAGCATACTCATCACCGCCCTTTGAAAGTATAATTTGAATGAGGCAATTATTGATGCAATGTAAAAGTTCTGGTTCCATGACATATTAAAATGTGTACCTTTAGGTAATGGTTAGGGGAATGTCTTTGTTTCTGTAAATGCATGTTCTTCCCAAGTCCCATGGGCATGAACTGAAAACAGCCCAAATACTCCAGCCACTGAGGAAATAATAGGGTGAGGCTGGTTGAGCTCCTCTCTAGAGAGCTGGGAGAGGCCCCGATCACAGAACAAAGGGTTAGAGGCCATTATACCCCTCCTGCTCCCACCCAGACACAGACGTCAGCAACTTGAGAGTTGATCCCCGAAATAGGACTCCTTTTTCACAAGTACTGAAATCTGCTTCCACTTTCCCAAGGGTCAGTGTATGAACTTTTTAATCTTTCAAAAAGGCCTGAAGAAATGGAAATGTACCAGTTATTAGTCTTGGAGGCTAACTCAAATCTCGAATGTCTTTATTTTGGCTGTAATAAAATCAGCCCCGTGAGGGCACAGATTATCTGATCCTGACCCTAAACTCTGACTGGAAGGTACATGTCTGATGAATAAAAAAAGGTAAAATGAGTCAATAAATACAGTTAGTGGTGGACATTTAAAAAAATAATATGTGAAGATGTGATCCAAGGGGGGAGGGGGTGGGTCAGGGGAACCCATAATGATGGTTAAATAAAAATAAAAAGGTTGAGAACTGCCCATATGTGTCTCTGGTATGGTAATTAAATTTCTAATGACAGATGTAATCCAAGTGGCTGAACTGTAAAAATCTATGAAGGCTTTTAAACACTGTACATGTATACCCACCAGAGCTAAAAAAAAAAAAAAAGCTCCAATATTCTTTGAGCAAGACCCAGAGAGTCTTAGAAAACTCTGGGTCACATGAGGGCAACTTTTACATTCTGGAGCAAATTAAATCACCTCTTTATGCCTTTCCTTTGGGAAAAAAAAATCAAGGGGAATACAAATAGGACTGTTTGGAGGCTTATATAGATAATGGATGGGAACGTGCTCTGTAAATGGCCAAGTTCCCTACAAATGCGGATGCTGACAATGATTATTCAGTGTATAGCTGCAGCAGGAGAGCCATCTGGATTAGGATCAGGAAAACCACTTCAAGACCAAGGAGGAAGGAGCCCCCTGCTGGCCCTTGGGGGCTCAGAAAGGCAGTGCACACCCGTGGGGTGGGCCTGCTAGTGAGGCACAGAACCCAACAAAGGGGCCAGCTGGCAGGGAACAGCATTATCAGTGTCAGCGGGAGCCAAGAGGTAGGTGTTGAAAGCTGGGATCGGCTGGGTTAAGTTACCTAAAACTCTCCAAGGCTAGACGCTCTGATCATCCATCAAACAAACCTGGTCAGAACCCAAGGCTTGGAAGGGGTCGGGACATAGTAGACAGCAGGGGTGGCTTGCACGAGAGGATTCATAAAGGGGGACAAATGAGGCTAGTCCATGAGATATTCTAGCCATATTTTCCCTGCGTGAATAAATCCCCTGAAGGTATCCTGAGTCTTTTGTGCCAAGTACACTTTATGGCTCAAGGATAACATTAAAATTTTCTTTCTCTCCATTTCCTTGTTAATCACTGCCATTAAATTCAAGAACACTGTGTGTGGATATCAGGCCCACAAGTCAGTTCATCTGTTCGTTCATTGATTCTTTCGGTAAATGTTTATGTAAATGAGCTCCTACTAAGTGCCAGGGGCCATACTAGGCACTGGGAATATAGTACTAAACAAAGCAGAATTCCTGGCAACATTTTAGGGGGAAATACAGACAAAAAGATCAAGTAACTGGGCCCCTCAGAGGAGAGGGAGGGTCTCAGACATATATCTCTCTACTGTATGAAGTGTATGGCTGTTAGCATAACTGAAGCCATCTTGGGCCGTTACAGTCTCTCCTGTTCTTCTGCTGACCCTGCCAGGGACTGTAATGTAAAGTGAATCACTTCTCTGTCATCGAGGGCTTTGTAGTTAATACATATTGTTTAATAATCATTAGAACCAGGTGACCTCTCCTCTATGCCCTGTTAGTCCCCAAACAATGACGAAAACCTTCACTGACGTATTCCTGATGCCCACGAAATTCGTTACCCATTCGTAAGTCTTGACATAGAAAGGCACGTCCTGTTTCCAAGTACCTACCCCCATACTCTAGGTTAATATAAAATTGTCCCAGTGGCCCCGCGGTGGCACAGAGTACAGCTGTGAATGTTTCTGGATGGTTGTCGACACAATCCTGATCCCATCCTGTGAGTAAGTTACCCCATAATGAACTGATCCATTGATTATATGGAGTTGCCTGCCTCATTTTTTTCAGTCTCAAGATGCCTTCTTAGTTCAGTGGGCACTATGTGTTCCCTCCGTCCTCTGACATGAAGATATATAAAGAATACCTGCAACTCAATAATAAAGAGACAACCCACTTTATAAAAATGGGCAAAAGATTTGAACAGTCACTTCACAAAGGAAGATGCACAAATGGCCCATAAGCACATGAAGAAGGGCTCAATGTCACTAGTCATGAGAGAAATGCAAATTAAAACCAAAATGAGACACTACTGATAATATCTAAAGTCAGCAAGGATGGGCTCTCATATGCTTTTGTTTGTTTTTTAATTTTAATTTAATTTAATTTTTATTTATTTACTTATTTTTGGTTGCACTGGGTCTTTGTTGCTGTGCGTGGGCTTTCTCTAGTTGCGTCGAGCCGGGCCTACTCTTCGTTGTGGTGCGCGGGCTTCTCACTGCGGTGGCTCCTCTTGTTGCAAAGCACAGGCTCTAGGTGCGCAGGCTTTGGTAGTTGTGGCTCATGGGCTCTAGAGCGCAGGCTCAGTAGTTGTGGTGCACTGGCTTAGTTGCTCCGCGGCATGGGGGATCTTCCTGGACCAGGGCTCGAACCCATGTCCCCTGCATTGGCAGGTGGATTCTTAACCACTGTGCCACCAGGGAAGCCCATGTGCTCTCATATGTTGATAGTGGAGGTGTAAAGTGGTCCAACCATCTCAGAAAAAAGCCTGGCAGTTTCTTATAAAGCCGAACATTTACCTCCCTTCAGGACTCAGCAATTGCATTCATAGACATTAACTCAAGAGAAATTAAAACTTATACCCACAAAAGGACTTGTACAAGAATATGATTAGCAACTTTTTTGGACAAAAACTGTAAATAACCAAGTGTCCATCAAATAAGAAAATAGATAACAACAACAACAAAACAAAACGCCCAGATTATAGAATACTCTTCTAATGGAATACTAATCAGCAATTAAAAGGAATGAGCTACTGATATATGCAACGTGGATGATAATAAATGAAAACATTTTGCTGAGTCAATGAAGTCTTACCCAAAAAACCTACGTGTGATTCCATTTATATGACGTCCCCCATCAGGGAAAACTAATTTGCAAAGTCAGAACAGCAGTTGCCTCTGGGTGATGGCAATGCTGTACGTCCTGATAAGAGCTTGAGGTACACAGGTGTTTGCATTTGCCGGAACTCATGGAATGTACACTTAAGATGGGTATTTCATTACATGTACGTTTTACCACATGCAAAAAAAGAACCATTAAAAAAGAAAAACTAAGCAAATACGAAAATACCTAATAAGATTCAGGTGGTGGGGGACTTCCCTGGTGGCACAGTGGTTAAGAATCTGCCTGCCATGCAGGGGGACATGGGTTCGATCCCTGGTCTGGGAAGATCCCACATGCCACGGGGCAACTAAGCCCGTGAGCCACAACTACTGAGCCTGCGCTCTACAGCCTGTGAGCCACAACTACTGAGCTCGTGTGCCACAACTACTGAAGCCCGTGCGCCTAGAGCCTGTGCTCCGCAACAAGAGAAGCCACTGAAGTGAGAAACCACCCCCCCGCCCTCCGACAGCAACTAGGGAAAGCCCACGCGCAGCAACGAAGACCCAACACAGCCAAAAAAAAGAAAAAAGAAAAAAGATTCAGATGGTGGAATGATATCGTTCAGCACAGCTGCGTTTGTGGAAAAGGGCTCTGATCCCATCACAGCACGTTTGACTTAAGGGGCTGCTGCCCACCTGTGCACGTGAATGCCACCCAGTGCTTAATTTGTCCACAGAGATGGGTTTTTTTCCTCTCTTTTGGCTGTTCCTTCTCCCTAGAGGCTGAGATCCAGAATAAACTCCAGGCTTTGCTAGTCTTCTGTGGAAACTTTGTTATGATCTTGTTAATTGCCTCCCCAACAAGCACTTGGTTTTCCAAAACCATCAGCGTCCACCGGAAGGAACTACTCTCTTACAGTGTGTAATAGTTAATCTCTGAACTTTTGGTTTTTATTAACTGCATCTTAATCATGGGTGTTTGTCCAGATTTTCTATCACTTCAACAATGTTTTAAACAAACAAATAAAATCTTTTCAGATGGCCAGGTATTGGGGTTTTTTTGTTTGTTTCAGGAAGATATTTTGCTTCTTATTTATCTCACATTTACCCTTGATTTTCTCCAAAAGGCAAACAAATAAAATAGAAGCAGATGTTTTGAAGGATATTTGAACTGCAAAGGGGTGAGGCAGCCGAAAACTTTTCTTTTCCTTGTGGAAACCCTTGCTTCCTTCTTAAGAGCATATGGTGTTCTAAGCTTCGGAAAGAAAGTGGCCGTCAGAAAAAGGATTCTCTCTACGGAAAGCAAAGCACATGTTAAAGAACAAATGCTTGCCTCCCTGTGAGTAGAAAAGGAGCACACAGACGTCCACGGCACCTCGTCTAACACTGACACTTAACCGGAAGTGGCCCAGAAACCACAAAGTTGGTGGCATACTTCTATTCTGGGTTCCTAAGGAAAAAAAATGCAAAAATCCCTACCTTCTTCCAGGTCACTGACCCAGAAAAACTCCCAGGAGTCGCATGAGGATGGGTTTTGGCGTCAAGCAAATAGGGGTTTGAAACCCTCTTCGTAACCTACTTGCTCAGTGACCCTGGGCAAGTGATAAACATTGTCAAACCTCCATTTCCTGTTCTGTAAAATGGGGCTAAGAATAGTTTCCTCATAGGGCTGCTGAATGGATTAAATAATTTTCTATATAAAGTATCAAAGAAAATACATGACAAGGTAAGATGTTGAGGCTCATGAGGCCCAGGAGGCATTAATCTACTCTGGAGACATCATGGTAGTTTGAGGCCTAAGTCACCCAGATTTAGAAGTGTTCTAAGGCTTAGGTCCACTCTAAGGCAAGTCTGGGGAGGTGGGGCTCATGATCAAGTCAGACAATGGATAGGAAAGCAATTTTGTAGTGGTGAAGCATCACAAACACACATGCACACGCACGCACGCACAGGAGCACAGGAGGATATTGTTGCCGTTCTGATTATCATTTTCTTTGACCCAAAGCCCAGCCAGTAACATGCCTCTCCAAGGTGCACCAGTTTGAAGCCTCCTTGTTCTACCCACCCCACACTTACTGCTCTCCTGCTGGCTGTCTCAGTCATGAATGCTTGGTCACCGGCATGAGGATGGCCTTTGCCCCAGGTTAGCCTCATGAGCTATTAAAGATGGGACTTTATCACCCAGCCTAGGGTTGCAGTGAGTTATCTCTGCCAGATCCACTCCTCACTCCCATCGGAGATGCCTAAAGGGGAGTATGAAGGAGCTTCTGGAACTCAGGGTGGGATAGCCTAGGTCACGGCAGGCCTTGGTTTTGCGTGACTAGAAGAAAAGATGCTACGTGGGGAAAAGACTTCAGATGATTTCATGGCGGGGCGGGGCACCCTTGGAGCCAAATCAGAGCCTGTGCTACAGTGAGTAGGCTTATGAAAGAGAGGGCGCTGGAGGAATGAGGAAGCTGGAAAGCGCAGGTCAGTTTACGAGGTTCTCAGTGCTCAAAGGCTTTTGGTGTGTGCCTAATGTCTTCAATCAAAAACAAGTAAGTGGATTTGAATTCCCTCTACACCCTCCTGCCTCCCCCGCAGTGCAAACAAATCCACTTTCCTTCTCTAATGACAACTCTGCTGTTGCCTTTGAATTTGGCCCTCACTGCTGTTGGGCTATGGTTTCATTGCTGTCTTGCTAATTAAAAGTGTCCCAAACCTCCCTGACCTCGGTGTGCAGTTTGAAGATTCATTTAAAGGTTTGTTTGCAGAAAGCAGCAACCTCAGTAATCACCCTCTCAGGCTCATGGTAGGAGCTCCATTCTCACAGCCATTATCTCACTTAGCGTTCAAAGCCCGGGAGCTGAGGAGACTGCGCGTTGTGACCCATTTGCAGATCCTTAAACTACTGGCTGAAGTCCCACACCTGCACGATGCAGAACACACCGCCAGGCTTCCTGACTCCAAGTGCAGGTCTTACTCCTGCCCAGACAGAACTCCTAGTTTTCAGTCCCAGCTGCGGGACCTCTGTGTCACGGCTTCCTCATTGAGGACTAAATGGTATCATGCATATTATGGCTTTTGATACTACATAAAAATGTAAACAATCAAAAGCTCATTCTCATTTCATTTTCATTACTTAACCTGAGTAGCTTCAAATGTTTTACCATTACAAATATCTATTTATATTTCTTTCCTTTCAGAGTATTTCCTTGGGGTCTATAGCCCAAAGTGAAACAACTGAGTATGAAAAGTTATAAACTATTTTGTAAGTCTCATTATGTATTGCCAGTTCATTTTCCAGAAAGACACTGCCAAGTTACCAGGCTACCACAATATACCTGTTTCTAAATATTCCAACTAACTTGTTATGTTTGCAGTTTTAATGTTTTTTTCCCCCTAGATTACTTCGTACCTATTTAGTTACTGTAAGAATATGTATTTTTCCATGTTGTAAGTTACTTATGATATTTGTGTGTTTGTCTCTTTTGGTATTAAGTAAGGACAATCTAGGCAATGACCTCATCCACTTTTTAAAAATGTATTGTGCGCGAATTCCCTGGCGGTCCAGTGGTTTGGACTCTGAGCTTCCACTGCAGGGGGCACAGGTTCCATCCCTGGTTGGGGAACTAAGATCCTGCATGCTACGCGGTGCAGCCAAAAGCATACTGGTACTTTTTTCTGTATTTTGTATAGTAAAAAATTTATTAATTATAATATACACTTTTTGTTCACTTTCCTTTTGATATACACTTTATTATATATCACATATATTATCTGTAATATGTTATATCATATTAAAGGGTATTTTAAGAATATATAAAAATATTCCTGTTGTCTTTGATGTCTTCCATTTGATCATTCATCATAGCTGAGCCAAATATGTTCTTTAGACATCTATTTTGATATGATTAAACTATGATTAAACTATTCTATTTGGATACATCTGACATTTTAATAATGTGTCATGTGCTTACATGGGTCAATTTTATTTCTTTTCCATCATTATTGTCCAGTGATCTCAAAATATGTTATAATTCATTTCCCTATTACTTTGAAAATCTTTTAGTAGTTTGAATCTATTTCTAGAATTCTTATATATTTATAATTCTTATGTATTTATAGTTTATATATTCTTACGTATTTCTACAGAATTTTTCTACTTTTAGTGTGGACACCTATGGTACTGATAGTTGTTGCTCTGTAATATGTTTTAAAATTCTGAAGATAAAAAGCTCTTTCTTGGGAATTCCCTGGCAGTCCAGTGGTTAGAACTGAGTGCTTTCACTGCTGGGGCCCGGGTTTGATCTCTGGTCAGGGAACTAAGATCCCGCCAAGCTATGTGGCCAAAAAAAAAAAAAAAAAAAGCTCTTTCTTTAAAAGTGTTTTTTTCAATTTTAGTTTATTTTAAAACACATTTTTCCATGGAAATAAAATTATTCAAGTCTTGCTGAGAACATGCAATGCCTCACTATGATTTCCCCTGCTAGTCTCGCTAATTCTCAAAGAACATCAACATCATAATACAGAAAAAGGAATCATTACCTAAAGATGTTCATAATAATATTATTTAAAAGAGAAGCCATCAAAATTTCCATCAATTAAATAGCTTATGGCATATCCATATGCTGAATATGCACATCTGTATTTATTGACCTAAAACTATATCATGCTGTATGCCCAAATGCGAAAACAGGTTACAGAGGAAATAACATAAATCCCGTTCTAAAAAATATATATCTATATGCCGGACCCAGGGAACCCAGGAGCCCGGGC
Source organism: Balaenoptera acutorostrata (assembly GCF_949987535.1). Lineage (NCBI taxonomy): Eukaryota > Metazoa > Chordata > Mammalia > Artiodactyla > Balaenopteridae > Balaenoptera > Balaenoptera acutorostrata. The sequence continues at coordinate 39,363,942 of NC_080079.1, forward strand.
GCCAACACCCCCCCCTTGTCGCCCTCTCGACGCCGCGGGGACAGAGAGAGGCCTGCGCCACGAGGGGTACAATTGTTAGGAGTTGCCAATCGGGCAGGGAAGCGCACTGGGCGGACCGGGCAGGATCCCTGCTCTGGCCTGACATCATATTTGACGTAGCAACCACGTTATGTCATTTCCCATTCACCGTGAGAAAAACACCACGCCAACTCCAAGGGGCATTCTACCAAATAACTGATTAGTACTCCTCCAAAGCGTGAAGGTCATCAAAAACAAGGACAGTCTGAGAAGCTGTCACTGTCAAGAGGAGCTTAAGGAGACATGACAACTAAATGCAATGTGGGATGGGATCCTGGAACAGAAAAAAATATTTGATAGAAATTAAGGAAATCTGAAAAAAGTATGGACTTCAGTTAATGATAATGTGTTTTCAGTTCCTTAATTGTAACAAATGTGCCACACTAAAGTTAGTAACAGTGTAACCTAAGTGCAGGATATATGGGAATTCTGTATCATCTTCTCAATTTTTTCCATAAATCTAAAACTGTTCTAAAAAATAAAGTCTATTTTTGAAAAGAGTGCATTTTTACAAGATTTGGCAATAAACAAAACACTATAAACCACCTTGGCTTCTGCACTGCTGGATTCTTTATCCTTCCTGATCACATTTCTTAAAATCACTGACTCTCTTGTTTTACTTCTAATTTAAGGATTAAAATTACTTGGAGTTATTTGAGAAATCCTTTTATAAGCACATCATGGAGTAAAGACGAAGGACAGAAAGATAAATAGGTAAGACATTGATAAGAGTGAAATACATAGATAAGTTGTGATATACCCACATTGTTTATGGCAACATTCTAAAATATTACAAGAAAGAAAGATCTTGGTTTTAGAAGAAACTGATGAAACCTAGCAGTGCCCTCTTCTGAGCCCCTTTTGTCCCTCCAAAATGGAGGTGAATTAATTCTCTTTCAGCCTCTTTCAGCCCTCTTTATGTTCCCAAACCTCCTGTTATGACACATGCACCCCTTAATCTTCCATATGGAGGGATGTGAGTAAATAACATAAAAAAGGAGGAGGAAAAAGGAGATCTGAAACTCCTTAGGGGAGAAAAAAAAACCCTCAAAATGGCTATGTTTTTTTGCTTCAGAAGCAGGAAAAGTGGAAGAGAAGCGATTAGATGAAGTTTATTGCAGGGTAAAAGAGTTACTATTTTTGGACCAAAGAATCCGGAAATTGCATACTGTCCTAGAGTGGACCCAGAATGGAGAAATATGTGGCTGGAAGTTGGGGGTGTATGTGTGTGGAGTTCCTTCTCAGGACCTCCAGGAGAGGGGTTCACACACCCACAGATGCTCACAAATCTTCACACCTGGACCCAAAAGCCTCCTTCAGCGATTTGGCTGGGGACAGCTCACACCTGCACTGAGAAGCAGGTGGAAAGATGGTGAGTGAGGACAGGGGAAGTTTAGATTCCATGGTTATACTGGGGGTAGCAGTATTCCTGGCACGTTAGACTGACCGTTTTAAAAAAACATTTCCTGATGGAGAAAGGTTCTTGATGAAGCTTTTCCAAGGCCTGCATAACTCATTTCCAAGTTAATCTCTGGAACATGACTTGTTCTTAAAATGACTCTGAGGGCTTATAGGAGCCCCTGCTCTCATTCCTCTCTAATTATGTATCATCCATCTACAGGTCCTGTTTTTCTTCACAGTATCTCTCATATAAGGATCTTTCTTCCAGTTTCCACTGTTAACACCCTGACTTAGACCCTTACCATGACTTCCACTTTAGTGCTCAGGCCTATTTCCACATTATGTGGTGAGCAGGCCTCCAGATGGTCTTCAGTCTTAGTCCAGAAGCAGTGGCCTCATCTGTGTCACCCTCTCCAACAGAGCTTGCTCCAGGTCCTCCTGGCTTGCTTCTCATATACAATCACATTTCACTCCTCAGACCTCCGGATGCTATGAACGCCTTCTCCAGCTCTGACCTTTGCTTGTCTTCTTGACGATAATTTGGAGTCTCCTCTTGGCTGGACTGCCCTCCACTGTCATGAATAACTATCCCCGTGGCTTGGCCCGGCTTTTTGAACCTTATTCCTCAGCACAGTTCCCCGTGAATTTTTTTTTTTTAATTTATGTATGTATGTATGTATGTATGTATGTATGTATGTATGTATGTATGGCTGTGTTGGGTCTTTGTTTCTGTGCGAGGGCTTTCTCCAGCTGCGGCGAGCGGGGGCCACTCTTCATCGCGATGCGCGTGCCTCTCACTGTCGCGGCCTCTCTTGTTGCGGAGCACAGGCTCCAGACACGCAGGCTCAGTAGTTGTGGCTCACGGGCCTAGCTGCTCTGTGGCATGTGGGATCTTCCCAGACCAGGGCTCGAACCCGTGTCCCCTGCATTGGCAGGCAGATTCTCAACCACTGTGCCACCAGGGAAGCCCCTCCCCCGTGAATCTTGCTCGTCTTGGTCTCCCTAAGGTTGTAAAGCATCCATCACATCCATCCCTTGGCTCAGAACCCCTTTAATAATCTTTAGTTCTCTCACTTCCTCTTCCAACTGACAATCGGATGAATTTTCTAAAACACCCTTTAATCATGCTTTTATATTCAAAACTTTCAATGGCTCCGCATTGAATGAAGTCCTTACACAGAATAAAGTCCTAATTCTTAGATTGGAATTTAAGGCCCTTCATTTGCAGGCTCCAGCGACCTTTTCGATAACATTTTCTACTCTACACTGCAGAACTTCTATTCCAAGCAGGAGGTTTTGAACACAGCTCATTCTGGCTTTGCACCTTTTCTCATTCGGCCCATCCTATCTGGAAGAATCTCTTCATACCCTCCACCTAACCACACACTGCCTGTTCTTCAAGCAGCACAGGGTGTTTCCTGGTGGCCTGTTGGTTAGGATCCTGGGCTTTCATTACCATGGCCCGGGTTCAACCCCAGGTCAGGGAACTGAGATCCTGGAAGCCGCATGGTGTGGCCAAAAAAAACAAGCAGCACAAACCCTGTGGGTTCAAATCACCTTCCTTGATGCCTCTCTGCTAAACTCCTGTCCCCATTAGATCCTGGATATTTTAGACTTATATCTGATGTTTTATAGACTTAGAGACTTGTATTTTAGACTTCACTGTCAACCCTACATGGTGGGGGCTGTAGCTTATACAGCTTTGATTTCCCAACAGGGCCCAGCTAAGAGAAAATAATATAGATTTTGAGGCTGGACAGTTTAGAGTCAATTCAACTTCGGGCTCCACTAAAAGCTTGAATGAGTTAAGCCTAACCTCTCTAAGTCTCCCAAAATTGTGGGATTATAATTCTTGTTAACTGCTGCAAGGATTAAAAAGAGGAAGCAAATGTGACGTAGCTGGACTTCATTAAGTATTCAGTAAATACTTGTTGAATGAATAATACAAGTTTAATAAATATTTTGCTGGCTGATTGACAGATGTGGATATCCTTAAACAAACTCTGGTCCTCATCAGCACATATGCTTTAGTATCACTACTCAGTAAAATGACATATTCTAAACTGTGGTTATAGCCACCTTTATGGCTAAGAAGATTACCCCCTTCTTTTTTTTTTTAATAGATCTTTACTGGAGTATAATTGCTTCACGATACTGTGTTAGTTTCTGTTGTACACCAAAGTGAATCAGCCATATGCATATATATGTCCCCATATCCCCTCCCTCTTGAGCCTCCCTCCCATCCTCCCTATCCCACCCCTCTAGGTCATCGCAAAGCACTGAGCTGATCTCCCTGTGCTATGCCGCTGCTTCCCACTAGCTAACTATTTTACATTCGGTAGTGTATATATGTCGATGCTACTCTCACTTCATCCCAGCTTCCCCCTCCCACTCCGTATCCTCAAGTCAATTCTCTATGTCTACATCTTTATCCCTGCCCTGCAACTAGGTTCATCAGTACCATTTTTTTTTTTTAGATTCCATATGTATGCATTAGCATACAGTATTTGTTTTTCTCTTTCTGACTTACTTCACTCTGTATGACAGACTCTAGGTCCCTCCACCTCACTACAAATAACTCAGTTTCATTCCCTTTTATGGCTGAGTAATATTCCATTGCATATATGTGCCACATCTTCTTTATCCATTCATCTGTCGATGGACATTTAGGTTGGTTCCATGTCCTGGCTATTGTAAATAGTGCTGCAATGAACATTGTGGTACATGACTCTTTTTGAATTATGGTTTTCTCAGGGTATATGCCCAGTAGTGGGATTGCTGGGTCATATGGTAGTTCTATTTTTAGTTTTTTAAGGAACCTCCATACTGTTTTCCATAGTGGTTGTATCAATTTATATTCCCACCAACATTGCAGGAGGGTTCCCTTTTCTCCACACCCTTTCCAGCATTTATGGTTTCTAGATTTTTTGACAATGGCCATTCTGACTGGTGTGAGGTGATACCTCACTGTGGTTTTAATTTGCATTTCTCTAAAAATTAGTGATGTTGAGCGTCTTTTCATGGGCCTCTTGGCCATCTGTATGTCTTCCTTGGTGAAATGTCTATTTAGGTCTTCCGCCCATTTTTTAATTGGATTGTTTGTTTTTTTGATATTGAGCTCCATGAGCTGTTTGTATATTTTGGAGATTAATCCTTTGTCTGTTGTTTTATTTGCAAATATTTTCTCCCATTCTGAAGGTTGTCTTTTTGTCTTGTTTATGGTTTCCTTTGCTGTGCAAAAGCTTTTAAGTTTAACTAAGTCCCATTTGTTTATTTTTGTTTTTATTTCCATTACTCTAGGAGGTGGGTCAAAAAAGATCTTGCTGTGGTTTATGTCAAAGAGTGTTTTTCCTATGTTTTCCTCTAAGAGTTTTATAGTGGCTGGTCTTAATTTAGGTCTCTAATCCATTTGGAGTTTATTTTTGTGTATGGTGTTAAGTAGTGTTTTAATTTCATTCTTTTACATGTAGCTGTCCAGTTTTCCTAGCACCACTTATTGAAGAGGCTGTCTTTTCTCCATTGTATGTTCTTGCCTCCTTTGTCATAAATTAGGTGACCATATGTGCATGGGTTTATCTCTGGGCATTCAATCCTGTACCATTGATCTACATTTCTGTTTTTGTGCCAGTACTGTACTGTCTTCATTACTGTAGCTTTGTAGTATAGTCTGAAGTCCGGGAGCCTGATTCCTCCTACTCTGTTTTTCTTTCTCAAGATTGCTTTGGCTATTTAGTGTCTTTTGTGTTTCCATACGAATTGTAAGATTTTTTTGTTCTAATTCTGTGAAGAATGCCATTGGTAGTTTGATAGGGATTGCATTGAATCTGTAGATTGCTTTGGGTAGTACAGTCATTTTCACAGTATTGACTCTCCCAATCCAAGAACATGGTATATTTCTCCATCTGTTTATGTCATCTTTGATTTCTTTCATCAGTGTTTTATAGTTTTCTGAGTACAAGTCTTTCGCTTCCTTAGGCAGGTTTATTCCTAGGTATTTTATTCTTTTTGTTGTGATGGTAAATGGGATTGTTTCCTTAATTTCTCTTTCTGATTTTTCATCATTAGTGTATAGAAATGCCAGAGATTTCTGTGCATTAATTTTGTATCCTGCAGAAGGTTACCCCCTTCTTAAAGTGAGACCTGCCATGTCCTAAGTCTTCTCACAGCCATCACTACAGAAAACAGCCAAAGCAGTCCAAACCTTATAATAAACAGAACTCCCATTCACAAATGCATTTGTAAAATATTCTTTGAAATTTGCATCAAGGAACTGTGTATAACAATTTGTGATTATAGTTCTGGTGAGTTTCCCATATTCTTTGAGAATCAATTAAGCTGATGGGACCTAACATATTTCAGTTAGTGCTGAAATCTAAGTCATTAACACTTAAATCCAATAGAATACAGAACTGGACACTTATTTAATGCATTGCTTGAATAAGTTAAATGAACCACATCGTCTGTGAGCACATCCTCACATGGATTATATCACTGGTTTTTCCTTCACAAATATAACATAAACAATCCAGAGACAGGCAACTAAAATGTATACTATTGTGAACTAAAAGAGCCCATCAGCTTGAAATGGCCTGAAATCACCATTCTGAACAGTTTACATCAAAAAGCTGTTACATGAAAACATTGTTTACTCTCTGTTCAAAAAAAATCAGATTAAAAATTCATCTGCTACATTGCCTATATTCTTGGTTCACAGTGAGGCAGATTCCTAAGGATAAGAGAGGTCACTTAAACCCATCAAGCTCTGGAGTAAACCGACTCAGAATGCTCGTGTGGTCGTATCTGCCCAGCTCAAAGACTTCTTTTTATGTGTAATATTTTCATGATTCAATTAAGAGAACTCAGGAAAAGGAAATAAGATCAGAAGGCAGTCTTCCATTTGATCATTAAGCGTGGACCCAGAAACAAAGACCTACTTATAGCACAGGGAAGTATACTCACCTATATGGGAAAAGAATCTGAAAAAAGAATATATATATAATATATATATATAATATATATATATAAATCACTTTGCTGTACCCCTGAAACTAACACAACATTGTAAATCAACTATACTTCAATTAAAAAAAAAAAAAAGAGTGGACCCAGAGAAGGCTTCTGCCTCTGTAAAGAAGCACAAAACAAAGGGCAATTGTGTAAGAACCAGATTAATGCCTTTCTCAAGACTCACTGTCATTATTAGGAGTAAAGGACTCTAATCCATTGCAATATGATTTCTATGCCCAGCAGTAGGTTCAAACAGATCAAATTACTGCATGTAAAGCGTTTAAAACAGCGCCTAATCAGTAGTCACTGTAATGATCGTCCCTGACAAGATCTTCAGTGTTTATCTGACTTGATCTCTTTCCCCTGCATACTCTACTTAGTGAGTCTGCCTGGCCACAGCTACAGACTCAACCTCCCCAACTACTCTCCCCAGACATCGCTGCTTGTAATGGATGGACCCAAGTGGAACCAATGCACAGGCTGAATCAATGAGATTCTCTTAAGAATTTAAGCTATACAAAATACCCAGTCAGTTACATACACAGTCCTTAGATTGGAGATTCATGTCGAAACTGTACTAGAGTTGCCAAATCAAGGCACTGAGAGCAGAAACTGAGCAGCCAAGAATCCGTAAAACAATGTCTCCCTTCCATTTGATCCCACTGACCACTCTTTTCTGGAAAACTCCCTCTTTCCTTAGCTTCCAAGATGTTATTCTATCCCTGTGCTTTTCTGCCTTCTCACCTCTCCTCCATAGGCTCCTTCACACACTCCTCCACATCCCTTTAGATATCAGGGTTCTTCTCCAGCACCCTTCCACTCTTCCCCTATACATCCCTGAGTGACTCTCACCTGTTCCCAAGGCTTTGTCTACTATCAATATGCTATGGACTGCAAAATCTCTATCTTCAAATATCAATATTTAAATGCCTAGCAGGTATAGTCACCCAGAACCACTGAAACTCAGCATCAACAAGAATTCATTTTCTTGTCATCACCCCTTACTCCTTTTCCCATAATCCTCATCATTTGTAATGGTCCACATGTCTATCTATTATTTAAGCTAGGAGACATCCTACTGCCCCCTCCCTCATTAAAAAAAAATCAATCTATCACTGAGTCTTGTCAATTTTAGCTAAGAAATGCCTCTCAAATCATCTCACTGTTGTTAGCTAATCACTCACGAGAACCTCCCTGACAGCCTTCAAACTGGACTCCTCATCTCTCTCAAGCTATTCTCTCCTTTGCCACCAGAGTAAAATTGTTGCTTAAAATCCTTTGGCTTCTATGGTAAAGTCCAGAGACCTCAATTTGGCGCCATGACCTCCTTTTTCAGCTTTACCTACTGCCCTTTGTGGCCTTGAACTCCATGAACCAGTCACACAAACCCCATGCACCAGTCCAGAACAAGCCCCCCCGACGCCGTTCTTCTGGGCTTTCACCCACATTCTCCTTGCTTGGAGTGCCCTTCTTTCGATTTGTCTCTTACTCACTCATGAATGTGTGGCGTAAACATTGCTGTGAGCCTTTGGCTAATCTCCCCACCCACAGACAGACTTAGCTTCTTCCTCTGACACCATAGTATCCTGTTTCTACTAATAGTTCCTTTCCCAAACTTACTTAAGACTCTGATGTAAGACTCTGAGAGGGTGTTTGTTAAAAACACAGATTCCCAGGACTCTCCCCAAGAGATTCTGATTCATTTGGTCTGGGGTAGGGCCCAAGAACCTGTAGTTTTGTTTCGAAAGTGCCTCAGGTGATTTTAATGCTCAGGCAAATCTAGGAGACACTAACGATACTAGAGAACTTATGTTAATTATGGTCACAGTAGTCCCCCCTGATTTGCAGGGAATACATTCCAAGACCGCCAGTGGACGCCTGAAACAGCAGATAGTACTGAACCCTATACATACTATGTGTTTTCCTATATTAATGGGCAGGTAGCTTATACTGCACCAACATGCTGGACAAAGGAATGATTCACATCCTGGATGGGATGGAGCGGGACAGTGGAAGATTTTACCATGTTACTCAGAACAGTGCACAGTTTAAAACTTGTAACTTGTTTATTTCTGGAATTTTCCATGTAATATTTTCACACTATGGTTCAACTCGGGAAACTGAAACTGCGGAAAGTGAAACAGCGGATAAGGAGGGACTATTGTATTTACTGACATGTCTGTCTACTTCACCAGATTGGGAACTTGCTAGTCTGCTCTACCCACATTTGTCGTGGAATCCATGTACCTAGAATATCATAGGAGTTTAGAACTTACTGAATGAATGTTAAGTATTTTTACGCAAACTAATTTTTCATTCCCATGATAGTTCACAAAATTTGATTCGTTATTCAAATGTGTATTACGGGCAGAGGTAGAGGGCCAGGGGCTGAGATAGTCTTGGAAGAACATGGCTGCCCAGGTGGTAGGATTGGGTGATAAGAATGTCAAACATTTTTTCAAAATCTTGGCTGAGTTACAGATTTGGAGGCAGCCAAACCTGTTAGTATTGTCTGATGAATTTAACAATATGAATAAAACTCACAGTGCAGAAAGACAGACGCTCTTTCTCCCACCCTCAACCGGATGTATATTCCCTTAAAGAAGCAGAACAGCATAAAGGTTAACGTGGGCTCCATGTCAGAGTGACTGGTAGGGCATCCTGGTTCTTCTGGTGCCAGCTGTGTGCCTTTGAGCAAATTACTTAACCACTCCATTCCTTCTTTTGTAGAATAGTTTTCATAACATTTTCTGCCTTAGTGAAGTCATATGAGGATTAAATAAGAAAATGTACATAAAACAGCACAGGGCCTGGCCAGTAGTTAAGCCCTCACTAAATGTTAGCTAAAAGGAGACAAATAGCTGTTATTAATGATAATTAAAATAGTTCACTTACTAGTAAAATAATTATAATAATAATTAAGCAGATGATGATAGTTAAAATTATGAAGACTGCCCCAGTGCTTCCCTCTGTTCAGTCTTCCCTGAAACATGTAGTGTAGAAAGAAATATGATTTCCCTCAAAACTCCAGGGCATTCTCCTTTACTTTCCAGCTGTGAAACCTCCTCATGCCCTGCTATTTCGAACTCAGCACAGAGCAAACCGTGCATGGCCATCTTATCTAGGTGCAGAATGCGCAGTTGTGTCTATTGACTGAAGCATAGACAAAAATAGTGCCAGTGATCGGTCCCTTACCTGTCACAGAAACCTTAGAGTTTCTAAAGCTGCACCTGAGCTTCACAAAACAGCAGACTATGGCTTGTCTCCTCATGTCTATTTCACAGATGGCAAAACTGAGGTTCAAAAATGCGAGTTTCAAAGTGTTTTACCCAAGGTCATAACAGCTGGTCACTCAGCGTCTCAGATCCAAGTTTTCTTATTCCAAGTCGAGCAATCTTTGGGGATCTTAAAAGCACAGTTTAGAAATAAGACCACAGGGGGCAAATAAGTTGTCGGAAGTCACCATGGCTTCTTGGTAAAGGTGTGTTTGGGGCTGGCTGGCAAAGCATGAGAATGCATGAATGCTGCCTAGAAGAAGCCTTCCCCACCCCACACCCCAGAGGATACAGTCTGGGCTCTAGAAGATGTGCGTCTTGCTTATCTCATTACATATAGTCCTGACCTCCATCCCTTTCTACTTAGATCTGGCTCCTAGACATCACCTGGGCCCTTCCCCGGATCCATTCCTGGGCTCCCTCCTCTGCAGGGAGTCTGTTCATTCTAAGACTTAGAAATCACCTTTGCGCCCCTGGTTTGACTCCTTCCCCCCTGCCAGCTCTGACACAGTTCAGTGATCAGGCCTCCTCCGTGGCACCTCCTGCGTCTTTTCCTCTCATCGCTCACACTCTCCATTTTCATACTCTACACACAGGTGTCAGTCTGAATCCCTGAAGTTCCCCGCAGAGTTTAAGCTGTCTCTTGCTTCTGGGCCGATGCAATGCCATTCTCTTTTTTATTATTTAGTTGTTAAGTAAGTAATATCTACATGACTCACAAACTTGAAATATATACATACAAAAAGGTATACAGAAGAGTCTTGCTTTCACGCCCATCACCCATTTGCCCCATCTCCACCCTCCCTACCTCTGAAAATGTGTAAGCACTTTTATTAGTTTCTTGTATATCCTGTCAGTTTCTTTATACAAATAGAAGTAAATTTTAAAACATGTATATACTATTTGTTTAACCCTTCTTTCCACACTATTACACACCTTGTTGCTTCAGATCTATGTTGGCAGATCTTTCCACATCGATACAGAGGGTTTTCTTATGCATTTTATGCCTGCACATTGTTCCATTGTATGGATATACCATAATTTATTTAACTAGCTCCCTTTTAATAGAAATTTCAAAGGCTTCCAACTTGGTACCACTACAAACAATGCAACAATGAATTACCTTGATTTCTCACTTGTGAATATATGTCTATGAGAGTAATTCTTAGAAGTGAGATTACTAGGTCAATCAGTATGGGCATTTGTGATATTGATCCATATAATCAAATCACTCTCTACAGATTATACCAATCTATACTTTCACCAGCAATACATGGGAGTTCCAGGTTCCCGATGGCATTGCCACAGAGTACATTATCAAGACTTCTGGATTTCTTCCAATTTGATAGATAAAAATGGTATTTCAATATGATTTTAGTTTGAATTTCTGTTATTATGAGTGATGTTGTACACCTTTTGTTATGTTTAGGACTGTCTGTATTTCCTTTATTTATTTTTCAAACTCTCATTTGTACCCTTTCCCCATTTTTCTATTGCATTGTTGGTCTTTTTCTCATTGATTTATAGGAACTCTTTATATATTAGGAAATCTTTCCAGTGGCTCTTTGTACTTTGACTTTGTGAATGGTGTTATTTATAACTTTATTTATGGTGTTGCTTGCCATACTTTTTTTTTTAATATAGTTAAATTTATCAGTCTTTTCTTTCAATTGGAACTCCAACTTTTTCTGGTTATACTACCGCTTGGACACAACTGGTAGGGTTGAATGTATAATTCAATTGAGTACAATTTCAAGCAAGTGAGAAAAATAGAGGGTTGTTTCAGTCAGTCTCACAAGGAAGTCTGAATAAATAAGAGTGGTTGGGTTTTTGTTCCTTGCAAATTTCTATAGTTCTTCAGGTTTTTCTTCTGAAGAAGAGAAAGAAGGGACTTCTCTGGTGGTCCAGTGGGTAAGACTCCATACTCCCAGTGCAGGGGGCCTGGGTTCAATCTCTGGTCAGGGACTAGATCCTGCATGCTGCAACTAAAGGAGCCCACATGCCATAGCTAAAGGAGCCTGCATGCCACAATGAAGATCCCACATGCCACAACTAAGACCCAGCGCAGCTAAATAAACAAATAAATAAATATTTTTTTTAAAAAAAAGAGGAAAGAATATATAGCTTCAATTATAAATAATATACTTAAGGTCCTTACAATCCTGAGATCTGAATTTATGATTAAATTTTCTTGTGTGTTATATCATTATATTTTGCAAAATAGTGAAACTAACAATGAACAATAAGAATTTCCATATGCCTAATTTTTACACTAGAAAAATATTATATTAATCAACTTTTTTATTTAGTGCTATTATAAATGAAATTGTTATAAAGAGTTATAAATTCCTTGGAGAAACAATACAGATCAATAATTTTTACTTTATAGTATGGCTCAATGTTATACCTGACTAGTAGTACACATTCATTTTCCTCTTGATCAAATTCAATCCTGTCAGAAATAAATGTGTTACAGATACATGACTTATTTGATTAGAACATTAGAACAAAAGTGTATGTGAAAGAAGATAGGTAGCAATATGTCCAGTAGGGCAGTTTTAAATAGATAATTAAGAAGACTGCATTAAATTTAGATAAGACTGTTGTTCAACCTCCTGTTTGGTTATCACTTCTTTTCGAAGTGGGAGTAAACTTTCACATATTCAGAATCTGGATCCTTTACATAAATGAGCTAGTCTAGTAAGTAAATTAACAAGATAAAATCCAAAATAAGATAGCATCAGTCACATTAGCTTGTTATATATGTGAGCTTGTGTTCCTACCTAGGTTACACATGTCATAAATTCATCATATTCTAGATTTCTTTTATTCCTTTGATTAATTTTTTCAAAAAATATTCATTGAGCACTAACTATATGCCAAAGACTGTGCTAGAAGCTGTGGGTACAATGGTGAAAGACACACACACAAGGCCTGCCTGAGGCCACCTCTGAGCCTAACCATCAGGCAGAAAGTGCTCAGAAAATATTAATTGATTGAAATTGTGCTGAAACCATATTGAAAACTTTTGTTAGAGTTGCCGGATTTAACAAATAAAAATACAGCATGTCCCATGCAATATTTGGGCCATAGTTATACTAAAAAATTACTTGTTGTTTATCTAAAATTCAAATTTAACTGGAAATCTTGTATTTTATCTGCCACCTTACTAGGGGTTTACTTCTCAGAAAATAAGTTCTAGCCTTGCATTTACTACATACATAAGCCATTTGAACACTGAAGATGTTTATCTCTGTGCCTCATTCTTTTTTTGTACTCCATTTATGAAATTCTCTCTTTATAAATTATTTTCAATAATTTATAGGAATGGAATGCCCTTCTTCTCTGACGTCAATCAGAGGGGAAAGGACAGCTTAAAAGTCTTGGTTGCAAACTGTTAACTGCTAAAGACAAACACATTATAGGAGAACAGTATGTGTTACCTAAAGAGACTAGAGTTTTACAGCCAGTTCTGAAATGTCAGACATAATATTTTTCAAAGTTTAGATATTTTTTTCCAGCAAGACCTAATACTCTATCTTAAGAAATACAGCTTTCCCACATTACCTTGAAATTAGTGGTGAGTAGGTTCATTGGCTAGGGGAGTGGCTGAGATGGAATACAGAATCCTGGCAGGGCAAGGGGGTGTGGGGTGGGGCGTGAGGATGACTTTATGAAGACACTGCGGAGAGGAGAAGGCAGTTTCAGAAATGGAGAAAGACTGAATTCAGACATTTTTAAAGAGCTGCACCCTCCCCCTCTAACCACCAATGAGTAAAACTGCCTTTTTTTTTTTTTAAACTGCTGCTCTTCTGGCTAGCACAGCTCACAAATTCCACAGCGGAAAAGAGTGTCTGGAAGAAAAGGATGAAGTTCTACAGAGGGTGGACCGCACATTTAACTTTTATTAAATGCCTTTTAAAAATCTGTAAAACCTACCTATACATATATAAACAATCAACTTTTTCATTTAAAAACAAAACGAAAACAAGCAAACAAAACTTCCATCCAGATTTGAAGGCTGTCAAAATTACCCCGTATGTTCCAGAGCAGGAAGGCAAAGTGGATGAGCTGCCTTCCTGGGTAGGGATTGTCTGTCCTCTGAGGGGAGGTGCAGGTCTCCTCTGTATTCTCTCCTGTCATCACACCAAAGATCCAGCAAACTTCTGCATTGTTCTAAGATGGTCACGCAGAGACGCAAGAGCAGAACATCTCATTTACTACTAACGATGGAATTCGGGAGAGGGTGGTCCCGTTTATGCTCCTCCATTTCCATCCAGGCAGAGGCCAAAAACTGGCCTCCTATAAACTTCCTTGTACTGGGTTCCTGACCCCAAGGCTAGAAAATTGGTCTTTCTCTCCAATGTTAATCTGTAGCCTTCACTTGAAGGTCTCCCAGGAAGCAACAGGAAGAAAAACGCATTTGTGAAAATTTTCTTAAAAAATAAAGTATGAACTGACATTTCTTTTCCTACAAACAGCCAGAGAAGGCTCAATACAGGAAAAAAAAAAAAAACTCCTCAATATAGAAAAAACAAACAAAAAACCCCAAAACAGTCCTCAGGTTTCTTCATGTATCATGGAACCAAAACAGTTAAAGCCAGAGATATACTAACACAATAGATGTGCTCACTCTCCTCTCAAGAGTCTCTTCAGCTCTTAAATATATTTTTGAAGTGGGGAGCCCAGCTTGAGACCACACACAGCATTTACAAGGGATTTGGACACATCAGGTGAACTACTGGAACCACCTGGGCAAGCCCTTACGCTAAGCTCAGTAAACCTGACCTAGGAACAAAGCTTTAGTCTCAGGGGGAGGGATGAGTTCATGTGTGGTCCGGTGACAGAAATTTGTCTCCTGGTCCAGCTCCCATAGGTTCACAACTGAATCATTTAAAACGACAGAAGACAAAAAACAGATCAAAGAACTGTTTCAGTAAAGAAATAGGTTTAAGGGTGGAGATCCCGGGCTCTCAGGTCAGGCGACCTGGGCTCAAGTCTGGCTAGACCACAGTAACCTGTGTGACTTGAGATAAATGAATTCTAAAGCTGCTCAAAGCCTTAGTTTTCCCATCTGCAAAATGGACAGAATAATAGCACCTACCTCACAGGGTTGTTATAAATATTGAAAGACACCCAACTGCCTTTCAACAGTAGTCTGGTAAGTAAATCACGGTGTTTCACACAATGGAAATGCTAACACCAACGAGAATGAACGATATACAATGACGTACAATAATAAGGATGGGTCTTGCAAACACAATGTTGAAAGAAGTCAGACACAAAAGGAGTACATACTGTATGATTTCATTTATCTAGAGCTCAAAAACAGGCAAAGCAAATAATGTGTAGTGTTCAAAGACAAGGTGGACCTCCTGAGACAGCTGAATGTGCAACTGACATGTCACACCGTGAACTAGACTTGTGATGGGCATAAGTGAACCATTCCTTGAGGACCCACACAGAACATGGCTTACCTTCGCAACTACAACTTGAATGACAAACTCTCTACATTCAATCACATACCCCATGGCTGCTTTCACACAGGCAGACAGAAGGAAACTCCTGCAACAATTATCCAGCTAGTCAAGGCAAAAATCTAGGTCCGGAGGGGAAAGACTAGGGTTTTTTTTAACCGGATTAACCCCATGGGCTGGCTTCAGTCTTCACTGATCATGCATTAAGATCACCCCACAACTCTTTATTTTGCTGCATTTTGTAGACATGTACGGATACAATGTGACTATAAACGGATTCAAAATGGCTGCGCAGGCTGCATATCAACTCTTACTTTTTTGCTTCTATGTAGTATAAGCAAAATGTTTCTGAATAAGTGGAGGAACCTGAAAGTAGCTCTTGGTGAGACTGGTTCCCTGATCATGCCTTCTTTTTTACATATATTGACATCCTTTTTTTTTGTTTATATATACTCTTTTCCATTATGGTTTATCACAGGATATTGAATATATCCCATGCTATATATACAGTAGGACCTTGTTGTTTATCCATCCTATATATAATAGTTCACATCTGCTAATCCCAAACTCCCAGTCCTTCCCTCCCACACCCCCTCTCCCTTGGCAACCACAAGTCTGTTCTCTATGCCTGACCGTGTTTTTAAACCTTCATGAATCCACACCAAGACAAAATATTTCCAACCACAATTTTGCAGGATCGTTATGCAGCTACTTTGCACACTAATGCAAATTTACACCACAGAGTTCTGTTTGGTTCTTGTCAGGTGATGGAAACAGAGTGGATGTGAGGCGTTATTCCCTCAGACATACACAAGGCCCACCTTGTTGAACTGTTGTGCTTCTGGGCCTAGTTTGCATGTGGGAACTACACAATTAGGAATACTCTGCACTACCCTCAGAATCTGTGGAGAAAGCACAAACTGCATCTCAGGGCTTAAAAGCCTCCTTACCCTCTATCCCTATTCCTTGCATGAACAAGAGAGGCTTCCAGATGCTTCGTCTTCACTCCGGGCACAGTCAATGCCTCGGCTGTCCCTCTCAACCTCTCAATCTGACTGTGTTTTTCCTCTACACTCCTCCTTCTTCTGACTCACTCAGTCCCCTCCACTTACCTATGCAGAGGAGGCTAAAAGGACCACTGCAGCCATCCCCACTTAGATGCTCTGCGTATCTTCTAATAGCGACACTATCAGCAGTAGCTTCATTTGAGGCAGATGGTTTGACGTTGATGGTGGGACTGCTCTTTATCGTTTCATGCTTGTTTTTCTAAATATTTTCTTTCTTTTTCAAACCTATTTTTAGATGCCGTGCTTCATAACTTTTCTCTATTACAAATATTCTGCGTGATTATCACATATGCACTTTCCATCTTAAGGACTTAATCTTAAAGCGCCAACTCAAGCTTTTAGAGAACGACTCCCATTGAGTTAAGGTGGTTTTATATAGCCCTGGGAAATCCTCTCGGAGTGTACATTATAAAGGACGCCCTGTTTGGATGTCACTTATTAAATCTGCCTCAAAAAACAAAGGTCTTATTGGTTCAACTGGAAAAATCAGCCTCAAGGCTGCGCCAACCGGATTCTGTGTACCTACCTCACAAGCTGTCCCTTTGTTGATTTGTGCCAGCAGGACTCAGGGAGGGGTGCTGCGTGTTATGCTTTGCTCTTCAGTTAAGACCCACGGGAACAAACTAACTCAGCAAAACTTAAGCAAACACAGATCTTTTATGGACAAAACTTAAGCAAACACAGATCTTTTATGGACAAAAACTATAACTTTTGCTTCCCTGATCCAGGTTCCCAAGATGGGAACCTGGATCAGGGAAGCAAAAGTTATAGTTTTTGTGTTTCCTTTTCCTCCCCACCCACCCCTTGCCTCTACTCTCTCCCTCCCTTCTTCCCTCCCTTCCTTCTTTCCTCTCTCTCTCTCTCTTTCTCTCTCGTACAGGACATTTGTTGAACCTGGATACAAATGCACACTTGAATTTCTCTGAAATGACATGATACAAATATGATTTCAAAAGCTTGGATGTCATTTACATTTTCCAATATTAGACTTTAATTTTGTTTTCTCTGTTATTTACAGAGATTACGTGTTTTCTGGCAGCCAGAGTGCCAGATTAAGCCTGAATATACACACACTAAAGACAACAAATATTCATTCAACTTAGATTGGGTGATTAGAACGTTGAGGGTAAGATTTCAAGACAAATAATTCATTTGGGTGCAGCAGTGCAATTGGCTGACGAGTGGTGCCAGATGTCATATTATTTATGGTCAGTAATAGTAGAGCCAACTTACCTCATCGGAGGCACTAGAAAGAAAAATCTGGTAGTTTGTTGAATGGGAATGAAGTGTTACTCAATTTCTCATCTAAACTAACCAATTTGATTCATTTGAGAGTTCAATCTGTAATGTAAATAAGGCGCGAACCATAAATGAAGTCTGGCCATATCAACATTTCACAAACTGTGTTCTCCAGATTGTCCCTCGAGAGGTTATGGTTTTCCGTGGGAACAAAAAAGTGGGCATTGGCCAAATAAGCTTGGAAAACACTAATAGGTTTGCCAACAATATGAACTTGAACTTGTGATATAGTTTAGCCTCCTTTCTAGTAAAATGAGAAAAAAAAACTTATAAGATTTGCTTTACCTTAATTTTTTAAACAGTTCAGCTTCATTTTGCCTTATTGAGTATATAATGTTGTATATGTAATGCTGTATAAACAAATCCTTGAGAAGGATGTCTTTTTGTAATGTGAGAAGTCCCTTATCTTGTTTATTCTATTGCATAAAAAAAGAGATTTAGTTACTATGTTAAGAATTTTGTTTATTTATATAAAAAAAGTTATGCCTTGGAAGGAGGGAGTGAGGAGAAGGGGAGGAAAGGAGAAGGAACCTGTCTATATCAAGTGTTCTGACCCTCTCCATTCTCACCTGACCCCTCACACCTACACCTACTGCGTAATTATTCAGGTCTAATAAAATGAACAACTTCCATTCCATGAAGCCGCACGATCCCACGTGGCTAAAGAATATGTTCCCACTGTTTGAACACCCTCAGTGAAGGCGAAGGGGGTGGGGTTAGGGGTTCATTACTTTGGGAGCTCCCCGTTCCACTGGTGTTTGGCACAAATTCAGCTCCAGAGGAGTCAATTCTACCTCTAGGTAATTCCTTTGGCTCTCAATGACCAATTTCCATATGCTTAGCCTTGGGGGGTCTTACTTTGTTTAGTAAGGGGTAAGCCCTAATATCTGTAGAGATTGCCTTATGATTTAAAGAGTACTCTCATGCTGCTTTTGTCTGTGATCTTCACAATCCTATGAAGTATAAGCCCTGACTTCACCTGAGTGCCCCTTTCTCTATACCATTCTTTGTTAATGGATATGCTGGTCCCATATGTATCCATTCTGGTAATGGTCTCTCCTTTTGAGTTATGATTTATTTTAACATAAGATATTAAAATGAGGCATGTTTAATGACCTTCTCTTAGTGCAACCAATTATCTATTATCCTTCGCCTTAAGGCAGAGCTTTGCTGCCCTGTAGTTTAGGCTACTTGGTTATAAAATGCCTTCAAAAGTGCTAGGGTCTCTATGGGTAAATGTCAGAGGTTTCCTTTTCCTGCAAGTCTAATATTCCTTGTATCATTCTCCAGTCTTTTCCCCTTCCTATTCTTTTTTTTTAAGTGGTCAAATTATCCTTGAAAATAATACAGATTATCTGACCCAGAATCATATCCTTTCTTCAAAAGTCTACTTGTGTTTGCCATTTACCTAGCTATGCTTCAAACTCCTGCATGTTAAAGGGGACCCTCCTACACTGTTGGTGGGAATGTAAGTTGGTGCAGCCACTGTGGAAAACAGTATGGAGGTTCCTCAGAAAACTAAAAATAGAGCTACCATATGATCCAGCAATCCCACTCCTGGGCATATATCCGAACAAAACTATAATTCAAAAAGATACATGCACCCCTATATTCATAGCAGCACTACTGACAATAGCCAAGACATGACAACAACCTAAATGCCCATCGCAGATGAAAGGATAAGAAGATGTGGTACATTTATACAATGGAATATTACTCAGCCATAAAAAAGAATGAAATAATGCTGTTTGTACCAACATGGATGTAACTAGAGATTATCATACTAAGTGACGTAAGTCAGAAAGAGAAAGACAGATACCATATGATATCACTTATATGTGGAATCTAAAACATGACACAAATGAACATATCTATGAAACAGAAACAGAATCACAGACATAGAGAACAGACTGATGGTTGCCAAGGGGGAGGGGGTTGGGGGAAGGATAGAGTGGAAGGTTGAGGTCAGCAGATGTAAGCTTTTATTTATAGAATGGATAAACAACAAAGTCTACTGTATAGTACAGAGAACTATATTCAGTATCCTGTGATAAACCATAATGGAAAAGAATATATAATATAATATATGTATATATATAATATATATATATATATATATAGCTGAATCACTTTGCTATGCAGCAGTAATTAATACAACATTGTAAATCAACTATACTTCAATTAAAAGAAAAATCCTCCATGTTCATTTTTCATAACAGTCCCTACTGAAAACAACCCAAATGTCCATCAACTTGTGAATGGATAAACAAAATGTGACACACAGCTACAATGGAATACTATTCAGCCATAAAAAATAATAAAGTAATGATATCTGCTACAACATGCATGAACCTTGAAAACATTATGCAAAGTGAAAGAAGCCAGACACAAAAGACCACCTATTTTATGTTTCCATTTGTAGGAAACATCCAGAAAAGGAAAATCTTTGGAGACAGAAAGTAAACTGTTGGTTTCTTGGGACTCAGGCTAGGAACAGGAGTGACTACAGATGGGCACAAGGGATCTTTCTGGTGTGATGAAAATGTTCTAAAATTAGATTGCGGTGAGGGTTGCACAATTCTATAAATTTACTAGGGATCTTTCCATTGTACATTTAAATTAGGTGAATTTTATGATATGTAAATTATACTTCAATAAAGTTGTTTTTAACAATAGTCCTTCACATCTTTACTTGATTTAGCCCATTTCATTCTCTCATTGAGAATCTGTTTAAATTCTTGTAGTGATTCCAAAATATACAACTTTTGTCTATGACCAAGACTAGACATAATATTTCATTTTGATTCTAACACTTATCCTAAATGTAAAAAGCATATCCTGTTTGGTAATTTTTTTATTTTGATGAGACTGTGGTAAGCATAGTTTCAACAATTTCGAAGCCAGGCCTGAGCTGTATAATGGTCATGAATGCTGAAGTCGAGGCTCTAAGGGATATGTGGGTAAATAAATCGTGGTATATTCACATGATGGAATATTATTATTATACAGCAGGGTTTCTCAGCCTCAGCACTAGTGACATTTTGGGCCACTGTTGTACGGCTGCCTTGTGCATTGTAGGGTGGGTAGCAGCAACTTTCCCTCGCCCCAGTTGTAATGACCAGAAAATGTCTCCAGACGTTGCCAAATGTCCCCTGAGGAACAAAATCACCCCTGACTGCTATGCAGCAATGAGAAAGAACAAATTCCAACCACACACTAACAGTACAGACGATATGGAGGGCTCTCACAAATATAACTTGAGGCAAGAGAAGCCATACACAGCGTGTATGATAAACAGTTCTATTCATACTCTAAAGTTCAAAACCAGGCAAAAATAATCAGATGATTACCTTCGGAGGGAGAGTTCGTGACTGGAAGGGGCTTCTGGGATTCGGACAGTATTCTGTTTCTTAATGTGTGTGCTGGTTATACAAGTGTGTTCACTTTATGAAAATTCATCGGGCAGACACTTAAGATTTATATATATTCATATACATATATTATATACGATACTTAAATAAAAAGTTTAAAAATATGGGCCATTGCTCTGGCTGCTGCAAAAAGAGGGCATTCAAGGTGACTCAGGAGGGGCTCAGCACCTTTCCAACAGGACGCTAATTCATCCCTCCACAGACCCACCAGGACTCCTGCTGGTCCACCCTGAACTCTGAGACACAAATCCAGTGTGTTCCACTGATGAATAAAAGCCTGTTCCTGGGTTACTTTGTTATCCAGGTGCCAAAGCCAAGAAAGTCCCTCCCCGCCACCACCCATTTTCAATTCATACTTTGCAAAGCACAGACCTAAAACTGATTTCAGTGTGCAATTGAGCTAAATGAAGCCAAATAAAGGAAGCACTTTCTTTAGCATTCACTCCAGAGCTAAAGAAAAACAATGGGTCTAGTTCCCAAATCTGAGAGTACTACAAATGCCCAAGGTGGCAACTCCCGTTGTTTGTTACAGTAGGGGAGAATGAGTTGTGTGGATTCATACATGTTCTCACTCTCAGTTGGGGCCCCTCCTGACCAATTACTTGTAGTTACAGATAGTGTACCAGGTGCAGAATGGAGTTTGTGGCCATAGCATCTTTTTTTTTTTTAACATCTTTATTGGAGTATAATTGCTTTACATTGTTGTGTTAGTTTCTGCTGTGTAACAAAGTGAATCAGCTATATGTATACATATATCCCCATATCCCCTCCCTCTTGCGTCTCCCTCCCACCTTCCCTATCCCACCCCTTTAGGTGGTCACAAAGCACCGAGCTGATCTCCCTGTGCTATGCAGCTGCTTCCCACTAGCTATCTATTTTATATTTGGTAGTGTATATATGTCCATGCGACTCTCTCACTTTGTCACATCTTACCCTTCCCCCTCCCCGTGTCCTCAAGTCCATTCTCTACGTCTGCATCTTTATTCCTGTCCTGCCCCTAGGTTCATCAGAACCATTCTTTTTTTTAGATTCATATATATGTGCTAGCATATGGTTTTTCTCTTTCTGACTTACTTCACAAGCAGCTCATGCAGCTCACTATCAAAAAAACAAACAAACAAATCCAAAAATGGGCAGAAGACCTAAATAGACATTTCTCCAAAGAAGATATACAGATTGCCAACAAACACATGAAAGGATGCTCAACATCACTAATCATTAGGGAAATGCAAATCAAAACCACAATGAGGTATCACCTCACACCAGTCAGAATGGCCATCGTCAAAAAATCTACAAACAATAAATGCTGGAGAGGGTGTAGAGAAAAGGGAACCCTCTTGCACTGTTGGTGGGAATGTAAATTGATACAGCCACTATGGAGAACAGTATGGAGGTTCCTTAAAAAACTAAAAATAGAACTACCATACGACCCAGCAATCCCACTAGTGGGCATATACCCTGAGAAAACCCTAATTCAAAAAGAGACATGGGGGATCCCCTGGTGGTGCAGTGGTTAAGAATCCGCCTGCCAATGCAGGGGACACGGGTGCGGGAAGATCCCACATACCGCAAAGCAACTAAGCCCATGCGCCACAACTACTGAGCCTGCGCTCTAGAGTCCGTGAGCCATAACTACTGAAGCCTGCGAGCCACAACTAGTGAAGCCTGCATGCCTAGAGCCCATGCTCCGCAACAAGAGAAGCCACTACAATGAGAAGCCCGCGCACCGCAAGGAAGAGTAGCCCCCGCTCGCCACAACTAGAGAAAGCTCGCGCTCAGCAACGAAGACCCAACGCAGCCAAAAATAATAAATAAATAAAATAAATTTTAAAAAAAAAAGAGAGAGACATGTACCACAATGTTCATTGCAGCACTATTTACAATAGCCAGGACATGGAAGCAACCTAAGTGTCCATCAACAGATGAATGGATAAAGAAGATGTAGCACATATATATAATGGAATAGTGAGGTGGATGGACATAGCATTCTTTGATGGAGGCAATTAAGTGACACCAGATCCAGGCCTAGTAATCTGAACAATAACCAATGAGTTCACACTCCACACAATTTATCTGATCAGGAGTTACTGTTAGCCTTCAAACCTCATATATGTATATGAATGCACATATTTACAAATAAACAAGAGACAGACAATTCTCCACTGTTCTCTTGTGTCTCTGTACATCTTTTGATGTGTAGAGTGTTAACTGCCTTTTATTTCATACTATCTTTTCAAGGATGTTTGTATAGTGAACGGCCTTGGATGAGAGAGATAATGTCTCCTCCAGAGCAAAGGGTCAGCCTCTCCACTGCCCATCATAAAAAAGATTCAGGTTCCCTTCACTTACAGTTCCTCTCCTATAATACAACTCACTGCTTGTGCGGATATCCATCTAGATGCACCCATGTCACCCGCTTGGGAGATGGGGGCAAGAGAAACCAACACACACTGATGCTCATACTGATTGCTGTGCTATGAGTAATAAAGCCCTTTGTCTCTGACTCAGGAGTCTTGTTTTCTGCCAGCAACCATGCAACTATGGCAAGTTAACTTATTAGATTGCAACTGGGATAAAATCACAGACTTTTCACAGTTGCTATTTAGATAGATAGATAGATAGATAGATAGAGCTTTCTCTTTTTGAAAAGTAAATCTCCTACCCAGCCACTCAGTTCTCTTTGCTGGAGGCAATAATACTATTAATTTATACAAATCAATTTTCACTGCAAAGTAAAGGAGCTGTTACAGTGGAGGATTACTGGACTGAATGTCAATGTTATGACATAGTATAAGTGTGTTTCATGTTTGGTAATTGCAATCATTGTTGCTTTTGTTGTGGTCATCCATGTACAATGCTTGGTGTCAGTCTATCTATCTCTTGTAAAAATAAAATACAGTGTGTGTGTGTGGAAAAAAAAAAAAAATAATACTATTAATTTACTATGCATTCTTCCAGGGATATTCTATGCACTTATAACTATATGCATCTTTTTTCCCTTTTCTCCCAAATGTTACGAGGCTATAGACACTGTTTTGCACCAGGCCTTTTTTACTTAACAAAATGCTTGGAAATCTTTCCATATTGGTGTAATTAGGGGACTCATTCTTTATTAACAGTGACAAATTAATCTGTACTATGCATATATTATAATAACAAAATAGTCCATAATATGTACTTAAAGAATCCTCTTATTGATTGATATTTAGGTTGTTTCCAACCCTCTGTTACAAAATGTTGCCAAGAATATCCTTGCACATACATCATCTTACCCATTTGCAAGATCTCTATAGAAAAATTTCCAGAATTTGAATTGCTAGTTCAAGGAATATGCTCAATATTAATTTTAATAGATATTTCCAAACACCTCTATGGAGATTGTACTAATATACATCTCCACTAGCAATGTATGAGACTGTTTCTTCTCTCACACATTTGCCAATACAACATGTTGGCTTAAGTTTTTACCCGTGCCAATCTGATAGATGAAAAATTCAATCTCATACTTTTAATTTGTATTTCTTATAATGAGATTCAGCATCTTTTCATATGTTTAAGAGCCATTTGTATTTCCTTTTCTGTGAAATTCATGTTCTTTTTCCACCTTTTTTTCTACTGAATTGCTGATTTTTTAAAATACTCATTTGTAGGAGTGCTGTATATTTTGGAAAGCAGAACTTCTCTGAATTAGAAATTTTCCCCTAGGTTGTTGTTTGTCTTTTGATTTGATTTTAATTTTTTTTTAAATTTTGGCAGGTAATTTAAAAATTTGTTTGTGTATTTGTGTGTGTGTGTGGTATCTGAATTTGTGTCACACTTAGAAAGGTCTTCTCAGCTGTGAGATCATAAAAGATCCATATTTTTTTCTCGTAGTTTTATGGGTTTTTTTTTAATTGCTTAAATCGTTGCTCCATCAAATCTTTTCTTTTCAAAATTAATTATTAAAATATACATTAAAATGCTTATCTATATTCATAAGGCTAAGCATAGCTTTAAAAAAAAGAGATTGTTTTCTCAACTCTGTGATCACATTTTTTTAATGTTCATCCTTTGGCAGGTACAGATCTAGAATCGGCCCTAGACATAAAGTGGTTCAAAGTACAATCCACATGCATGCATATAATATAAACCTTATATATTATGTAGATAATGTTGTTATCCTATAAAAAGATAGCAGATAGCTCTCCAGTAATAACTTGATAAAGGGATTCTACTCTACAAAATTTCGAAATTATATTGCCTGCAAAAATGAAGATGATCTAGAAGAGAAACACAGAGCTTCCTTGGGGAGGCAATTTACTTGACAGTTCTCGGTGCTGATTCTATACAGGGCTGGTGAGAGGGCTTAGTGCAGAATTCCCTTTTCTTCTTGTTCTTCTCTAGAGGACAAGCCATTTAGTGTGTCATTTTTGTATCAGATTTTTTTTTCTTTTTAAAGAAGGCACTGGGTCTTTTTTTTTTTTTTTTTTTGGCTGCATTGGGTCTTCGTTGCTGTGTGCGGGCTTTCTCTAGTTGCGGCGAGCGGGGGCTACGCTTCGTCGTGGTGTGCGGGCTTCTCATTGCGGTGGCTTCTCTTATTGGGGAGCACGAGCTCTAGGCGCGTGGGATTCAGTAGTTGTGGCTCACGGGCTCTAGAGCGCAGGCTCAATACTTACGGCACACAGGCGGCTTAGTTGCTCCAAGGCATGTGGGATCTTCCCAGGCCAGGGCTCGAACCCGTGTCCCCTGCACTGGCAGGCGGATTCTACACCACTGTGCCACCAGGGAAGTCCACTGTGTCATTTTTGATTCCAAGGTGTTCTGACCTGCTGTAGGTGAAATTTATTTTCTGTCTTGATAGTTTTATAGCAGAACTATAGGAAAAGGAAAATTTTAATTCTTTTAGGTTTAATATATATGGACACATTGCTTTCAAAATACCTGTAACCAAATTCACTTCAAAATGAGACAGAAGGGGGACTTCCCTGGTGGCGCAGTGGTTAAGACTCCACACTCCCAATGCAAGGGGCCCGGGTTCGATCCCTGGTCAGGGAACTAGATCCCACATGCATGCCGCAACTAAAAGTTCACATGCTGCAACTAAGGAGCCTGCCTGCCACAACTAAGACCCGGCGCAACCAAAGTAATTAATTAATTAATTAACAAAAAAAGGGACAGAAGGAGAAAGAAACAAAAAGAAAGCTGCTGTCCTAAAGAAACCAACTGTAGATCAGAAAACTTGCCATTAATTTAAGAACTGCCATTTTTAGCAGGGGGAGAGATAAATTAGGAGTTTGTGTTAAAATATACACACTACCATGTATAAAATAGATAACCAACAAGGACCTACTGTATAGCACAGGAAACTATACTCAGTATTTTGAAATAACCTATATGGGAAAAGAATCTGAAAAAAATATATATATAGTATACCTGAAATCTGTACACTTGAAATTAATACAACATTGTAAATCAATTATACTGCAATAAAAAATAAATTAGAAGAAAAAGAATTGCATTAGCTTGAGTCATCTAATCTTTTTAAGTCAAATATCTATATTAAATCTGTTTTTTCCTTTCATTTACTACATGAAGAATGAATAATCTCTATGAAGAGAAGTACCATATAAGGCAATGCATTATTAATTTTTAAACCCAATGAGATAAATAAAGTTGATCAAAATCCATGATGAGACAAAACAAGGCAAGAGGTTTATTAGCTTGGGTGGAAAAGGCAGATGGTTATAAATTAATTTGATTCATTCTTAGTAAATTCAGATGATAAGTATGAAATATATAAACGGACAGCATTTCTGCCCATGAGGTACTTATATATTTTTCCTAGAAATGTTAGAGTTACACTGACAAATCACAATGGAAAGGCAGGCTGATTTTTGGAGAGTTCTTCCAATGTGGGTCTTTAATATTCAAGGCCATCAAATGTGACAAGGGAATCTTTTTAGATTTATTCCCGTTGGAATGTGCCAGGTTCAACAGTAAGATCTGGAGACTTACATTATCAAGAATCACAAGCTACTTACAAAAACAAGCCACTCTCTTAATTGTGATTTAGGAATGGGGCAAATTTCCAGGGATAAGTTGTCACCACAGCCAGGAACAACTGACTAAGAAAGAATGATCTCCAGGTTTTTCCAGAAAGCTGTCTGTTCATTAGGTAATGTTAAAATAGGACAAGGGTGGCAAGCTTTTAAACATTCCAGCTGTAATATTTAATTTTAAATATTCTGTGAGGAATGCAGCCATCCCAGAAGTCTGCGTTAGCTGGTAAATGGCCTAGCGTTTTTGAAAAAAAAAATCTGAAAAGAGCAAATAGCATTCTGAAGTAGAGAAAACCCATTTGTTACTAGCTAGCTGGAGGTCCTCGGGCATGTCACAATGCCCCACATTTGTACAGGGAAGGAATTAAGCTAGGCAGTGGTTCTCAAGGCAGGCAGAACCAAGGAACCTCTTACCCAGCTTTTAAAGAACCCCACACAGACCAATTCAATCAGATTCTTGGGAGTGGTGTCCAGGCATCAATATTTTGTAAAGTGTAGCAGGGTTGAGAAACACCAGACTAGATAATCGCTAAGGTCCCACCCAGATCTCAATAAATGAAGGGGAGAATTCAGAATACTGGCACAAGAAATGGAACTCAAAAAAACATAAAAGCCGTCCAAGTGTAAAGCAAATCCTAACCAGGGGTGTACAACACACAAATATCAGCAGAGAATGATATTCTCACATGAACTGTGGCTTCATGAACAAAAAAATATGCTTGATTAGTAAAGACATCAGCAATAAAAACATTCAAGGCACAGAACATGAAAGGTATTATGTCATTAACATCTGGTGGTACTGGTAGTTTTTATCCAATTCCAAATTTATGATATACATACATATCAAGCTCTGACCATTCAAAGACTCAAAGCTCTTTTCAATAGAAATTAAAAATCAAACAGTGTGAAGTGGTAGGTTTTTAATTTCTCACTGAAAAACATCAAGAGTTGATATGGCAAAAGCCAAGAGATTACTTTATGAAGACATGTGCATTCCTTGCTTTTTGGATGAAAGAGATAATGCTAAATGATAACAGCCAGAATCAATACTATGACTAAGATTATGACTAAGCACCGTAGGTTGATTCTTAGAAGTGATTCATTTGAACTGGGCCTCAGAAAATAAAACAAAATAAAAACCCTCCCTCATGTGACCTTCTATCTTGGAATTTAGCCAATAGGGCCTGAGTTCTTAAACTGCATATTAGACATGGGCCTTGTCTGGGCATCTGTGAACCCTCTGGAACTGCCTGTAAAAACTGTGTGTGTGGGCCTGCGTGGGTGTACCCATGCACAGAGCTTTCTTAACCTTTTTTGAGTCAAGAACTCCTTTGGTAGCCTATGGACCCCTTCTCAGAAAAATGTTTTTAAATGCATAAAATAAAACACAAAGGACTGCAAAGAAAAAAAAATGAATTAGTTATCAAAATGGTTTTTTAAAATTACAGGACAGTAATAAATGTCCTTCTTTATCAGCATATTAAATAACAAGATCCTGATGTTTAGGTAGACAGCTATAGTAATCATCTTAATTTCGAAGTAATAAAGAACACAGTTATTTTCATGACATCAGCAATATCGGCAACAACTTACATGATATGAAAATATCTGTAACTTCTATTGCTGATATAATCACAGGTACTGTTAATACTGCTATGATCTGTTGTCTGTGATCATCATTGAAGGAAGTGAGACTTTTCTATTATAGGTTATAAAAATAATTTCCCCATCCAAGTTCACAACCCTCCTAAATCCTCTGGACTCCAGATGAAGAACTTCTGATCTATATCTGTATCCACCTTGAGGGGGTTTGATGATAAGCCTCCAGCAAGGATAGAACATTAGACCACAAAGCACTTAATAAGCATTGCAAGGATTGGTTTCCATAACGTCCTGCAGACACAGAGCCCTGGAAAGTCACAAAACAGTAGGGAAAAGGTGAAGGGCTCTCTGAGGTGGGACCGTAAGGAATGCCCTGTGAGTTTCTGGAGCTAAA
The DNA here is from genome assembly GCF_949987535.1 of Balaenoptera acutorostrata. Taxonomy (NCBI): domain Eukaryota; kingdom Metazoa; phylum Chordata; class Mammalia; order Artiodactyla; family Balaenopteridae; genus Balaenoptera; species Balaenoptera acutorostrata. The sequence continues at coordinate 39,393,011 of NC_080079.1, forward strand.
GTTCAAATGCATCTTATTTTTAATTTAATATATGTTTTAATGTTCTGCATAGTTCCTAAAACACGTACAGTGACTTACAGGATCCATAAAGCACAGCAAAAGCTCACTTCTGAGTGGATGAGAAAAAGAAAAAACAACATAAGGGGCATAAAGTGAAATGATACCAAGCATGAAGCTGGTGCAAAAATAGAAAGTGAGCCACAAATTTGCTTCCGAGCTTTTTGGCAAAAATAAAGCTGGACAGTCACAGAATGCACAGTTTCCAAAGGATTACACACACACACACACACACACACACACAAATCCTCAGAAAAAATACAGCCTTTCTGGTACTAAGACTGAAGAGGTATTTCTCCCATGGATCTTTATAAAGAGAATATCATGCGTTGTAATTAATGAACAATATCTTCAATAATATCATTGAAAGAGACATAGCAATGAGTTCCCTAGAACTTTTTAAAAAATAATGTTTTTTTAAAACAAAACAATGGCAATACACCAAACACAATTCAACTGGGGACTCATGAAGTAGAGCTGGGTACTCAGCTTTCTGAAGTCAGATGTGAGTGATGTGCTGACAGGCCATTGACCTAAGTCAGTCAGAACTGAACACTGGCCCCCCATTGTCAAAAGCAGGAGGTGGCGCACTTTTCTTAAAGAGGCGGATAATAAATATTTTCAGCTTTACAGGCCATACAGTCTATTGCAAATACTCATCTCTGCAGTGAAAGCAGCCACAACATGTAAATAAATGGGCATCACTGTGTTCTAATAAGCTTTATTTATGGACACTGAAATTTGAATTTCATACACTTTTCACATGTTGTGAGATATAATTCTTCCTTTGATTTTTCACCCAACCATTTAAAAACCATTCTTAGCTTACAGGTTATACCAAAACAGGGTGGGGGCTGGATTTGGCCACAGGACATAATTTCTTAACTGCTGGTCTACAGGATCAAGTTTTCTCCAGATATCTCCTTGACTCTTGTACCCTTCTCTTTCCTCAAGCCTCTGTCTAAATCAGCTTTTTAAGGTAATAACTCCTTCTATACTTTATATGCAAATATACACAGATCCAAGCAGGGTGCTATCATGGAGACAGACACGGCTTCAGAATTCGTATGTCCCATGGAAATACGAAGGTAATCTAGCGTGAATTAGCAGCAAAGAAATGGTTTAGTTTCCAGTCTCCTCATTAAAATAAACATACAGGGGGCTTCCCTGGTGGCGCAGTGGTTAAGAATCTGCCTGCCAATGCAGGGGACACGGGTTCGTGCCCTGGTCTGGGAAGATCCCACATGCCGCGGAGCAACTAGGCCCGTGAGCCACAATTACTGAGCCTGCGCGTCTGGAGCCTGTGCTCCGCAACAAGAGAGGCCGCGATAGCGAGAGGCCCGCGCACCGCGATGAAGAGTGGCCCCCGCTTGCCACAACTAGAGAAAGCCCTCGCACAGAAACGAAGACCCAACACAGCCATAAAATAAATAAAAATAAATAAATTAAAAAATAAATAAATAAACATACAGACACAACACCAAAAAAATGGTAATAAAATTTGAATACACAACCTTCTCTATTTCAAGGATCACGTGCTATTTTTTTAGAAGCGTATAAAAAAGTGGGTATAATTAGCTGAATCACTTAATTCATGTATTGTAGTGTTTACAGCACTAGATGTCCCAATGAAAATGAGGCCATATGGTGTTTCACAGCACACAATTAACTTGGTACAATCCCAATAAGAAAGCCTTCATGCCAAATATCATTCAGGTGTCCCTGAGCTTCTGTCTGCTTGGAGACAAAACAAAGAACTAGGCCACTGAACTTGGCAAACTTGGGTTGTCTCTACTATTATATGGGCTCACCAGAAGGCGTAGGGAATTTATCCCATCTCTTTATTTTAGTAAAGATTTGTAATCCTTATACCCACCCATTCTAGAGAGCGGCTAGGATAATTAATAAGAATTTATGAATAAGCCTTGATGAGTATGATGAAAGAAAGGTATTAATGCAGACCCAGAGGAACCCTGCTATAATTCAGGGAGGGGGCAATTGCCCTCATGGAAACACAATACACATCAAATCAAGTCTCCTAGAAATGTGTAACTGCCTTCAGAAGATGCTCTAAACCACACAATTATAGTGTTCAGCACAGGTCTTAGCTGCCTTTCTAAACACCAGCCCTGTAAGTGCTCCACTGAAGGCTGTGTTTAATTACCTCTGTGTATTTTCTTCATATTCTTTTGCAATTGGTTCTGTTAATGAGGCTGTGTATATGACACAGGCTCCTTGAACCATGAAAGATTAAAATTCTGTGCTGAGCTGTGGAAATGTCAATGAAACCTCTAGTACATCCAGAGAACAGGCCCGTAGCTTGTGGGGCTTTGGGAACTTGTAACTCATGAATGCTTGACTGTGCAGCGCCCACATAATGAACAAGGCCAGGTCTAGAGTTACATGTAAGTCACTGCAATTATTTCTAAGGACACTTTTTCTTGGGTATATGCATTCACCCACTAGAACACTGAAGCTTTGTATTATTAAGGTGAAATGTTGGGTTCGATTCCAAACACTACCGTTCCTAAAATTGGCCGCAAAGCGTCAGCCAAACTAACATTTATTGCCTTTTAATGGCATTTGCTCAAATCCACATCTTCTAAAGATTATATACAACATTCCAAAAAGCACCTGAGGAAAATCCCTTTCAAAGCGACCACTTAATCTTTTCAGTTTCTTCACTGCGTTAACCTACATCCACAAAGTTTAAATGTATGTTTCAATCATCAGAATAATCTTCATTTTGACAGTTGTAGTATCCATGACATCTATTACATTAACGAATGAAAAAAAAAAAAAGAATCATTGAAAACATGGCGTTCGAATTTAGGAGGGAGTCAGCTCTGCCACTCACACTTATGCATCCTAAGGCGAGTTATTTAATCTCAATAAGCCTTACTGTTCTCAACTATAAAATGTGGATAAGAACATCAACTACTCCATGGGTTACTGTGAGGAGGAGATGAGTTACTGTATGGAAAGTCCCCGAATAAATGCTTGTTCCCTTCCCCTGTCTAAGGAACTCAACTGGATCAACAAGGTACCTCCCTCAACCTTGAGGGAGGCTCTTAACCTAATCAAGAATGAACATCACAATGTGATGTTTAAAGGACTTATTAAACCCGAGCCTCAACACTGAGAAGAAAATGGAAGAAGTCAGGTGTTTATGATGACCCAGATTTTTCCATTCACTGAATGGCTAACTAAGCAGAGGCAACACATCCTTTTCACAGAATTTTGTACCCAAGGTGTCTCACACTGTGAAAGCATGGATTCTGTGATTTAATTTCTCTACTGTCACTACTACTTCCTTCATTTAAATAAGGTAACCTCTCTATGAAAGGACTTCGATCTCAGGCCCTACAACTACACACAGCCAACGCCGCTCTTCTCCCCTTGAGCGTGGGCTCCAGCCTTTTACACAGTGGTCTCCTGGGAATCAGAATCCAGGTCTTCCTAGTGGCTGTCAATGAGGCTATGGCCAAGGATTGCTGAAAACTTAGACTTTCCCGACCTATGATGACAGAATGAGACAAACTCCCCAAATGTTTCTTCCAAATGTCATGGAAAGCGCCATTTAGGATCTCACAATTTCCAGGCACTCCTCATTGGTCCCCAGTGAAATGGAAGCATTATCTGGTTGCCAACATCCTTAAGCCTTGACTTCCAGGTAGGTCAAGTTTTTATTTTGTGAAAAACACATGGGTGGCCTGGTTTCCTTTTCTCATTGACAAATCACTGTTACAACTTGTCTCAAGTATTAGCAGCTTTAGTGGAAACAAATCATTCTGTTCACATTTGTTGAATACTGACCTAGTGGTAAAACTAGGCAATAAAAACTATTACCCCTACTTCTTGAGTCTGAGCACAAAGAAAATTTATTTTCCAATTATTCACTTTATGTCACCATAAAGAAAGAAACGTGTGTGATGGCAAGGGTAACATGCATTTGCAAGTGTATGCCACTTACTCTTTTTACAAAAGTGCTAGGGAATGTCTCAATAGAATTCTTTATTATTATCTTGAGATATCAGCAGTAGGCAGCTGCCAAAATATTTTACAAATGAAGCAGTGATATATTACTAGTTGCCCAATCCTGCTGTGTTTGCTACTTGGCGTTTGTCTCATTCCCTCCATGAAATAAACAACTTATTAACTACAGAGGAGCTAATAAGGTTTTAGCTTCTCCTGTGGGGAACTCTCTAAAGATTTACTTCAGTTAAATGAGTTCCCTCCTGACTATTTGTTCACAAACTTGCTTCAGGAGATGGTGAGGACCAAATGAGTTAATGCACAGGCAGGCTCTGGAAACAGTGCCTGCCACATCAGAAGTTCTCAATGCAGATGATAAACAAGTCACAACAGAGTGGGAATTTTCTAACAAAACAAGCTCTAAAAATCAAAACTCCTGATAAATATGCAAATCCCATAGTTGGAATTGTAATCTCTATGTTTTATTAGATCTCTTCTTAGTCAAATGGCTAATTTAAACACAGTAGATGAATGCAAATTTTTTAATTTTATTTTTTAGTAACTACTCAAAACATTGTTGTATTAGTGACACAATGGCCCAAGAGCTGTACTTATTCATATAATTCAGGAAATGACTCTATTGGAACTCAGCAATTAGGTAGATTTAGTTGGCAGGACCACACAATTATAGTGATCGACTTCATGGTACTTCATGAACTTAGGAAACAATGAAAATGAATGGATTTAGAGATAAAAATGGAAATTCCGAACTTGCCCCAACTTTTGCCAAATATAGTTTTATCTGTATTGCACACTATGCAATCATTATTATCTTTTTTCTTGTTTTTGATAAAATAAACTGTTTGAGAAGGTTTAAGGAAGAGTATGTGAGGTTGGGGAGTTTGGGGGGGGGTATGAGTTGAATTTTCTAAAGAGAAACAGACTGGCCCATGAAAAATATTTCAAAATGGTAAAGTTACATTTTTCAAACACTGCTCTCCGGTGCATGTTTTCTATCTCCAGAATACCAAAACAAGATGCTAAAGCTAAATCGAAGTGTAACTGTGGGGCTTCCCTGGTAGCGCAGTGGTTAAGAATCCGCCTGCCAATGCAGGGGACACGGGTGCGAGCCCTGGCCTGGGAAGATCCCACATGCCGCGGAGCAGCTAAACCCGTGCACCACAACTACTGAGCCTGAGCTCTAGAGCCTGCGAGCCACAACTACTGAGCCCACGTGCCACAACTACTGAAGCCTGCGTGCCTGGAGCCCGTGCTCCGCAACAAGAGAAGCCATGACAATGAGAAGCCCGCGCACCGCAACGAAGAGTAGCCCCCGCTCGCCGCAACTAGGGAAAGCCTGCGCACAGCAATGAAGACCCAGCACAGCCAAAAATAAATAAATAAATAAATTTATTAAAAAAAAGTGTAACTGTGACTCTCTGATAACCAACTTGGGAGTGTTGTGTGTGTTTTTTTTTTTAGAATGATAGCAATTCTGTATTTTTTTTTTGAAAGACATACTCATAATTTCTCAGATTTTCATGCACTTTTTTTTTTTTTAATTTTTGTTTATTTATGGCTGTGTTGGGTCTTCGTTTCTGTGCGAGGGCTTTCTCCAGTTGCGGCAAGTGGGGGCCACTCTTCATCGCGGTGCGCGGGCCTCTCATTATCGCGGCCTCTTGTTGCGGAGCACAGGCTCCAGACGCGCAGGCTCAGTAGTCGTGGCTCACGGGCCCAGTTGCTCCGTGGCATGTGGGATCTTCCCAGACCAGGGCTCGAACCCGTGTCCCCTGCATTGGCAGGCAAATTCTCAACCACTGCGCCACCAGGGAAGCCCGTGTTTTTTTTTTAATTTATGGAAACTATTTCCCAGTATGTAAAAGAAAAAACAAAGCTATAGAAAATGGGTAGGGCCTCTTTCAAAGGGCACACAATAAAAAGAAAAGTGCTAGGCCTGTAGTTAGGTACTCAGAGTTCCAGCTCAGTGGTGGTTATCACCAACCAGCTGGCCAGGAAGATGGTCGGGGGCCTTAGCAAAGCTCTGAAATACTGTGTATCAACTTGAACGGCTTGAACATGCGTTCTTAATTTTCCTTCCAGAAGTAAAGTGCTAGGGTTCTTTAAAAAATACGTTTTTAAAGTAGGAACAGCCTGAATAAAAAGTAAATAATTTAAATTTCTAATTTAGGAGAAAAAAAAAGGGATTTAAAAAAATGTATGAAAAATCAGTTGGAAATTTTATTGCTTTTGGCCCAAGGCCACTGTAATACTGACTGGGCAGAAGGTTGAAAGAATATACAAGTTGTGGGTGGGGTGTTGCAGTTAGAAACAGTAAACGCTATGTTCTGAATAGTTTAAAGACAGTGTTTGAACGGCCTAAAAAACTATAATTAAAGAACATAAGGCTGGGGACTTCCCTGGTGGCACAGTGGTTAAGAATCCGCCTGCCAATGCAGGGGACACGGGTTCGAGCCCTGGTCTGGGAAGATCCCACATGCCGCGGGGCAACTAAGCCTGTGCGCCACAACTACTGAGCCTGCACTCTAGAGCCTGCGAGCCACAGCTACTGAGCCCGCGTGCCACAACTACTGAAGCCCGCGTGCCTAGAGCCCATGCTCTGCAACAAGAGAAGCCACCACAGTGAGAAGCCTGGGCACTGCAACGAAGAGTAGCTCCCGCTCACCGCAACTAGAGAAAGCCCGCGCACAGCAGCGAAGACCCAATGCAGCCAAACATAAATAAATAAGTAAATTAAAAAAAAAAAAAGAATATAAGGGTTTGGTAGCTCTAGTAAACTATGGCAATGAAAGGTCCTGGTTGGGTCATTCAAAAAATATTTGTTGAGTGAATGAAGTGAACAAATACGTAAGTGAGGATCTGACACGAACTAAAAAAGGAAAAGTTTTTAGAGCTCTTAAAGGAAAACAAAATAATATACAATGGAATCACAGCAGAGGATGAAAAAGTTAATTCAGGTTTTTAACAGTAGGAAATATATACAAATAAAAATCATCACCAACATCTTAGTTGCCTATTTTGCTAAAAGTTGAGAAAGCATGAATTATCCACAAATAAATGATTGGGGAAGGTATAGATGAATGAAGTAATGGGGATAAAATCTCAGACTACACTGTAGGTGGTTTACGTCTCCAAGCAAAGTCTGCAAATAATTTTTCAAGCCCACACTCAGCACGCATTAAAAAGGAAAAAAAAAGTAATTGTAATTTTAGACTGGACATAGATGCTTGGTGGATAAAAATCCATATTTTTATAACAAACCATATAAAGATGTTAACTAGATATTTAAAGCAAATATTAACCTAGCATAGAAATGATCACTTTTAATGATGTAGCATTTGATATATTTATGTAACTGTTTTAGAAAAGCTTGATAACAGGTCACATTTTTTTTGCCAAAATTTAATATTTGGTGCTAGACAGATATTAGATTGAGCTTGCCATGTTTATGCTGCACACATGTGTTCACAATACCAGTAATAGCAAAATCAACTTCAGGAGTAAATGTGAAATACAGAAAGAGTTGCTGATTAGATTTTAAAGGAAGTCACACCAGCCAACTGATGAAAGTCACTTTACACACCATGTGTTATCAGAGGCAAGTTAGATTTTAAGTTTTAATACAATGGCTCTTCTGCAGAGAGAAAAAAAATATTTCCATCTTGTGTGCCAACTTATTCTAAACTGAAAAAAAATTATTTGGTGATCAAAAGGCAGGAAAGAGGATCAATAAGACCACATTTGTCACGAATCCAATGTTAATGTTAATTAACCTTTCTGAAAAAGTTCTGTTTAATATTTATTAGAAGCAAAGGGAGCTTAGCTGCCAGTAGGAGTCTGAGAAGGGAAGTGGTGTTCTGGGCCTGGTGCTGGGCTTGGGGTGAGAGGAGCCAAATGGCTCTGGGGACTTTGAAAGCAGGGGGCACTGGGTGTGCTGTTGATCCTCAACAGATCCCAAGGGAGAGGAAGCAGGGACAGACTCCAGCAGCCCCTCGAGCCCCTCAGAGTCCCAGCATGGTCACACCAGAGCAGAAGCACAGTTCCCACCCTTCTGGGAGTAGGGGGGCAACGTCAAAGATCTTAGACAGACCAGCCGAATTTCCCCCAGAGTTGTGCTGGAGTAGCACAGTGACCTCAGTGTACCCACGAGAGCATGGGAGAAGCAAGGAAAGGTGCTGACACTGAAGGAGCTTTCAGACAGGAATGCACTTGAACTGGACCAACACTAAGGATGAGACAGGACAACGCACATCTCTACGGATGCCCGTAAGGCAGAGGCCGCAAGACAAGGTGAGCACTGCTCACCTCCCCCCACCCCCACCAGCCCAGACCTTAGCACTTTGTAGGGAAAAAGGGATTAAATTAAATATTTCTGACTAGCAATCTGACTTAAGTTTATTTGTTCTTAAAGTACTCCTTTTATAAGAATGTTATAGGTATAATAAGGGAAAGGTATGATATGAAATGTTAATGATACACAGGAATCAAGAAAAGGCAGAGATTTTTTGCTTCCAGCAATGATGGTCTAGGTTATACAATCCAATCCTTTATAAAAACAAATTTAAAGTGCAGGCTATAATATACAATAATCTAATTCGAAACATCAAATACCCGACAAGATAGTAAGGAACTACCAGGCCAAAATCTGCGGGAAAGCAAGAACCTAAGAGGTAAGCAAGCAGGGAGGCACTTTTGCCCTGATAGGGGCAGATGTGCATGGATTTTGACAGCCTCACAGGGGAGGTGAAACAGAAATCGAAGCCTAGAACGTACCCAAGTGGGGAGAATACAAAGGCTTTTGTCTACACTAAGCTGAGTTTCCCAAGAGTCAACCCCTAAAAATAAGAGTGAACCAGAATTAACCCACTTCCCACTCCGAAAGACTGCAGGGACAATGGCCGTGACATGGAAAGTTTACATAAGGAGGCACAGGGGGGCAGTCCGTGAGGACTTGTACTCACCAGCTGGTCCCTGTGTGCAAAACTGCAGCTCAAATTCACATCACCTGGCTGGTCTAAAAAACTTTAAGTGGTAAGTTTAGGTCAAAGTGGTGCCAGGCTAGTAGTGCCACCAGGCACCTGGCAGAAACAAAAGCAAATCCTCCAGGGGGTTGGCGGGGTGGGGGGAAGGCCATTCATCCTAAGCCTCAAAGAATCCCTACAGGTAATTTTTCAGTGGTAATGATGACTATCCAGGCAAAAATAAGCAAGCACACAAGAGCAGACAGGTAAGAGGGGCGTGGGGGAAATCTAAGCAAAGTAGAGATGCTAAAAACAAATTCATTCACTAATGAATTCTGCAGCCGTTTACGCAAAAAATATTTATGGAGCACCTACTCAGCGCCAGGCTCTATGCAAAGTTGCTGGGGACAGGTGCCACTTCACCTGTCGGATGAGCAAATCACCTAAGGGATGAAAGGTTAGTTGAAATGCCATTATATTTATGTTTATTTACTTTTAGTTTCTGTGTTTTCCAGAGACTTCCAAACACAAAGATGAGTGCCCATTACTATTTAGTGACAGGTTTTGAAATAAACAGTAATCTCCTAGGACTGAAATTGACATCACTGATTCCTTTCTCAGACTCTCATTCCCTAAAGGTTCCATGTTTGAGTTCAGCCTAATTATCCCCTAAGCAAACCAGAGAGCCACGTGCATTAACAGGAAGACAAAGTGCTGAAAGATAAAGATAACTATCTCAGAGATAAAAAACTCAGAGTTAATGATATTTATCTTTAAGGTAAAAGTGCAAAGAGAGGATCATGGAAAAACAGCATGAATCAGACAACATTAATTTTAAGATGGATCTGGAAACAGTTGAAGGCACAGGAAGGGTGAAGAGAAATTAGTCTAAAATTTACTTATATATAGATTGCCTTTCTTGGTCAAGGTTGTTGGCAAAATCTTGCTGATTATTTGGGTTACTCTGGTACATCCACACTAATTATCAACCTTTGTCTTCTATTCAGCTTTTTACAATTAGAATTCAAATCATCACCTCTATCCTTCTGTATTTGTTTGCTTTTATTAAATATTCTTATGGTTGTTGTTTACTGAGCCTTTGGAATGGTCTGACCTGTGCTTTCTTCTCCTTGCTGGGCAAACCAAGAGAGTGTGGTGTAATAAAAATAATAACAGTAGCAACTGCATATGGGCCTAGAACTGAGCAAGACAGTTTTTAGAAGTTACTTACTCCTCACAACAGTTGTAAGGGGTAAGTCATTACAGACGAGGAAATTTATGGGCCAGAGAAACAGAGGGAGCAGGAGCCGGGGCTTCAAAGTTGGACAAACTTGAATTTAAATCCTGACCTGCTCCTGGCATTTCTCCTCCCCTAGAGGTGAGGCTCGGTTTTCTGGGGTGAAGCCTGCTGTGAGGATGAAATGAAATACAGCACAGCTTAGGGCCAGGACTCTGGGAAGCACTTGTTTTTCCTTCCTTCCAATGGTTGCTCATCTGGAAATTCATGTCTTGCCTTACACAGCATCTTCAAATAGTTTTAAAAGTAGCTACCTCCAGGAAAATAATGGAATATTGTACAGAGTTTTTAAAATAATAAAAAGGTGGATAATCACTTACATTTAGGGAGAGCTTTAACTTTTCAGTAGCCCTTCACTCCCTTCCAAACACTGGCTTGTTTGACCCTTTGGAAAATATTTTAATATCTCAGTTGACTTTTTTAGATTGGTTGTCTCCAGGACATAACATTGTCTGTGGGCCTTGAAAAATGCTAATCCAGGACATGATGCAAGAAGAAAGGACCAGGCCTTTGCCTTTCTTTCCAGTCCTCTGGCTGCAGTCTGCCTCCTTCCTTCTCCTGGGATCTATGTGTGTGTCGACGGGATGGGAGGTGGCCAGAGTTGGAAGTAAATCAAGGGTCGGAGGGAGGGCTGTGACACGTAGCTGTCTTTGGTTACCATGGTAAGGATGCCTAACACAGGAGGAATGTGCTACCTTCCCTTATAAAAGAAACTTTCCTTTTTTATTTTTCTCAAGCTTGTGAGAAAATCATCCTACCTTCTCACATTTAAACCAAAACTACCTACTCCTCTAACACTGGTCTGAACTGAAAGGCTATATTCATCCAGAGAGTGTGGCTAAAAAAACCCTGGGAAAGATGTATTCACCCCAGTATCCTGGCTGGCACACAGTAGGGGCTCAACAAATATTTGGAGTTACTGCAGTACCTGGGGTGTGAATTGACCATCCTCTGTTGACAATAGAGAACATAATGTAATGATTTCTGCGAGTCCCTAAAAAGATCAGCCCAGCCTCCCTTCCAGGAAACCATCCTAGATCAGCAAGACTCACTTCTCAAATAATTGATTAGTTCAGAGGTCACACATGTGGACAGATTTTGCTTTGGCTTGCAAAGTTTCAAAACACATTTTGAGTTAACATTTAAAGCTTGAGAGATTTCATATGCATTTACAGCTGACTTGCTTTACCCAATAGTTATCTATCCGCCCCTTTGGGGAACGTGTGCTGGTGCCCTGGATTATAATCATGTTGGCTAAATAAAAGTTCACAAGTCCTGCTAGCTGTTTCAGGTGTTAATTTCATCCTATGTAGAACACACACACACACACACCTCCAAACAAAAAATAGAAGGTTCCAAATGTGTAAACACAAAAAGCAAACCCTCCGGACCTCAAATTTCTCACTTTCTCTGTCTGTGCAGTTGCCGCGATCAGTGTGTAAAACCCCTGTTTTCAAACCTTTCTCTTCACAGGCTCTTGCTGACTGGAGGCATGAAGGGGAAAGACCACCTGTCCCTTCATTACTAATGCTTGACAAAGCAACCCCATTGGGAAGGAATTCTTGATGCAAGCAAGGAGGTAAGAATTAAAACCTCACTGATATAAAAGGCTACTAAGTGCCACAGCAGGTTGTCATTTAGAAGATACCCTTGAGAATTTTACAGAAATTAATAAAATTAAATAGGAATAAAACATAAGTGATGTGCACTTAACAATATTTTCAAATATAATACTGAGAGTCTCTCCACTTTAAAATCGCTCCTATAAAAGGCAACTGGACCCCGACCATTCTGCCTTCTCAAGTTGATGCCACCTTCCCCCTGAATCTTCCTGCGGGTCCAGTGTGGTTCCCTGAAACCACAGAGCCCCCATTCCCTTCCCCTTGTTGCTGAAGTCCACACTTCTAGCCCCTGCATGGCCCCTCCACTCCCCTTCCCCCATTCATGTTTTTTTCACCTCTCCCGCCGCCTGCCACAAATACACCTCAAAGATATTTCAGTAATAAGTATTATATAATAATAGTAATAAACATTTATTTATTGATCACCTACTATGTGCCAAGCGCAAGTCTAACTGAGAGAGGTCAGCCCATTCCCTAACCACCATAATCATCTGAGGCTTGTAGTGTGGTAGTGAAAAGATGAGTGCTCAGCAGTCAGACTGCTGGCTGGGATCTGAACAAGGCTTGCAGACCACCCCTGGTGTGGCCCAAATGCTGGCTACAAGGCTGTTTCCGACTCTAAGAGTCTATGATCACTGTTACCATGTTTAAGGATGCAAAATTTATAGGAGCCCCTATCACTAAGTGGGAAAGGAACTTTTCGAGGAACCCTCTATTTCCCACAATGGGGATGGCCCAGATTAATTCTGGATAAAATTGAGCCTCCTCAAAGCAGTCCCCTCATCTCACTCCACCAAGCTGAGGGGCCCCCCGTGACTGAACTTGAGGTGCCACCCGATTCCAACAGGGAGCTGAATCAAGCGAGAGTCCTGCCAGTGTAGAAATGCAATTTCCTCCCTTACGTCTAGATGGTCGTAGTTTCCTTTATGAATGTCCGTCATGAAAGTCCAATCCAAGGAGTTTCCGTGGACAAAACCCCAATGACTGTCACTGACGTGTGCCCTGCGACCAAACCTGGCAGGACCGAGTTCCCTCAGCCCACCACCCGCTGGACCCGCGCGGAGCTCATTCAGAAGAAAAGACGGGTCTGGAAAAGCTCTTGGAGAATTAAGGAAATTTCCCATCTCTGGTCCTTTCTCTTAACTGGGACCCACTCTGCCAGCTCCGGAGGTCTGTCCCGGCCGTGACGACCCCACGGGGCGCAGGTTCCCAGAGGCGCGGGGCGGGAAGGGACTGCCCGGCAAGGGCTCTCCCGGGAGTCCCGGCCGAGCCTCGCCCTCCTGCTTCCCTCCTCCTCCTCTTCCTCCTCCCCGCGCCCCAGCCTCGGCGCCGGGGCTGCTCGCCTCCGAGCGTCCCGGGGTTGGAGCGGAGGAGGAAGGCAGGAGACTCGAAGCCTACCGTCTTCTGTTTCTTGACCCCGGACGACATGCTGGCTGGCTGCGGCGATGCCCGGCGCGCTGGAAGTCGGAGCCCAGCTCCTGGGAGCGGAAGCGCTAGGACGCTCGGTGGCGGCGGCAGTGGCTACTGCCGGACTCCCGAGAAGGAGGTATAAAAAGGCTCCACAGACACGTCGCACTTCCCTTGACCAGCCCCCTCCTCCTACTCCTCCTCCCGCCGTGCTCCTCTCCGCCCCGTCGGCTCCGCCAGCAGCGCCCAACCCAGGGGACCCGGCCGCCTCCTGGGCGGGGTCCCGGGCCCGGCCCCCTACGCCCGGGAGCGGCTCCGCTAGCCCGGGTCGGAGGCAGGACCTTGCAGCCGGGGGCTCGGACGGACACGCCCCGCGTGCAGTCGGAGGTCAAGTTCGCTCTCTGCGTTCCCACTCCCAGTGGCTGCCTGAGCTTCCACCACCTCCCACCCCCCCGCCTCTCCAAGGAAGGCTTCCTGCCTCTGGGACCTGCTTGAAACCGCCAGGCTTGTCGGCATGGTCCTTAGTGGGCACCGATGCCCAGCTTGTCTTCATATGCAGTAATAACAGCGACGGTTAACATTTTTTGGTCCTCCCTCTGCACTCCGCTGACCTTTGCCTTAAGCCTCCTGCGCCCCCTGACCCAGGCATCGAGTCCTACTTTCTCCCATGAAGCAGTTGAGGCTTTCAGACTTTCTCAAGATTATCTTCCAAGTGAGGGGATTCAAACCCAGGCCGTCAGCCTCCACAGTCCAGGCTTTCTACACCAGCATCAGCATCGATGATGATTATGTTGATGATGATGATGAAGAAGAAGAAGAAGAAGAAATCAGGAGGCGTAGCGCCTGCCTGCACCTTATGCGCCATTCAGGGGACTAAGGGGTTTACATGCATTCACTCCTTTGGAGCTCACAATATTTTCCTCCTGTTACACATGGGCCAGCTGAGGCTCTGCTCCTACTCACAAAGTTGAGTAAGCAAGGCCAGCCCGGGAAAATGGTCAGTAGTAGCCCCGCCACTTGTTTCAGTCCTTCCCTCAAAGCATTCCTATAGTACTTCCGTGTGTTCAGCAACCAGGATGGGCCCTGAGGCGAAAAAGTAAGAGGAGGCACAAGTTGACAAGGCTTATGGACTACACCTTAGGGCTCCAAGGTTTTATCAGAGGGCAACTCTTTTAACTCAAATGTCTGGGACAAGCAAAAGTAAGGAAGGAGAAGCTCTGGTTAGTGACAGCACCTTGAGGGCAGTCACAAGGCCTCACACCCCTCTGTACCTTAATTCCTTGCACAATGTGACAAACAGATCAATAGGATAGTACTGACAAAAGAACCATGAAGATGCCCAAGGGCCACACTGCCCATTCCAACTTTGGTCTTCCTTCTGTGAAAAGGCTGAAGTGATAGCCTAAGGAGGTGAGGATTGGAACTTTTCTTTCATATCTAATTGTATTTCTGGAAGACTGCCAGCTTTCCAGACAGACACTAAAGATCTGAATATTCATTCATTGATTGCCTTTCTCCATGGGAAGGTGGGAAAAAAATAAATAAATCAGGAGTCAGAAACTTAAAAGGCAGCCTACATGTTTGTCCAGTCTTGAAATATCAGTATATTTATTTTCTCACTCATTTGGAGCAAGCTGCCACCACTCCCTTCAGATATGAGCAGCTAGAGGGCAAATGCCGGGTTTGAGCTTCTGTTCTGCACACAAACTAGCATGTTTTGAATTTTGGGGGTTTAAACAGTAACATCCCGTTCTAATTTTATTGGAGAAATTCACCGGTATCAGTTCCAACCATATTTTGAACGCTGCCAGATCCTGCCCTAAAATAAAAGGTAAATTAAGTGTTGATGGAGAAATAGCAATTTGCATGATTGGTTTTTTTCATATTGCCTCTTTAAAAGCTGAAACAGAAGGACGTTAAGGGCAAATCCATAAGGGCAACTTCCTGGAAAAGAAATATATGACTGTTTAGACCTGGGGGAGGTTTTGGGATCGTTTGTCCAGTTTCCCTCTCCCTGTATTTCACAGATGGCCAATGCAAAACTGGTGCTGAGAGAGGGGAGGTAATCTGACCCTCCTCACTAGTTAGGGGCGGTGCTGAGACTCAAACCCAGGTCAGTCAGCTCCCCAGATGCAGTGAATCACTCAGCCTCTAGTTCAACTACTTCAAAACCCCCATGATAATTGCAAACTGGACTGTTTATCTTGTTTTAGATTTAATTAATTCTCAAACAGAGTACTTTGGAACAGATATTCTTTCATTACTTCCAAAGACGTGTGAAATAGGAGGCCTCAGCTCCCTTGGACTCAAACTGCGATGTTTAAGATCCCTTAACTTCACAGATCATCAGTTTAGTTGTAATTCAGCATGGCAGCTCACTGAAAAGTAAAATAATCTTTCTTTTTTATTTTCCCAGGGTCTTTCTTTTAAAGGTGATGTTTGGAATTCTTTTTCCTCTCACTACCCTCTTACTCCTAGGAGAGGACATTCCTTCTGGAAAGATATGAGCAACTAGCAGCTTAATTTTTGAAGTCTATGAATCTAGCACATCAGAACTGGGAGGAGATTCATTTAGGGGAAGGAAGGAAGGGTTGAGATCTGTTCAGTCATCTGGACAAACTCTCCATAACTTTCTCAGTAGTGTTTCCTCTGAGACTCCACTGTAAGACACTGTGGCCTGCACTGTACCAATTTACAATCCTTGATACTACTCGCAACATTTGCATGAGGGTTTCAAAATTTTCTTCCTGTTTTTCTTTTGTTTTCTTCCGTCCAGGAATTGGCTCAGCTGTAATAACTAACTTAATGAGGTGGTGATTACTACTTGGTCCTTTCATTGTCTAGAAAAAATGGAGTCAGCTTCCCCAAATAAACAGGGAAACATATACAAAGAATGACGGTGTTGGTGAGATGTTTATGCCGCAGGTTCCCCAATACACTTTAGGGAGGCTCATCACATTTTAGGGGATCTAGCTTGGAGCCATCTTCCCTGGATTGGCCGTTCCAAAGGAATGCAGTTGCATTGCCCCCTAGTGGCTGTAATGCATAAAAGGGACCTAATTGTTGAAACCCCGTGTACAGAAATAAGTGCAGCAGTTCCTTCGGGTCAAGAAGTCCGTAGAGAAAGTCCTCTAGGATTCAAATATTCTTCCCATTCTCAGGCACAGGTACTACCAAGACAAGCAAGACATGGTCCCTGCCTTCAAGAAACAATCTAGTGAAGGAGACAGTCTCTTCCTCCCAACCCCACCCAAGTACATTACAATATATTACTGGGACAGGTAAAAATGATACATGCATACCTTAGACATTTTATTTTGACTAAAACACATGCACTTCACTAATCTTTGATGTAGAGCTAAAGGCTTCTCTTGTGGTATGAGTACACTGGTGGGAGTTCCAAAAACCACTTTCATAAGGCATCTTCAACAATTTCCAGTTTGAAATTTTATAGAGTTAAAAATTAAGGGTCTTTCCAAAGCATCCATCTATTCTCATGGAAAACACAACTCTTTTTTTCCTTCTCATATGCTATTCACTTAAGTCACATCTAACTAAATTACTTAGTTACACTAATAGGTACAAGTGGCATAAATAGGTTTGGGAATAAACACAACGGATCTCAGTAAGCATCCAGCGTAGGGAGTGGAGGTGCTAAAGTGTGTGGGCATTCCAGTGTGTCCTACTGTCAAAGAACACTGAGTGTGCTGTGGGCATCAGTCATTATCTTTTCCAGAAGAAATGGAGAGCGTGGATTAAACTGGCCAGTCAGTTAAAAGGAAGGATTTTTGTGGGAGCACAGAGTTCAACTTTGAAAGGAGGGAGAATGGAAAGAGATGTCAGGTTTTTTCTTGGGGAATATGATACATAAACTAAGACTTGAAAGAAGGGTAGGGTTTTGCCAGCCTTCCCCTCCCCAAAGTGAGGGTATGTGTAAATTCAAAAATGTAAAGGCAGGGGCTTCCCTGGTGGTGCAGTGGTTGAGAATCTGCCTGCTAATGCAGGGGACATGGGTTCGAGCCCTGGTCTGGGAAGATCCCACATGCCGCGGGGCAGCTGGGCCTGTGAGCCACAATTACTGAGCCTGCGCGTCTGGAGCCTGTGCTCCGCAACAAGAGAGGCCGCGATAGTGAGAGGCCCGCGCACCGCGATGAAGAGTGGCCCCCGCTCGCCGCAACTGGAGAAAGCCCTCGCACAGAGACGAAGACCCAACACAGCCATAAAAATAAATTAATTAATTAATTTTAAAAAAATGTAAAGGCAGAGAGCCGCATGAAATAACACGGTATGTTCAGAAAATTACAAGTATCTGTACTGCTGAGCTTAGGAGATTCAACGGAAGAGTGGGGCAAGGCTGAAGGCTGTAATAGAGGACGTGCCATGTACAATCAGGCAGCGACGTGGTTTTGCATGTTCTCTTTATGCTCATCGGGGTGCATTAGCCATGTGGCTGGCCTTGTATTTACTCATTAGTCATTGAGACATTTGCTGTGTCCAAAGATGAGAAGTCACCGTCCTGAGGTGAAGGAGATGGATATGTACACAAACAATTCCAAGGGAATGTGATTAAGTGCCAGAATAAAGGGATATTCGAAGTTATAGGGAAAGCACACACGCGCGCGCACACACACACACACACACACACAAAGGTGATGACTACGAAGAGATTCCAATGGGTGGTGATAATTTAACCTGCGTTTCAAGGATAAAAGAAAGCTAGATAGGAGAGTGATCTGTCACCCTACTGATGGTCCAGGCTGCCTGGACTGATGTTCCCAGCTGCATGAAGCATTCACTTCCTACCCCGCCATCCCCTGTGCCTCCTTCAAGTGCCTCAGCCTGCCACTGAAGACCCAGGTAGAGCAGAGACAAGCTGCTGACAGCCAGATTGCACAACTCTGACCCAATCACCAAAAGGCCGCCCACAGAACTTAGGCAACCAGAGGAAAAGCCCACACTTCCAGGCAGAAGTAACGCTCCTCTGCCATTGCTCGGGTGGAATCCAGTACATAGTTTTTTATCTACTCTTTGTATTAGTTTAAAAAGAAGTACATTTATTAGTATGTGCACACATTTTGCAAAATAGAAACATTTAGGGTATTTAGGAAAATTCACTCCAATATTCAACAAACCTCAGTGGAAACAAGTTGCATTTGTTTAATGGCAGGCAAATCAATTACTTGAGTCTATTAATTGGCTGCATTTTCAGTCTTCAACAGGTTCTTTTCAAAGATGTTTAGCAAGGTGAAAGATAACTTGATCTATGTCACTCAGAGCCTTTAAATTATTAGAAAAATATCCAACTAAACTTAAATTATTTAACTATTAACTATTTAATTAACAAATTATTTAACTTAAATTTAAATTATTAGAAAAATCCAACTAAACTTAGTAGATTTTAAGACAATATTTTTAAGGAAGGAAGAAGAGAAGGAATAAAGGAAAGAGAGAAGGAAAAAAAAGAAGAAAGAAACGGAAATCATGATATTTGGCCTAAAATTGAGAAAATATCACAAAACATGACATTCCAAGAAATTAGAGTTATAATTTGGGAAATTTGTCTATAATTGTAGAAAAACAGAAATGTTTCATTTAGAAACAACTTATACAGGGTTACATGGTAAGTGTTCTCAACATAACTGAGAAATATGGTGATGTAATAAATTAATATTATAATTATTAGGGAATATCATAGATGCCATAAATGGATGGCTAATTTGCAAAGAATTGGAATATAATATGTTGAACATAATTTATTCGTGGGTCCCAAACCTTCTGGAAGGGTTTTATTATAAATTTGGGCAGTCACATCATAGGAAGATAAGCAGTAAAAAAATCAATATAATCTCTCTCGCTCTTTCCATCTCTTTTAGATAAAAGTATAAAAATCCTTTACAGTCACCAACTTATGAGCCTCAGGCTGAAAGTATTATAAGGAAGTTTTATAAGAAAGTTTTAGAAAGAAAGTTTTATAATCCTGAAAGTATTATAAGAAAGTTTTTATGGATGCTAAGCATTTTCTTAAAACGTAATAGCTCTACATATATATTTCTATTTTTCAAATGTATTTAAGTGCTGCAGTAAAGAATAAAACGCACAATGTTATCAAATTCATTTCCTGACCTTCATATATTTTTAATCATCAAATACTAAAAATACAACTATAATCATAGGGGTAATCTTAGGCTCCTAAAGATAAATGGGGCAACAGTCCCATTATAATAAAATCATAAATATTGGCCCAAATTATTAATATGCACTGCTGAAACAAACTTAGGCTTGAACCTTGAAATCCCCCTATTCTTGTGTACACTGTCTTTTCTTCATTAAATCCAGCCCCTACATACACTTGTTTTTCTTTTCTTCACTTTTAGTTTAGAAAGAAAATTCCGCTCTGAACAGGGGGAAGTTCTTTTGAAGCCCCAAGGGCTCTCAAACTTCACTGTGTATTATAACCATCTGAGGACACCACACACCTGACTCATTAAATCAAAATCTGGGGGTGGGCCCCAGGCATCAGAAGTTTTCAAAGTTTGACTTTAAGTGAATCATTGGTTCTCAGAAGTGAGGCTGCATCAAGATTACTTGTGTGAAATTACAGGCTGCTACCCCTCCCCCATGCCCAGAGTTTCTCACCCTGGCGGTCTAGTTTGCAGATCATTGCCTTCAATATAGGTCTTCCAACTCACCCGTATGTTTTAATTTTTTTCTAGGAAATTTTGAAAGTAAGTAGAAAGAGAAGAAAAAGGTGTGTTGGGGAGATAACCTTGGATAATATTCTTAAAAATCATCCCACTACAGTGAATAAAATGTCTTATAGGATTAACGAGGAAGGAAATAGACTACCAGGAATTCTCAGCTCTGACTAATCATTAAAATCACATTGGAAGCTTAAAAAAAAAAAAATTCAGGTTCCTGGACTTCCCTCTCTCCCTCTCAATCTACAGATCTCTGGGATGGGGCCCCTGCTCTGAATATGTTAAACCCTGGGGGTGATTCCACTTTGCAGCCAGGTAGGGGACCACTAATCTAGCCCACCGGGTGCACAAAATTTACATTTATAAAAACACACATTCCTGAATCCCATCCTGGGAATTCTTCCATAAGATCGCTTAGTTCTAATTCTGGTTGAGGGGTTTTAATTAGACCTTGGTGCTTTCCTCCCAGATGCTTTGTTTATTCCGAGCTCTTTCTTTTTCTTAAGGGCTTTAGGCTTTAAAACCGGGAGAAAACCCCCGTTATATTTTCTGCTTTCTATCCTGAGCCCAGAATGGTCTTGCGTGAATGGTAGAGAACCAGGATAGTGGAATATTAGGTATAAAAATCAGTTAATATTTTGAAAATATTGTCCCACCATATCATTTTTTCTAACATTACTCATTGAAAAATCTATCCTTTCTTCTATTGGTGTGTGGTGCTTCCTCCATTATGCAAAATGTTAGCTGGCAGGGGTGTCCCCTTGCAATTGTTGAGTAATAAATCCTTATGATTCTCCACCAGGGAGCCACTATGAGAAGCAGATCAGTTATAAATTATAACTTGGAACTTTTTGGTCATTTGTTCTTCCAGACTAATTACTAAATTATTTTATTAAGCTTCCCTAAAATTGTATAGGGCTTCTATTGAATTGTTAATAAATAAATTATGCATTAATTTGGGAAGAATTGATACAACGATCAAGTTTCTTCTCTAGCACATGGTATCTCATCTATTTAGGCTTCTTGAATCTCACACATGCAGTACAGTAATTCCTATGGAATTATAAAGGAAATTTCCCACCCTACCCCCTTCTATTATTCTTGTTTGGGAGGAATGGTATGGATTATTACACTCGGTTACTTTTTAAAATTTATTTACTTAAAGTAAGAAAACAACATTCCTTTTTTCCCCTTACAAACATAATTCAGACCACACTTTGGGAACAAGCGACTTAAAGAATGAAATCAGAGCCCGGTTGAAGGATCCTTCTGGGGGAGTCAGGGGAGGGGGAAGTTGCTTCCAAGAGTGGTCAGACTAGATAGGGCTCTTACCTGCAAATGGTCTTTCACCGGCTCTCTGAGCTGTGATACAAGGGTGGGTGAGCTCCATTAAAGAGCTGTGTACAGGGCACACCAAAAGAATCCTAGGCTTGAAGTCAGACCTAGGCTGAGGGAAGAGGGGACTGGGAGTGGCTGCTAATGGGCATGGGGTTTCTTTGCGGGGCATGAAAATGTCCAAAAATTAGAAATTGGTGATGGTAGCACAACTCTGTGGTGATTGTACTAATAACATTGAATTGTATAATACATTTGATGGTATGTAAATTATATCTCAACAAAACTGTTATTTTTAAAAAAGGTATATCACCGTACACTTACCACGTGACCCAGCAATCCCACTCCTAAAGTTTCACACAGAAGAAATGAAAATTTATGTTCACACCAAAACTTGTACATGAATGTTTATAGCAGGCTTATTCATAATCACCCCAAACTGGGAACCATCTAGCTACCTTTCAAATGGTGAATGAATAAATTGGTGAATGGATGTACTACATTTTAGTGGTGCATCCATACGATGGGATAGTCCTCAGCAATGAAAAGGAAGAAACTACTGATTCATAAAACAACATACATAGGAGGATCTCAAAAATATTTTGCTAACTGAAAAAAGCCAGACCCCCCCCCCAAATATTTCATGATTCTGCTTAAATGACATTTTGGAAAAGGCAAAACTCCAGGGATTAAAAAACAGATCAGTGGTTGCCAGGGGTTGAGGTTGGGAGAAGAGTTTGATTACTAACGGGCACTACGGGTGGGTTTGGGGGGCAATGGAACTGTTCTAATAGTTCTGTCCCATGACTGTGGAGGCAGATACCTGACTGGGCATTTGTCAAACCTATAGAACTGTATACTGCAAAGAGTAAATTTTCCTGAATGTGAACTAAAAACAAACAAACAGACAAACAAAAAAACTGTATGTGGGGAAAGTCCAAAATAAAATACAAATGGCAAAATATGGGGGGCTTCCCTGGTGGCGCAGTGGTTGAGAATCTGCCTGCCAATGCAGGGGACATGGGTTCGAGCCCTGGTCTGGGAAGATCCCACGTGCCGCGGAGCAACTAGGCCCGTGAGCCACAATTACTGAGCCTGCGCGTCCGCAACAAGAGAGGCCGCGATAATGAGAGGCCCGCGCACCGCGATGAAGAGTGGCCCCCACTTGCCGCAACTAGAGAAAGCCCTCGCACAGAAACGAAGACCCAACACAGCCAAAAAAATAAATATAAATAAATAAATTAATTAATTTTAAAAAATGGTAAAATATGAACATAAATGTATTATAAATGAATAACATGACCACACTGAAGACAGTGGCAAAGAACTAACCTATGTTACATTAGAAAACGAGTATTTTGACTGCCCACTGTAAAGCTAAAGACAAAAAGAACTGCATGCAAACACCGTTCTCTAGTTTGTAAATTTGTTTCTCACAGGGATATGGGTTAGCAATTCTGAGACTATTTTATATGTGTATTAAGTTCGAACAAATAGGTAAATATATTATGGGTAATGAGAGCCAGCTTTCTCACTGTCAGTGAAAAAAATTACAAATGAGGAGCCGGGAAAGCTAGGATGAAACTGCTAGCGCTGGGTTGGAATCAGAGGTATTAGCGTGAACTCACAGGCTTTTAATATATATACAGACAGGTAGATATAGAAATATAGATATGTGTATATAAATGTGTTAGTATGCATGCTTATATTTCCTAGCTCTGTCCACTGAGAGGGTCTAAAAGCAATGGCATTACAGTAGCAATGAGTACACCTAGTGCCCAGATCTTGATTTCTAAATAATCATTCTCCAATAAAAGGAACCAGGGCTCCTTGGAGAAGTGGTTGAATCCAGAGCTGAGGCAGAAAGTATACAAAATGAAGCTGGAGCATCTTATGGTGCCAGAAAGTAAGGAAGTGCTAAAAGAAGAACAGAAAGAAAGAAAGAAAGAAAGAAAGAAAGAAAGAAAGAAAGAAAGAAAGAAAGGAAGGAGGGAAGGAAGGGAGGAAGGGAGGGGGGAAAGAAGGAAGGAAGGAAGGAGGGAGAAAGAAAGAAAGAGAGAGGGAGGGAGGGAGGGAAGGAGAGAGACAGAAAGAAAAGGGCATGTTAAAAAGACATGGGAGGGCTTCCCTGGTGGCGCAGTGGTTGAGAATCTGCCTGCCAATGCAGGGGACACGGGTTCAAGCCCTGGTCTGGGAAGATCCCACATGCCACGGAGCAACTGGGCCTGTGAGCCACAGTTACTGAGCCTGCGCGTCTGGAGCCTGTGCTCCGCAACAAGAGAGGCCGCGATGGTGAGAGGCCCGCGCACCGCGATGAAGAGTGGCCCCCACTTGCCGCAACTAGAGAAAGCCCTCACACAGAAACGAAGACCCAACACAGCCATAAATAAATAAATAAAATTAAAAAAAAAAAAAAAAAAAAAAAAAAAGACATGGGAACCACTTGATAGAACTCCTAATGGACAAAGCTGGAACAATTTGAGCTACAAAATCTATAATGATAGTGTTAGATTATAACTCATAGGAAAAAATAAATATCTAAGAGCCCATACTAACATAAATAAATTATTGGATAAGTAAATGGGGGAGAAGAGGCAAACCTTTCTTTCAGAGAGATTCCAAATAATAAATGTATAAAGAATGAAGGAAATAGTAAATCACCATTGGAACATCACAATAATAATTGTTGCAGACAAATCCACCAAAGAATGCTTAAATTAGTGTTTGGAAATTCAAGGGGAAAATAAGATATTTGTATAGTCTCAAAGTTTACATCCCAAGATATGTATTAATTAAAAAGGGGAAAAATTAGTAATTTTACAGTGGACAAATCCAGTAGACACCACTTTAACCATATGATCTAGGTTATCATAACAAGCAATAAAACATCAACATCTTGTACCTCCTCATCTGATGCAGTGAAAAGGGCATATTGCTTCTGTGGTATTCTTGCCAAAAATCCATAATCTCAGTCTAATGAGGAAACATCAGACAAACACAATTGAGACCATTCTACAAAATAACTGATCAGTACTCTTCTAGAGGGTCAAGGTCATGAATGACAAGGACAAATTGAGGAACCATCACAGATGAAGGAGACTAAGGAGATGTGTTGGACAGACTTCAAGGTGGCCCCCATAGTTTTCCCTCTGGTATTTATGCCTTTGTGTAATCCCCTCCCCTTGAGTGTGGGCAGGACCTGTGACTTATTTCTAACCAATGGAATGTGGTAAAAGTGATGGGAGGTATGTGATTCTGGCTATGTCCCTGTGATTATATACAAATGCAGCCTCTGTCTTGCAATGGAGTCTCTCTCTATTTTTCTGGCTTTGAAGAAGCCAGCTGCCATGAATCCTACAACCACAAGAAAATGAATTCTGCTAACAACTTGAGGGAGCTGAGAAGAGGATTCTTTCCCAGTTGAACCTCCAGATAAGAACCCAGGCCTTAACGATACCTTAATTGCAGCCTTGTGAGACTCTAAGCAGAGACCCAGCTAAGCCATGACTCCTATAAGCGGCCTGTGAGGTAATAAATATGTGTTAAATTACTAAATTTGTGGTAATTTGTTACACAGCATAGGACACCTATACAGGAGCTATGACCAGTGAATGATATGTGGGATCCTCAATTGGATCCTGAAACATCAAAAGGACATTTGTAGGGCTTCCCTGGTGGCGCAGTGGTTGAGAATCCGCCTGCTAATGCAGGGGACACGGGTTCGAGCCCTGGTCTGGGAAGATCCCACATGCCGCGGAGCAACTGGGCCCGTGAGCCACAATTACTGAGCCTGCGCGTCGTCTGGAGCCTGTGCTCCGCAACAAGAGAGGCCGCGATAGTGAGAGGCCCGCGCACCGCGATGAAGAGTGGCCCCCGCTCGCCGCAACTGGAGAAAGCCCTCGCACAGAAACGAAGACCCAACACAGCCAAAAATAAATAAAATAAATAAATAAATTTAAAAAAAAAAAAAAGGACATTTGTCAAAAAACTAATGAAATCCTAATAAAGTCAATAGTTTTTGTACAAGTGTTAATTTCTTTTTTTCTTTTCTGTCTTTGCTTTTCTTTTGTGTGTGTGGCTTAAACAACAGAAATGTATTTTCTCACAGTTCTGGAAGCTGGAAAGGGCAAGATCAAGGTCCAGTTGGGTGCAATTTCTGGTGAGCGCTCTCTTCTTGGCTTCATACCGTGTCCTCACAGGGCTTTTCTTTGGTGTGTGTGTGTGTGTGTGTGTGTGTGTGTGTGTGTGTGTGTGTGTGTGTGCGTGTGTGTGTGTGTAGAGAGAGAGCTCTCTGGTCTCTTTCCCTCTGTCTCTGTCTCTCTCTCTTTTTATTTAGATATAACCAATGTTAATTTCTTAGTTCTGATAATTGTATTATGGTTATGTAAGATAGTAACATTACAGAAAGCTGGGTGAGGAATATATGGGAACTCTCTGCACTAATTTTTATAATCTTTCTGTAAGTCTAAATTTATTTCAAAATTTAAAAATTAATAAAAGTGTATCAAATTTACAAGCTTTAGCACAGCAAAGGAAACCATAAACAAAATGAAAAGAAAATCTACAGAATGGGAGAAAATATTTGCAAATGATGCGACCAACAAGGGCTTAATTTCTAACATATACAAACAGCTCATATAGCTCAACAACAAAAGAACAAACAACTCTATCCAAAAATGGGCAGAAGACCTAAATAGACATTTTGCCAAAGATATACAGATGGTCAACAGGCACATGAAAAGATGCTCAACTTCACTAATAATTAGAGAAATGCAAATCAAAAGTACAGTGAGGTATCACCTCACACCAGTCAGAATGGCCATCATTAAAAAGTCCACAGGACTTCCCCAGTGGCGCAGTGGTTAAGAATCCACCTGCCAATGCAGGGGACATGGTTTCGATCCCTGGTCAGGGACGATCCCACATGCCGCGGAGCAAGCCCGTGCAACACAACCACTGAGCCTGAGCTCTAGAGCCCACGAGCCACAACTACTGAGCCTGCGTGCCACAACTGCTGAAGCCTGTGCGCCTAGAGCCCGTGCTGTGCAACAAGAGAAGGCACTGCAATGAGAAGCCCGCTCACTGTGATGAAGAGTAGCCCCTGCTACTCTTGCAACTAGAGAAAGCCTGCGTGCAGCAACGAAGACCCAACGCAGCCATAAATAAATAAATAAATAAATTTATATTTTAAAAATGTCCACAAATAACAAATGCTGGAGAGGGTGTGAAGAAAAGGAAACCCTCCTACACTGTTGGTGGGAATGTAAGTTGGTACAGCCACTGTGGAAAACAGTATGAAGGTTCCTCAGAAAACTAAAAATAGAGCTACCATATGACCCAGCAATCCCACTCCTGGGCATATATCTGGACAAAACTATAATTCAAAAAGATACATGCACCCATATGTTCATAGCAGCACTATTCACAATAGCCAAGACATGGAAACAACCTAAATGTCCATCGACAGACGAATGGATAAAGAAGATGTGGTACATACATACAATGGAATACTACTCCACCATAAAAAAGAACAAAATAATGCCATTTGCAGCAACATGGCTGCAACTAGAGATGATCACACTAAGTGAAGTAAGTCAGAAAAATAAAGACAAATACCATATGATATCACTTATATGTGGAATCTGAAATATGACACAAATGAACCTATCTATGAAACAGAATCATAGACATAGAGAAGAGACTGATGGTTGCCAAGGGGGAGGGGGTTGGAGGAGGGATGGAGTGGGAGGTTGGTGTTAGCAGACGTAAGCTTTTATCTATAGAATGGGTAAACAACAAGGTCCTACTGTATAGCACAGAGAACTATATTCAATATCCTATGATAAACCATAATGAAAAAGAATATACAAAAAAGAATGTATATATATGTATAACTAAATGACTTTGCTGTACAGCAGTAATTAACACAACATTGTAAATCAACTATACTTCAGTAAAAAATAATAATAATTATAAAAAGTGTATCACTAGCAGTATTCCTTGCTATCACTCTCTTGGTTAAGAGTCATATTTTATTTTGTTATTTGGAGTCTAAAATGAAAAGAAGAGGTAGAAAGAGACAAAAAAGAAAGAGGAATGATTAAAAAGCATGTGAGCATGTGACCATTTTTTAATGAGAAAGAGATATTATAATTGGAATTAATAGTGAAGGAGCATAAGGATGGCCCTGAGCTCTGCCCATGCTCAGAAAAAAGGACCATGTGGGAACTTTAGGTCCAACGTGCCTGCACACCCAGAACTACGCAGCCCGGGACAGGGCCAGGCAACTGCTCCTAATTTGGAGAAGGCAAAACTTTAAATGTGAGACAGAGAGGAATTCAGTATTGGCAGCAGAAGTGGAAAGAAAAACCAAGAAAAGCCATTAAGCAGTTGCCATGAAGCAATGGAATTCACGAGGAAGTAGAGGTTTGAGGTAAAGAAGCACAGACACTGTAGAAGCACAGACCTAGAAAAACTGTCACAAGAATATCAGATTCTCTGGAGCAGGGAACAAAGGACCTCTGATGCCAGGCTGCTGCATCTGCAGTGTGCATCTCAAAGAAATTCCAGGAGACTTTTCCATCACCCAGCAGACTCTCAGATCAGAAGCTCTGAATGTCAGCAAAGGGTCCTTTCACCTCAGCCCCACAAGACACCAATCAACTCCTACAAACATGACTAATTTTTAAGTTTAGTATTCATTATTAAAATTTTCACCATTATTATCTTAAATCTAGACTGGAAATCAGCAAAATATGGCCTGCATATTTTTGTATGGCCCAAACTAGGAATGGTTTTTATAAATTAAAATAGTTGAAAATAATCAAAAGAATAATAACATTTTGTGATGTGAAAAATTATACGAGAGTCAAATTTTGGTATATGTAAGTAAAGTTTTATTGAAACCCACCCACAGTCATTCACTTATATATTTTCTAGGTCTGCTTTTGACTATAATGGCAGAATGGAGTGGTTGCAACAGAGATTGTATGGCCTGCAAACCTAAAATATTTATTCTCTGATACTTTACAGAAAAAGGTTCCTGACCTCTGCTCTGGACAAACAAAGCAAGCCTTGATTATAGCATTTGCCCATTTCTATAGTCAAACAGACCCACCATCCTCAGCTGGGATTCCAGCCCAGATCTGTGCTCCCTCTTCACTCCATTGCCACGGCCTCAGTGGCTTGAAACAATAACATACTTCAGTTCTAACGGTTAGCAATGCATCAGATCACTATCTCAGATCCATGAAATTTCAAAGCAACTTACCCCTCTTTGCCTCTTGGGTAAATTGTTAACTCAGTTATAACTATACCTGCATTCCCTGTAATTTTATTTGCATGGTCCTTTCAGAAAAACAACCAGTTTTTTCAAATGTGGGGATTAGAACATTGAATTTTTTTTCTTTCTGGATGAAATATATCACTCTCACATATTCTGAGTTCTGAACAAAAGATATTTCTATATTTTCAAGTAGTTGAAAAGAATGGTATTATTTCAGACTTGCAGCATAAACACTGGATCACTCCATATTCAGAGTAAGCCTTATAGAAAAAACAGATGAGTGAAAGCACCCAAAGGAGTTGTGATATCAACAATATTCATTCCATCCCGAAATGTTACTGCATCATGAAGTGCAAAGAGGGCTTTAACAAAATGAGAATCTGGTCCTCCTATCTCAGTTAATTATTAAATGTTTTCCACCCATACTCACTACTCACTTCTCTGTTCACACTGGTATGTGAAATGTTTGCCTCCATTAAAATGAGCCAGCCATCTTGGGGATGTTTTTTGAATAGAACCAAAAATAAAATGCTAATAAGTTGAACATGTATGTACTTGCAACATAAAAAGCACCTGTGTCTAATAGGAGTTCGAAATTATTATATCTAAAATCTTTAAATGCTATTCTAATAGGAAGCAATTATTTTACCTCATTTGTCACATGACAAGCTCAGCGATGTTGACTTAGGTAGCAGATTCACACCAGATACAAACATTCCCCAAAATGGTGGAGTTTTGAGGGTCTCAAACTAATTCCTAGGACATTTTCCAAGTAAGTATGGAAAAAAATCATCTGTGGGATTCTGTAAACTTTTCCCTGCCTAAAAAAATAACATTCTCAAACTTAGTCCTACTTACCCATTCTATTCCTTAATCCGTTTGGCCATAGACACCTTTTTTCATATTAGAATTCTGATGAGAAAGCATTAGCTAAACACATTGATGGTCTAATTATTGGGTTTTTTTACAAATACAAATTCCCAAGGTGGTGCAAAAAAAGTGAGGTTGAGTTGCTAAGATTAATTTGTTGTTTTAGGCCCACCGTACAGTTGGCTAAGTCATGACAATGAAGCTAATGCACATAGCACTGGACACTATCCTAAGTGCTGTACATATATATTAACTTACTTAACCTTCAGGACAACCAATAAAGCAGGTAATATTGCTATGTTCTTTGTTTTAGAAGAGGAAATGAGGCACAAAGAAGTTAAGTACCTAAGTAAATGGCAGAATCAGGATTCAAATCCAGAGAATCTGGCTATGCATGCAACCCCTCCCATGCCTGTGCATGAAATACTCTTTTTTAAAAAATTATTTTCATTTATTTAATATATTATTTATTATTATCATTTTTTGGCCATACCACACGGCATGTGGGATCTTAGTTCCCCGACCAGGGATAGAAACCCCGCCCCCTGCGTTGGAAGAGTGGAGTCTTAACCACTGGACCACAAGAGACGTCCATGAAATACCCTTTTAATAAAAAGTATTAAACAACAATGTTCACTACCTTGGAGTTGTTAGTAGAAAAGTCATTCTGCATAAGTGAAAAGAGGAAACTAAGTGGCTTTAGAGACTATCAATAATTTTTTATCTTAAAGCTTTAAAAGATATTCCTTTGAAATTTTTTCAAGTGCCTCCAACAACAAGAACTAACTCCCAGCTCCTGTACTATGTGTCCAGACAGACACCCACTAGGGAAGGGGCATTTTTATTTACTAGCTTTGTTCGCATATGTTCATCTGGAGAACTTTTAAGACAACTTGTTCTCTTAAGTCGGTTTATGAGTCCTTGAAAATGTGTTCATAATGTCAGTTTGCTTAGCAAACCCTTTATTGGAGATGGTGTTTTTGCACTTATATCTTGAGCCCTGCCCAGGTTGAATAATCAGAAATCTCATATCAGTCCAAAGGAAGAAGCTTGACTTCTATAGAAAAGCAGGCATCAGAGCCTTTTATTGACCAAACTTCTTTCCTTGCTAGCTTCCAGGGTACAGAGAATAAATTAAGCATTATTTTAAAATCATAAATAAACTCTCCTTCCTGGGAGAGTTCTTTAAAGATATTCCTATAGATTCAACCAAAGCACTGGAAAATGATAAAAACTCAGCAAACAAGAGTTCTTTTCAGGCTTGCCATTGCCTGTGGTAGGAGGGTAGGTGATTCATCACTTACTTTTACTCCATAGTGAAAGGAACTTAAAATCCCTGGAACTTCCCCAGCCGACACGGAGGGAGGGGCTGATGAGGTGGCAACTTGTTGCACTTGAGTTTGATGTAACCTCGTTGAGTCAGGAGGTTTGCAATGTGGTCTTGGCTGTGCCGTGAGACAGAAGCAAGGCTTAGAACAATCTCCTCTTTCTTTCTTTTTTTTTTTTTTAACAACTTTTTGAAATATAATTCACATAGCATAAAATTCACCCATTCAAAGTGTACAATTCCATGGACTTTAGTGTATTCACAGAGTTGTGCTGTACATCCATCACCAAGATCAAATTTAGAATATTTTCATTATCCCCCAAAGAAACCCCACACTCGTTGGCCATCACCCCATAATTCCCCCATCCTCCAGTGGGCGACCACTAATCAACTTTTTATCTCTACGGATTTGCTTATTCTGGATATTTCATACAACTGGAGTCATAAAATATGTGGCCTTTTGAGTCTGGTTTCTTTCACTTAGCGTAATATTTCAAGGTTCATCCATGTTGCAGCATGCATCAGTACTTCATTTCTTTTCATGGCGCCATGGTATGAAAATACCACTTTTTCTTTACCCATTATTGATGGGCATTTGGGTAGTGTCCACCTTTTGGCCATTGTGAATGGTGCTGCTATGAACATTTATGTGTGAGTTTTTGTGTAGACATATCTTTCCATTTCTCTTGGGTACACACCTAGGAGTGGAATTGCTGGGTCATATGCTAACTGTATGTTTAATGAGTTGAGGAACTGCCAGACTGTTTTCTTAAGCGGCTGCGTTGTTTTACATTCCCACCAACAAGGTGTGAGGGTTCCAATTTCTCCATATCTTGGCTAACACTTGTTACTGTCCATCTTTTTTATTAGAGCCGTGCCGGTGGGTGTGAAGGAGTATCTCGTTGTGGTTTTGCTTTGCATTTCCCTGATGGCTAATGATGTTGAACATCTTTTCATGTGCTTATTGGCCATTTGTATAACTTCTTTGTAGAACTTCCTATCCATCACATAGTATTTTTTTTTAATAAATTGATTGATTGATTGATTGATTGATTGATTGATTTTTGGCTGTGTTGGGTCTTCGTTTCTGTACGAGGGCTTTCTCTAGTTGCGGCGAGCAGGGGCCACTCTTCATCGCGGTGCGCGGGCCTCTCACTGTCGTGGCCTCTCTTGTGAGCACAGGCTCCAGACACACAGGCTCAGTAGTTGTGATGCACGGGCCTAGTTGCTCCGCGGCATGTGGGATCTTCCCAGACCAGGGCTCGAACCCGTGTCCCCTGCATTGGCAGGCAGATTCTCAACCACTGCGCCGCCAGGGAAGCCCCATCACATAGTTTTTTATCTGCTTTAGTTTCCCCTCTCACGGGAAAGGTATTGCAATACAACACCTGTCACTGGCTTTGTTCACCTTGTTACAAAACACAACCTCTAGCAAATCATGGGAACAGATTTATAAAGCATATGAATCAGTCAGTGATTACATGCATTATCAAAGTATTGATTTTAACAGAGTTCAAGACTTCAGTAAAAACTTGAAGAGAGCTCAAAGTCCATTGCAAATGGCTTGTCTTAGGTCTCATAGACTCTAAAGGGCCCATTTTAAACTTCAAGGCATTATTCTTGAGCCTATCACTCAGAACAAGGTCCAGTCACAGAATATCAGAGGAAGCATGCCAAATAGATAGATCAATGAAATGGGATGGTCACATCATGTGACTCAGAGCCTTTCAAAACCCAAATTGGGTAACTGGCCATCACAATTAGCCTGGGAATGTCCTAATTTTAAGTCCTGGGAAACCCTTTAGTCCTGGGTAAACCCAGTCGGTTATTCACCCCAGAGCCACCCACATACTCCCAGTTATGTAGGTAATAGAATTATAAATGAGGACACAGTAAAGTGCAGAGGCTACGTCTTCAGGCCTTGCTGGCAGCACCAGTTTGAATTCTGGACACGTATTGGCTTATGAATTTTGGCATGCTACTTTATCCCTGTGAGGCTCAGAGAAGTTCCAACGAGATATGGTGGGGTCAGACCTAATGTGCTTTAAGTTCAACCACATTAAGGGTACGTTTCATATCTAGTCAATGGTAACTTTGAAAATCCTTCAAATGCAAAACCAAGTACAATTCCATAAAAATACATGGTTTGGTGTGGTCAGTGTTGAAGATAATTTTAACAGATTCTCTAACTCTTCATTGATTACTCTCAATGAATTCCTCCCTCTTTCTTCTATTGCCACTCTCATACCAACACCAGGAACAACAGTTTGACTTTTTGGCTCAAACCCTTGCAGTCACTCCCACAGTCTTCCTGAAGTTTTCAGATGACAAGCATTGCTGTTTTCAGGCACAGCTGTATCTACTTCTGGGCGGATACTCATCAGGTAGACTAGCAGGGCCGTTTCATGCATTATTTGAATTCTCTTTCTCTTTTTGCTAAGGACACATGAGACACGCGATAGAATTCTTGCAAGGTAAATGTGTGTATGTTATGACTCCATTGTGAAGTATCTAAACCACTTACAGAGGGCTGAGTAAGCTTCAGTAGAAAGACCCTCAGACAGGTCCAAGAAGAGGTCAAAGCCCCCTGAATCTTTTTGTGATTGAGGTGGCAGCTCATAAGTTCCCCTCCCAAGGGAAGAGTAGCGTTCGAGAGTGCAGAGCCCAGTTCACAACTCTGGAATTGGTCCCACTTTGATGACTCTCCCACGGCCACTGTTCTGGAAGTCTGTCCAGGTCTGCCCCACCTGGCCTATCATTTCATACACAGATCAATGATTGGCATGTGTTAATGTGCTGGTCTCAGCACATTATCAATAACCGATGTTGTGGTTGGACCAGCCCTTGTGGTTCTTATTATGATTGCAAGATGTCCTTCAGCAATGACCACCAGGAAACGCTTAAAAAATAAAGGTTTATTATTTACAGGACCTGGAAATTACACAGCACACTTAAGAACACACAGCAAGGTCACGGGTAGGGAAAGTGAGAGAGAGTGTGAGGGCCTGGGATTCTGCTTTTCCTGTGGTCAAGGCCTAGGGTTTTGAGGTCTGATTCCTTATTGGTGAATTTAAAACATAAGAGCGGAATTTAAAGCATGGAAAGAGAAAAACAAATGGCGCAAATAGTTATCAAAATCAACCAAGATCTCTAAAACAAAGGAGCCTCAACAGGGAGAGGTGGTCTGGCTCTTTAACTAACTGTGGCTGGCGATGTGTTTATTCCAGATAGCCATCTTTGAAGTGGATGCCTCTCTGTGGCAATCAAAGCTTAAGGTCAGGTACTTGCGTTACAAAAAACAAAAAACAAAAAGACACAACCAACTGTCAACATTTACACTCCAGCATGCCATGGTCAGCTGGGTGCCCAGAAGAGCAGTTCAGTTCAATCAGTTGGTTCTAGAGTGTCAGGGTCTGCTCTGGGGAGTAGCAGGGTTCCAGAACTTGAGGTTGGTAATTACCTCAGGAAGAATAAAATACCCCTCCCCTTAACATCTAACAGGAATAGGTAGAAATAGAGTGGGAGGACAGAGGTACCATTTGCCAGGAAAACTAGAGCATTCAGAACTTTACCTGGAACTACAAAGTGGTACTTTGCCAATGCCATGGCTTTAGATTCTTTGTTACTGTTATTTTTATTTAGTCTTTGGGATGTTCCCCAGTGATGCCTTTTAATAAAAGGCAAACACTTTGTGTCAGCTGAAGCAGAAAG
Source organism: Balaenoptera acutorostrata (assembly GCF_949987535.1). Lineage (NCBI taxonomy): Eukaryota > Metazoa > Chordata > Mammalia > Artiodactyla > Balaenopteridae > Balaenoptera > Balaenoptera acutorostrata. Next base: position 39,427,574 of record NC_080079.1, read on the forward strand.
CCTTCATTGGCGAGGTAGCAAAAGACTGCAACAACTTAGATGCCCATCAGTAGAGGAATGGCTAAGAGGATTATGGTATAGTCTTCTATTAAAATACTAGGCAGTCATTAAAAAGAACAAGGTGGAGCCATCTTCTAATATAGAACTCTCTGTGAGACGTATTCAGTGAACAAAACCAGGAACATGACAAGTACACTGATACTACCATTTATGTAAAAAGGGAAAGGGGAGCTATGGAGATAAGTACATACAGATATGCTTATACATATTTGTATTGAATATCTCTGGAAAGATGCATAAAAAACTATTAGTAGTGGTTGCCTCTTTGAAGAGGAATCAGGGATAGAAGACTTGCTTTCATTGCATGTTCTTTTGTACTGTTTGATTTTTTTTTTACATGTGCTTGTATTAAACTTAAAAAAATAATAATATGGGGACTTCTCTGGTTGTCTAGCAGTTAAGACTCCCTTAACCACAGGTTTGATCCCTGGTTGGGGAACTAAGATCCTACATGCTGCGTGGTGAGGCCAAAAATTAAAAAAAAAAAGGAAGTCCAATTACAAGAGAAAAAAACTCCTGCATCTCACCTGTATTAAAGCTGTATTAAAGCAGAGTGGTGAGCAATAGAATTCCTATTATTCTTTGGGGTTTTTTGTTTTGTTTTGTTTTGTTTTTTCTTTTCCGGCAAGAAAGTTTTGCAGTCTTTAAGTAAAGTAGTCCATATTTGAGTTAGACTGTTTCCCACATACTATTGAAAACAATTTTCCAACAGTCTTTCAAAGACAAAGTATGAATCAGTTAATAATTGTGCCTGGATTGGAACTTAGAGTTACAATGGTCATGCTCATTTTACATTAATCCAACAGAAACTCTCACTTGATTCTTAGAAAATGAATATGTAATAAAGGCTGAAGAGGCAAATGATTTCATAAAAACAACTTCAAATTTCTATTAGTAGTGAAGACTAAAAACTATTTGAAAAACTGTCCGAGCCAGAATTTACAATCATAGAAAACATGAGTACACCCAGCTGATCAGAATTGGGTGAGATTTAAGTTTCTCTGAGGGGGGAAAAAATGACAATTTACATTGATCCTTCATTCATTCTACAAGGTCTTTACTGAGTCCTCACCCAGTTGAAGCCAGGGACAGTGCAAGGTGCTAGAGATACAAATGGAAGGAGATATAGCTGTCATTTTTACTCACCCAGAATCCATTTCTCCCTTTCCTGATGACAGCATCTTGATTTTCCTTTGGGAAAACACTCATTCCGTATTCTTGGTTCATGTGGTTCATTCAAGAGCGACTAGCCTTGCACCCTGCCCCCCATGACCACCACCAACCACAGGTACAGGAGGAGTAACTGGAAATTTTAAGCCCCTGGCCACAGTGCTGTGCATGGAACTCAAGAAAAGCAATCTGGGACTTCTGTGGAACTATCAAGGAGATAAAGACCTCCCTCCAAAGGAGACTGAAGCTATGAGAATGTGAGGGGGCCAGTAGCTTGACAAGGAGACCAACAGAAACAAAAGTAGAGCAGAGAGAGACAGAGTCTGGGTACCATCATTTGGATATTAGATCCAGCTACACCCAAACTAGATCGCCCCCTGGACTTTTTAGCATTAGGAACTAATATTAGTTTTCTTTTTTTTTTTTTTTTTTTGCTTAAGTCAGTTTGAGTAATATATTTGTCACTTGAAACCAGAATGCTCCTGGCAAATAGAGGTGATACAAAACTGTTCCTTCCTCTAAGATGCTTGGGTCCTTCTGGAAGAAGCAGACATAAGGTAACTAAATAAGAATTAAGTTACTTTGTGATGGGTGGTGCTATGACAAGGTAGGTACCTGGTGCTGTGGGAACACAGAAAGGCACAGAAAATGTGGTGAGACATCTTAGAGTTGTAAATGGTATTAGAGTTTATGGAACTAATCCTCTCATTCAAATAAAGACTCTGAAGCCCAGACTCATTCAAGAGATGCAAAGGAACTAAGAATGGTTCTGAACTGTAATCTACCCTCTAGCATGAAAGCAATTTTTAAGTAGCATTTTTTCCTAATAACTAAAAATTATACATACTCATTATAGAAAATTTAGAAAATATAAGAAAAGCCAAAGAATAACATAAAAATCACCCATGTTACTCACTCATCAACCAAGGATATCCACTGTTAAAATTTTGGTCAATACTCTTTCAATCTTTCTCCATGAATTCTTTAAAAAAATTTTTTTTCAAAATGGAATCAGGGACTTCCCTGGTGGCGCAGTGGTTAAGAATCCGATTGCCAATGCAGGGGACATGGGTTCGAGCCCTGGTCCGGGAAGATCCCACGTGCCGCAGAGCAACTAAGCCCCTGCACCACAAGTACTGAGCCCGCGCTCTAGAGCCCGTGCTCCGCAACAAGAGAAGCCACCGCAATGAGAAACCGCACACCGCAAAGAAGAGTAGCCCCTGCTCGCTGCAACTAGAGAAAGCCCACGCACAACAATGAAGACCCAACACAGCCAAAAATAAATAAAATAAATTAAAAAAAAAAAAGGAATCATATTTATTCGTTATCTGTTTCTTAAATTCAACACTACATTATAACATTTACCTATATTATTAGACATTTTTCAAAAAATATTTAATTGGCTGCATAACCAATCTCCTCTTGGATGCTTAGGCTGCTTCCAGTTTATTACTATTATATGCGATACAGAGATGAATGCCCTTAGAGATAAATCTCTGTGGCCATCCTGATTATTTCTTTAGGACAAATTTCCATCCATGGAATTGCTAGATCAAAGAATTCACATATCTTAAAATAAAAGTTCACATTTCAATTTTAAGCCAAATAGGTAAATATTTTACAACACAAACTTAACTTTTACTAGAAGGGGCACAAAACTCAAGTCAGTTGCACACAAGAAGCTACATGTATTATAATAGTAGGGATTATCATCCTAAGGAGAGGAGGAGGGAATAATTTCACTGAGGCAGAATTCCTGCCTTTGGAGAGAGGAAGGAGGACATGGATACACAACTTGTACCTGTTAATGTGTAACAAGCTATAAAGTCTAAGCAGTAAGGTATTAAAAAGAAACGTTATAAACATGAAGAGAGCTCTTCAACTTATCCTTCTTTATTTTATTTTATTTTTTGCCGCACTGCGCGGCTTGTGGGATCTCAGTTCCCTGACCAGGAACTGAATCCGGCCCACGGCAGTGAAAGCCTGGAATCCTAACCACTAGACCACCAGGGAACTCCCCACTTACCCTTCTTTAAATCCATCCATTACACTTCCTATCTCCCAGAGTCGCTGACCCCAAGCACAAATCAGATCATGCCATGTCCTTGCCCAAACTTTTTCATGGCTCCCTACTGCCTCCTGACTACAATTCTTTATAGAGGCATTCGGGTCCCTGAAGATGTGATTGCAAAGCCATATTTCGAGCCTTATCTCCCCAAAGTAACCTGTCCCAATGCACCTAATGCTGTAGACACAGCCCCCTTACACTGAGGGGTCCCCACATGTGACCCACTCTATACCTTGGCCCACATTGTTCCCATTTTCTAGAATGACATTCTCCCCTATCTCTACTTGTTGAAACACTACCATTTTTCGAGGCTCAAATGTCACTCTCTCTGCAAAGCTTTCCAAGCTTATCTCAGCAAATCTCTCCTTCCTCCTGTTTAAGTTATACTTGACTGTGAGGTGCCAGATGTCCCTGTGCCCTGAAACAAACATCTCACTGGGCGTCCTCTCATCTACCAGCTCTGTGTCTAGTACATGCACATCACCAGTTAAATGTCTGTGGAATAATATTTTTCAGGTATTAAACACGTGAAATGGTACAAAATTTACTAACCTAGCAGGATTGTATTTAATTTATTCTCCGTTGTTATGTCGTTATTTTAGCCATTCTGTTCTTAAGCCCAGCCTTCCTAAGCAATCAAAAAGAGGCTCATTCTTGGTGGGTGGGGTGGTGTTTGTAATGAACTTCAGCTTGAAATACAGCCTTTCAGCATTTACTGGCAGTGGGAAATTCCACATTATGCTTAGAGAGATTCTGGAAACTGATTTGAAATTGGACATTATATTTTATTTCAAGGAAACATGAATAAGGCTTGTACTAAAAAAAACTGAACTAAATAAACGTGTTATGTTTTCCCCTCACACTCCCCCAACACACACAGAAATCTGTGTGTCGAGTGCAACCCTTCCCTTAACAGAACCCCATGAAATGAATCTCTAGTGTCCAACTGACGAAACAGTTTTGAAAAGGGCTTTAGAACAGCTCGACTCGGTGCTGAGACCTCAGGACGAGATGAACCAAGAGAGCCTTGTCCAACTGTTGAATTGCTTTTTATGCACTTCACTCTGCCAGAAGCAGCTGAAGAATGTAGCTCAGTGTGTTTCATTACACACTGTGGGTAGTTGGTATGAGTGAGGTTGACATCAGATACTTGCCAATGAAGAAATCTGCAGTGCATTTCCTAGGCTGCCTCAAAATGTAGGATGTGCAGAAATGCAGGTACATTCAGAATGGACGGGTTTTAAAAAGCTAGAGTTGTCGTTGGAAACTGTTCCAAGAAGAGGGGAACATCCAACATCTCAGCGAGAAGCCCAGGAGCCTCTTCACAGGGGGCTGGCGCTCACCTCCTCTGTCGTTTGCAGGCTTTGAGCTGGAAGCTGGGGCGTGGAGAGGGACCACACGCACCTCTGTCCTCACTGTGCTGCAGTGCAGGGGAAGGCAGAGCGCTCTACAAATAACTGAATTCTGGGTGATCGGTGAATCCTGTGTATGCCACGGAGGTAACAGAGAGGGAAGCTGCGGGAATTCTGGGACCAAGCAAACAGGACAGACTTCACAGATTTCACAAGGCATGTGACACGTGAGCTGGATTTGGCAGGATAAGCAAGACTCTGCCAGTGGATGGGGGGCATAGGGCAGCCCAGGCAGATGGAGTGGTGTGTACAGAGAGGCACAGCAGCGTGAGAACACCTGCTCAGGGTAGGGAATTATAAGTGCTTCAGGGAATTACCACGGAAACATAAAGTAGAAGGTGGTGGAGAGGCAGGAGGCTAGGCTGGTGCGAAAGGAAGGGCCGAGGTCATAAAAGATGCAGCCAGCCATGTGGGCCAGAAGCTTCAGCTTTGCTCCATTCTGTGAAAGATACTTAAGCCATTTGTAGCATGGCCAGATTGGTACTCTGAAAGGCCTCTCTGTGGGAAAGTAGCTGTCTTGACAATCTGGATTTGGCCTTCCAGATCAGATCCACCCTCTCCTCCCTACTCTGTGCCTCAGGATGCTGACCTCTGCAGACAGCATCCACGGGTTCCTTTTCCCCCAGCTCGCTTGTTGTGTTTGGCAAGCGCTGGTGGGAAGCCAAAGGGAGAAGGAGTGGTTAGGTACTGTATTATTCAGGGCTCTCCAGAGAGACAGAACCATATGTGCAAATATGTAATTATATATGTATGTATATATATGCATATATGTATTACCCATGTGTTTATATATATGTGTATATGTATGTGTTATATATATATGTATATGAAGAGACAGAGGGAGAGAGAGCGAGCGAGCCTCACATGATTGTAGGGGCTGGCAAGTCCAAAATCTGCAGGGCAGGCCGTCAGGCTGGAGACCCAGGGAAGAGCTGCTACAGTCTTGAGTCTGAGGGCAGTCTGGAGGCAGAATCCTTCCTCCTCTGGCAAACTCAGTCTTCTTCCCTCTAAGGCCTTCAACTACTTAGATGAGGCCCACTTACATTATGGAGGCTTATCTGCTTTACTCCAAGTCTACTGATTTCAGTGTTAATCCCATCTAAAAAAATACCTTCCTAGCAACATCAAGACTGCTCTTTTACCAAAAACTGGGTACCACGGCCTAGCCAAGTTGTCACATAAAATTAACCATCACAGGTACAGTACTTATTGCCTTTGCTCCCTCCCTGCCAGGCTGCAGGTTGGTACTGGCTGCACTGTTCCTGTTGGCAGGCCCTGACCTTCAGCTACAGCTCTCTCCTTGACCTCGACACAGGAGTGGTAACTGATGTCCTGCTGTTGCTAGTCCTTAGCTTTTTTCACCCTGTCCACAACCTTGTAAACAGTCCCTTCATAGACTATCCTCAAGGACACCATCTCGTTATTGTATTCCTTGGCTGTTAGGATCCTGACAGAGACTCTGTGCCACCTTAGGGTTCATAATATTGAAAAACAACCCCCCCTAAGAATGCATGACCCAACCAGACACAAATCTTCACTGGACTGTAATCTCTACAAGGATGTGGATCACTTTGTTCAGGGTTCTATGCGCCTGTTACACAGTAGATGCTCAATAAATACTAATTGAATGAATGAACAATGAACATATATGTTCACTGAATGAACATATATGTCTTCTTATAGAGAAGACATATATGAATCTATGGTTGGAAGCCCCCAAAGAGAATAATATATTCAACAGGCATGCAAGTTTCTAAAAATGAAAATAGTAAAATGAAAATACTAAAAATAAAGCTGCAAATGAGTTCAATGAGAATAAAAGCAATTTTCTTGATAGTTCTAAAGAAAAAAGTGTGGCCAAATAGGTAGCTTTCTAATGAGGGAACATTTTTGAAAGAACACGCACAACAGAAACCTAGAAGAGTCAAGATGTATTGCTTAACTAAGGACAAATCCCCAAAACCAATATATCCCTTATCAGAAAAGTATCGGGAGACTATAACCCAGATTGCATGAAAATACTAAAGTAGACAGAAGGACATGGCAGCACGATGCTGGAACAAGAGAGGGAAAGAGGGAGGGCCAAAGTGAGATGACAGAATCACTCAAGCACCGTTTTACAGTCCTCTTTCCAACAAAAGTCTTCAAGTGAAGTGTGAAGGGCACTCACTCTAAAGAGGAGAACTGATGCTCCAGGTGGAAAAGAAAAAGTGAGGATACTTGGCCATGTAAAAGGAACTCATTTTCTCATCTCCAGGTGACCTACAAGACCAAAGGCTGAAAGAAATGGCAGATGTGGTTTCAGAGATGTTATGTCATCTCTTTCATCTCAGGGTCTTCAAACACCGTCCGTCTGCCTGGAACAGTATAAGTAGCCTTCTTACCTACCTGACCTTACCGGCCCCTCAGCAGAGATCGCATCTCCCCTGGAAAGTCTTTCTAGACCCTCAAGAATGCTTAGTGCCTTCCCAGCTGTTCTCCCACTGTGGTTCTCCTCCGAACCCCAGATGGGTATCAAGCCATTCATCACTATACTCCCAGCACAGTTCTGGGTTATAATCTAACTGAGGGCAGAGACTGGGTCTTCTTCACCACAGTCTCCCCAGTGCCAGCACTTGGTAGTAATAATAGTAACAACCATAATTACTATACCTAAGATACTGTTTTAGTTTCCCAAGGCTGTTGTAACAAAGTCCCACAAACTGGATCTCACAGAGTTGTCTCACAGTTCTGGAGGCTGGAAGTCTAAAATCAAAGTGTTGGCAGGACCATGTTCCCTCTGAAACCTGTAGGGGAATCCTTCCTTGTCTCTTCCTAACTTCTGGTGGTGGCTGTCAGTCCTTGGTGACATTTTCCTGCTCTTATAGACACCTATTATATTGGATTAAGGCCCACCCTAATGACCTCATCTTAGCTTGATCACATCTGCAAAGACTCTATTTCCAAATAAGGTCACATTCACAGACACCAAGGGTCAGGACTTCAATATATTTTGGGAGTGGGGGGGCGGGGAACATTTTAACCCAGAACAGATACACTGAGAGCTTACTGTGGGCAGGGACTGTTCTCAGTGTTTCACATTAACTCGTTTAATCTTTACAACATCCTTGTGAGGTAGGGATGACTACCATGCCCATTTGATAGACAAAGGAACTGAGGTAAAGGGAGGTGAAATAATTTGTCCAAGTCCAAATGTAAAACAAGCGGAGGAGGGAGAACGTCTCTCCCGCCCCCTCCCCCCTTTCCTTCTCCTTCTTCTTGAGTAACTAGAAAGCTAACTTATGGGAATGGCTTACATAGTGCTCCTCAAACTTTGAGGTGCCTACAAATCACTTGGGGATCTATCATCGGTAGATTCCAATTCAAGAGGTCTGAGGTAGGAGAGGAGATTCTGTCTTTCCAACCAGCTTCCAGCTGCTGCTGCGGATCTACAAACCACACTAGGATTAGGAAGAGCATTGTGTTCCCAGGCGCTGGCCGTAACGGAAGTACTAATTCTCAGGACTCACTTAGAACCTACTGACTCAAGAGTCAGAGGAGTGGGGCCTCGGAATCTATGTTTTAAAGGAGGAGATTCTGAAAGGCAATTTTGATGTCTGGGCAAACTACTGGCCTAGACAAGCTAAATGTGGATGTGAATCGGCCTGTTACAAAGTCTTTCCTGATTACACTGTAGCTAAGATCAAAACATTTGAGCTAAATGATGGTAATCAGGACATTTAAAACTGTTTGGGTAACTGTATCTCCAAAATATGTCAACCCAGAAGCAATCTCTTAGATGAGTGGTCTGACCCTGCCCTAGATAAGATATATGTTAATGATTTACATGAGATCAGAGAAACTATGCTTATCAAGTTTTTATATGGTAAAAGGATGGGTGGGAAAACTAATGTGATTGCTAAAAGAAAATCAAGATTTAATAGACAGCTATTAGTCTAATAGTGAGATGTGAAGTAGTCATAATAAGGTAAAGCTCTCCAACCAGGTTTATAAAATGAACTGTGGAAGTAAAAAATGGAGAAAACCTGGTTTGATCATTTTTCATATAAAAAGGACCTAGAGAGTTTAGTTGCTCACTAATTTAATATAAATCAAGGATGGCCTCTTAAATGCTTCCAGCTTAAAAGAGTTTGGGATTTCAATAATGTTCAGAACAAGATGCATTCATATATTGTCAAGGGTTTGCCTCATCTCCCAGAGGGTTTTGTTTTCTTTTCCTCTTTCTCAAAAATAGAAATAATTATGTCCAGATTTAAAATCCTTCTTTTAACGTGGCTTGATGTTGCTGAAAATAATACCTTGGCATAAGAAGAATATTTGTTGTTTCATTAAATATATATTGATTAAGCACCTAACATTGACAATAATTAATAATGATAATAGCTAACACTTATAGTACTCATATAGTACTGTGTGTCAGTTTTTGGTCTTAGCACATATTAGCCCATTTAACCTTAGCCATAACCCAATAAACTATGATAGTATTATCCCTATTCTACAGATGAGGAAACTGAGTCACAAAGACAGATATTCAATAACTCCTCTGAGGTCACACAGCTAGAGAAGGGCAGAGACAGGATTCAAACCCAGACAGCCTGGATCCTGGATTACAGCTCTAAAACACTATACCAAATCATGTCTTTTATGCTACATTGTAAGATACAGTCTCAGGGCTAACTATCCATTAAGCATAATTTCTAGACCTCCACAATACTTTAGAGGCTCACTAAATTGTTTAAATTTCTTTTAAAATCAAAAGAAAAAAATGAACTTGGGATTGAAGAAAATAATTATTTTTCTTATATCAGAGAAAAAGGAAAGTTTTAGCACCCATGAACATGCATTACGGTAGGAGGAGACCCATAGGCCCAAAATGTGTCGGGCCCATGAAAGTTGATATGCAGTCCTGACAGCTCTACCTGTAGAAATTTTAAGAACACATTTCTATGAGAAGGCAGTCTTTTATTTTTCGCCCCTCCCACACATCCTTCCATGTGATTTGTGCCCTTTTTTTTTTTTTTTTTTTCCAATACCCTGCCACCAAGTTCAGCTGGTAGCTGGGTACAAACCTGTGTCCCTTTCAACTTCTATCTGCTGGCCTGGAGCATGTGGGCTGGTTAAAGCTGGAAATCTTTACTGACATGTGGAGAAATTCTGTGCTTTTTTTTTATTAGACTCTTCTGAAAGGTAAATGGTCACAATCATGCTTTTGGAAAGACAGTACTTTAACTTGGCCTTGTGAATAAACTGGTGCTCTTCTTCCTTTGAGGTGACTTGAGGGGAAGGGGAGTAACGGAGAGGGAATTCCAGGTGCAAGCAAGAACATGATCAAAGGCGTGGAAGCAGGGAGACAGGGGAAATAGTAATCCAGCAAGGGTGTGGGAGAGGATGATTGTGGCAGGTCAGAAATGGTTTATTCCACCTCCTTGCTAGAAGAATTGGACCTCTAGAGAATATGGGGGAAGGCAGTTTGAGATAGGGCAAAAGAGTACAAAATCCGTTTTGTACTGGAGAAGACAATCTTGTCTGGAAGGGAAAAGGATTTCCGTAAGGACTGATGCATAGAGCCTTGGGGGTTGGAAGGCATCCAAACTGCTTGTCAGGAAAGTAACATTTATCCTGGGATGGTAAGTGAGAGGAGGCATGACTGCTATTTTGCAACGCAGATGTAAAACACTTCCCGGAAATGGAAATAACATAGGCAAGGAAGGATCCTTCTAGGGAAATTTGATCTGTATAGCGCATAAAAGATTCTAGAAAGAGGATTTGCAGATGTGAAAGGCCCTAGAGCATACAGTTGAAAGTTTGAAAGCTGACTAGAGGTTAACAACTCAAAGAATTAGAGAAGATAAGGATTTTATAGCCTAGTGTTTAAAAATCTCTATTTTTGCTGTACTCAGCTTTCCAATTTAATTAGCATACATTCACAGAAATTCCAAGGGGGAGGTGCGGAATGATGCTATTAGAACTCAACTAATGCAAAAGGCAAGCATTTCTGAAAGAAACAGTTTCTCGGTAGTGGTAACTGCCCTCACACCAGAGCAAGAGGGGCCTCTACCCCAGCCCTGCCCCTTCAGGCTCCCACACTTTGAAGTGCCTTCCTTGAAATTTTCTAAGTCCCTTTTGGTCTAGGACCTGGACTGACACCCACTTGGCCATGTATCTGTTTTCTTCTCTGAAGAGTGTTCTATGGCCTCTGTCCCATGCCCGTGGGGCCAAACATATGCCCCTAAGAGCTCTGAAACTCATACCTACGGGGTCCTCACAGGGGTCTGTGGCCTGGCTCCAGTTCTGGAAGGGTGGCCTGAATCGCTCCTGCCTAGGACCTAGCTTTGCATCCTTTGCTTCTTGCTGGATTTACAATCTTGCATTGATGTGTGACAATGTGCATGGAGTAATGCCAACCAGAGAAGCTCATCCGAGCCTCAGGGTTTTCACTGGGGCTCCATTATGTAGACATGACTGGTTGATTGACTGATCACCCACATGGTTGAATTCAGTCTCCAGACTGGCCAGACGTTCCCCCACCCCCCATCACCAGGGCCAATGTTGTGACCGGACTGCCTTCTTTGGTTCTTATTATGATTGCAGGACACATCTCAGCAAAACCATCAGGGAACTTTGACGAACAAGATTTATTACTCACAGGTCCTGGAGGGTACAGGGCGTGCTACAAGGCCACACAAGGTCGTGGGTAGAGAGAGAGGGAGGGAGCATGGACCTGGGGTTCTGCTTTTATTAGTGCTCAAGGGTGGGGTACCAAAGGTATCATGAGTTCACTCTTTTTTTGGCAAAGTTAAGGCATAAGAGTAGGAATAAGGTGTGGGAAGGGAGAAGCAGACCCCTCAAGTGGTCAGTTATCTAGGTCACCCAGGGCTTTCTAAAAGGGGGAATTCGGGCTTCCCTGGTGGCGCAGTGGTTGAGAATCTGCCTGCCAATGCAGGGGACATGGGTTCAAGCCCTGGTCTGGGAGGATCCCACATGCCGCAGAGCAACTAGGCCCGTGAGCCACAACTACTGAGCCTGCGCGACTGGAGCCTGTGCTCCACAACAAGAGAGGCTGCAATAGTGAGAGGCCCGCGCACTGTGATGAAGAGTGGCCCCCACTTGCCGCAACTAGAGAAAGCCCTCGTACAGAAACCAAGACCCAACACAGCCAAAAATAAATTAAAATTAAAATTTTTTTAAAAATATATTAATAAAGGGGGGAATTCATGGATGGGGGTGGTGCTCAACCTGGTTCCTTATCTAGTTGTTTCTATAATAAGTTCCTCACACAGCTGGCAATATGTTTATCGGAGATGAATGTCTTTGAAATGGATGCCTCAGCAACCAAAAGCTTAATGTCAGGCACTTACATTACAATCAAAAAGTTTAATATTAGGCACTTACACCACACATGTTCTGAGTATGTAGTCAGACATTGACTGTTTGATTAGTATCTCCTAAATTCCTAAACAGAAACTTTAAAAAACTGCCCTTAAAATACAAGAAGTGATTATAAGAAAAGAATATTTTAACAAACTTAATAGAACTTATTGTCCCCTTTTATAGAATGGAAAGCAAGTTTAAATGAGTCTATGTATTTTTTTCTAGTTGTAAAAATATATTTTTTTAAAGACATGGATTGCAGAAACTACGACTTGACCTCAAGAATTTGGACAATCTGTTTGCTGCCTCTTCCAAAATATTTCTATATTTTTAAAAACCTATTTTTTCATATAGATGTTTATTGTTTATAGGTTTTTGAGGAATTACGTGTTGTAGGAACACAGATGATTAAACATTAACAGGAAAAATAATTCCAAGAAGAATAGAAGATGGGGGCAATATTTAACCTTACCATGAAGAGGTCAATATGACATCTCCACTCTTCCTATTTTATTTCTTTTGAGGTGTCCTTTCCTTTTTTTTTTTTTTTCTTTTTTTTTTTTATTGAGGTATAGTAGATTTATAATACTGTTAGTGTCAGGTTTACAACAGCAAAATGTTTCTTTAAATTGTGACACATATCTAAAGCTAATTTCTCGGGACTTCCTTGGCGGTCCGGGGTAAAGAATCCGCCTTACAATGCAGGGGATGCAGGTTCAATCCCTGGTCGGGGAACTAAGATCCCATATGCCGCGGGACAACTAAGCCCGTGCGCCACAACTACTGAGCCTGCGTGCCTCAACTAGAGCCCGCGTGCCACAAACTACAGAGCCCACACGCTCTGGAACCCGCGTGCCACAACAACAGAGCCCATGTGCCCTAGAGCCTGTGCGCCACAACTAGAGAAAAGCAAACCTGCACGCCACAGCTAGAGAGAAGCCCGCATACCACAACGAAGAGTCCACGCGCCAAAACGAAAGATCCCGCATGCCTCAACAAAGATCCCGCGTGCTGCAACTAAGACCCATCACAGCCAAAAGTAACTAAAATAAATAAATAAATAATAAATAAATCTTAAAAAAAAAAAAAAGATAATTTCTCTGTGTTATCTTGGAGTCCACCTTCTTATAGAAATACCAGTGACTTGATCTAGATAAACTTTGTACCAACCGTGACTTTTTCTTATTCCTGCCAGTCCTTTGTATCTCAAAGCTCCAGTTCATTCAGTACAGTAGTCATTGCTCTGGATTAGGCTGTACCACAGATACAAAAATAAATAAAGTAGGAAATCACGGTCTAGTGAAGAGTAAATAAACAACCACAAAGGAAAACAGAATCTGATAAGTGCTCTAACCCAGCAGCAAAGTTTTTATGAAGCATACAGCGAAGAGGAAATTATTCAAACTGAAGGTCAGAAAAAAGGGCCACAGGAGAAAGTATTATTTTATGTTTGCTGTAAAGCTAAAAGAATTTGACAGGGACTGGCTTTTCTTACAAAGATCTAGTTTCTTTATTGATCAGGTTTACAAAAGAAAGTCTGCTCTCAAACTGAGAGTAATTCAAGAGACTTTTTATCCACTGGGGAGAGTAGGACCTGGGCCAGAAAAACTTGGGCCAGATTCAGTTGGTTAAACGAAGGTTTCTAGAAATGAGAAAATTCCAAGACTTAACTCCTAAGCTTTACTCCTGTTGTTTCTCAGAACACGTAGAGTGGGCGCTTTGCATCACGTGGTAAAGGTCGACCTGAAGGCTGAGTTCAACTATGTGGGCAATCAATCAATCTATCAATCAATCACATCTACACAATGGAGCCCCAATAAAAACTCTGAATACTTCTTTTTTTTTTTTGGCTGCGCTGTCCGGCATGCTGGATCTTAGTTCCCCCACCAGGGATTGAACCCGTGCCCCCTGTAGTGGAAGCACAGAGTCTTAACCCCTGGACTGCCAGGGAAGTCCCTGAATACTTCTTAAATCAATACATTGTACATCTGAAACTTTTTTAAAAATTAAATTAAAAAATTTAAAAACCTCTGAACACTGTGGTTCTGATGTGCTTCTCTGGTTGGCAACACTCTTTGCACACTGTCACACATTGATGCCAGGAGGGTAAGGCATCCTGACTCCACAGGAGAGGACAATGGAAGCTTTGCATTGGGTACCCCTCAAACTCTGCCCAATGTGTCTCTTTCTTTAGCTGATTTTAATCCTTTCCTTGTAATAAACCATAACCATAAGCATAAGAACTTTCAGTGAGTTCTATGAGTTCTCTGCGCAAGGTATTAAATCTGAGAGTGATTTTGGGATCCTCTGAAGTTGCAGTTGGTGTCAGAAGTGAGAGCAATCTTGGGGACTGTTCCTGTTAACTTTGTAGTTGGCTGAAACTCCTTAGAGTGGGTGTGGGAAGTGAGGGCAGTCTTCTGTGGAAACTGGGCCCTCAAACTTTGCAGTAGGGCTAACTCTGGGCAAATATTTACAAAAATCCACCAGGTATTAAGCTGCAGAACATGTCTCAACAAAGTGCAAGAATTAGTAATACGAAGATCACTTTTTCTGACAACAATGCGTCCATATTAAAAATCAATATAAACAACAAATAAAGACCCCCCCCATATATTAGGAATTTTAAAATTGTACTATTAAGTAGTTTATGGATCAACATAGAAATTATATGGAAATTAGAAAATACTTGAAAACGAGTAATATTAAAAATACTATCCAAATTTGTAGATGCAAATAAAGCCACTCTTTGAAGAAAAGTTAAACACATTAGAAAAAAGAAATGTTAAAAGTTAAAAACACCCAACTTGGTAGGTTTGAGAAAGAACACCAGAATGACCCCTAAAAATCTAGAAAGAAGGAAATAATAAAAGTAGAAGAAACTAATGAAATAAAAAGAAAAAACCCAACAGATTATATTATGAAGTTTTAACTAACATACTCTCAAAGTGGACATTAGCTTAAAAATATTTACTGCAAAGAAACCACAGGTTGAAGAGGATACTAATAATGTAAACACAAGTAACAATAAAATTGAAGAGCTGACATTTCTCACACTTCCTAGTACAATCTTTACAGAAAGAAATTAGGTCCCCTCTAAACAGCAAGCTAGTAAACGTGAGGTATGGAAAGAACATTTTGTAAAGGAATCTTTGAAAATGTATCCATTGTCCTGCAGTTTTTGTTGCTAAAATTACATAAATGTAATAACACTGTCTAAATACTCTCACAGTTGCACTTTTGAAAATATGGAAGGAGAATTTGCTAACCTGTTTTAAAAATCTTCTAAATGAAGAGTTTTAGTGAGTTTTGTATATATGTGTTAAAAAGGGGAAAAATGCAATGTGTAACTATTGGTTTGCAAGAACAACTCACAGACATCAGAAAAGATGGAAATTCACTAGCCAGATCTTCAGCCAAACATTTGCACAACTGGTGAATGTGATAGAAAATTATGAGTAAAAGGAGCCAATGATGAATTTTTTTTTTCCATTTGATCTAAGAATCTTTGTGAGTTATTGTTTCAGCAGAGACATACATTAAGAACCAGGTAATGAGACATATAGATCAATGGAAGAGAATTGAGAGTTAAAAAAAAACATACATTTACAGTCAGTTGGTTTTTTTTTAACATCTTTATTGGAGTATAATTGCTTTACAATGTTGTGTTAGTTCCTGCTGTATAACAAAGTGAATCAGCTATATGCATTCGTATATCCCCATAACCCCTCCCTCTTGCGTCTCCCTCCCACCCTCCTTATCCCACCCCTCTAAGGGGTCACAAAGCACCCAGCTGATCTCCCTGTGCTATGCGGCTGCTTCCCACTAGCTATCTGTTTTACATTTGGTAGTGTATATATGTCAGTGCTACTTTCTCACTTTGTCCCAGCTTACCCTTCCCCCTCCCCGTGTCCTCAAGTCCATTCTCTATGTCTGTGTCTTTATTCCTGTCCTGTCCCTGGGTTCAGTTGATTTTTGACAAGCTTCCCATGACAATTCAATGAAGGAAAGAATAGTGTTTTCAACCAATATGCTGGCACAACTAGCTATCCACATTCAAAGAATAAAGTTGAACTCCTTCCACACACCATATACAAAAATGAACTCAAACCGGATTGAAGACCTAAATGTAATAACTAAACGTATAAAACTCTTAGGAGAAAACATAGATGTAAAGCTTTAGGACCTTGGATTAGGCACTAGTTTTTTAGATATGACACCAAAAGCATATGAAACCAAAGAAACATAAGAGGTAATTGACTTCATCAAAATAAAAACTTTGGTTCTTCAAAGGCCACTATCAAAAAAGTGAAAAGAGGGGCTTCCCTGGTGGCACAGTGGTTGAGAATCTGCCTGCCAATGCAGGGGACACGGGTTCGAGCCCTGGTCTGGGAAGATCCCACATGCCGCGGAGCGACTAGGCCCGTGAGCCACAACTACTGAGCCTGCGCGTCTGGAGCCTGTGCTCCGGAACAAGAGAGGCCGCGATAGTGAGAGGCCTGCGCACCGCGATGAAGAGTGGCCCCCGCTCGCCGCAACTAGAGAAAGCCCTCGAACAGAAACGAAGACTCAACACAGCCATAAATAGATAAATAAATAATAAATAAAAATTAAAAAAAAAAAAAAAGTGAAAAGATAACCCACAAGGTAAAAAAAAAATTGTAAATCATATATTCAATAAGGGTCTAGTGTCCAGAATATATAATTTATTACTCAACAATAAAAAGATAAATAACTCAACTTAAAAATGAACAAAGAATTTGAATAGACATTTCTCCAAAGAAGATATACAAACTACCAACGTGCACATGAAAAGATGCTCAGCGTCATTAGTGATTAGGGAAATGGAAATCAAAACCACAGTGAGATACCACTCACACTCACTAAGACAGCTATAATAAAAAGACAGACAGTAATAAGGCTGGTGAGGGTATGGAGAAATTGGAACCCTCATAAGACTGCTGGTGGGATTGTAAAATGGTGCACCCACTTTGGAAAACCATCTGGCATTTCCTCAAATGGTTAAGCATAGAGTTAGCACATGACTCGGCAATTTTTTAAGTCCACACAAAAGCTTGCACAGGCAATTTTTTAAGTACACACAAAAGCTTGCACAGGCAATTTTTTAAGTCCACACAAAAGCTTGTACATAAATGTTCATAGCAGCATTATTCATAATAGCCAAAAAGTGGAAACAACCCAAATGTGCAACAACTGATGAAGAAATAATGTAGTATATCTATACAATACAATATTATATGGCCATCAAACAGAATGAAGTACTGATACATGCTACAACATGGATGAATCTTGAAAACATTATGCTAAGTGAAAGAAGCCAGACACAGAAAGCCATATATTGTACGAATCCGTTTATGTGAAATGTCCATAATAGGCAAATCCATGAAGACAGAAAATAGATTAGTGGTTGCCAGGGGCCAGTGGGAGAAGGAAATTGGAGTGACTGCTGATGAGTATGGGGTTTCTTTTGGAGGTGATGAAAATATTCTAAAATTAGATAGTGGTGATCGTTGCATGACTTTGTGAATGTGCTAAAAACCACTGAATTGTATAAATTAAAAGGGTGAATTTTATGGTATGTGAATTATATCTCAATTTTTAAAAGATTTAAAAAATACAAGTATTGTAATAAACTGAACTGGTCCAAAATTTTGAACTGCAGCATCACAGAGTCACAACTGTGTTTTTTTGTTGTTTGTTTGTTTTATTTTTTGGCCGCACTGCACGGCATGTGTGACCCTAGTTCCCCGACCAGGGATTGAACCCGCGCCCCCTGCAGTAGAAGCTCGGAGTACTAACCACTGGACCACCAGGGAAGTCCACAAACTGTTTTTTTTTTTTAAAGAAAGAAGTGTATTTAATCATCTTGCTCTCACTAGCAAAAACAATTTTTTGTACTGTCACTAATTAAAATGTAATTTAAAAGTACCTTTAAGACAGTTTAACCTTTATCTTATCCTTTAAATTTTAATTCTGGCCTATTTCATATTGTACATAAAATAGTAATGCAGCAGGACAGGGATATAGTTTCTAAATATGTAAATATACATATATTGGATATTAATAATACACGAGGGCTTTTAGGGATGTGGACCACAGTCAACAAAGCTAGAGGTCGCTGCTTTGGTGTCTTGTTAGATGCCAGTCAGGAAAGAAACCTCAGGGAAATGGATATAAGAAAATCAGCAAGAGGTACTGACATATCAAATCTTAGTTTATATTAAGAATACCAGGGCTTCCCTGGTGGCGCAGTGGTTGAGAGTCTGCCTGCTAATGCAGGGGACACGGGTTCGGGCCCTGGTCTGGGAGGATCCCACGTGCCGCGGAGCAACTGGGCCCGTAAGTCACGATTGCTGAGCCTGCGCGTCTGGAGCCTGTGCTCCTCAACGAAAGGCCGCGATAGTGAGAGGCCCGCACACCGCGATGAAGAGTGGCCCCCGCTTGCCGCAACTAGAGAAAGCCCTCGCACATAAACACAGTGTGACCCAACACAGCCAAAACTAACTAAATAAATAAATAATAAAAATAAAAGGAATTCCTTTAAAAAAAAAAAGTAAAATAAATATCCTTTATAAAAAAAAAAAAAAGAATACCAAAGGAATTTATATACATGATTAAAATAAAAGCTAATCTGAAAGTCTCTACTGGAAAACTCTCTGAAGTTATAATTTTAACTCATTTCAGTTCTTCATCATGTGGTGGCAATTTGGTACTAAGCAAATTTCCATTCTGTATGTCTCCACAGGAGAGGGTCACACCTTATATACTGTGTACTAAAAATACATCCTTCGAGAATAATAATGTTACAGTTCTTTCTTCAGTTGTGTCCCTGACTGCTAGCCAGGCGTTGGCTCACTTTACCAATTCAGCTGGTACCGCAGACGTTGTCTGGTCCAGTGTCCAATTTCTTTTCTCCACTTGCCCTGGAAAAAGACAGTGGTGTCCCTGTAGTCTGTGATCTGTCTCTTCAAATGTTTGCCTGACCTCATTATCCAGAACACTCTATAAATGTAGTCTGCTACACAGCCCTGAGTCTGTGAAGGAGCAGAATACTCTCTTGAAAGTGACAAAGCAAAATAGAACGATCTGTCTAGCCAGGCTTGGAAAATACACTTGCCAGGTTCCTACTGGTTTGGAGAAAATGCATGAGCAATGTGCCGGCCACCACCCTCTGTTCCTGAAACAGTGCTGTGAAATTTTATAGAAGAATCAAAAACTAAGAGGAAAGGGCTTCCCTGGTGGCGCAGTGGTTAAGAATCCGCCTGCCAATGCAGGGGACATGGGTTCGAGCCGTGGTCTGGGAAGATCCCACATGCCGCGGAGCAACTAAGCCTGGGCTCCACAACTACTGAGCCAGCGTGCCACAACTACTGAAGCCCGTGTGCCTAGAGCCCATGCTCCACGAGAAGGCACTGCAGTGAGAAGCCCATGCAGCGCAACGTAGAGTAGCAACGAAGACCCAACGCAGCCACAAATAATACATAAATAAAATAAATAAATTTATTAAAAAAAAAAAAACTAAGAGGAAAGCCTGCCCCTTTGCTGGCATACCTGCCCACTAGCTGTTCTTCAGGAAGTGCTTTGTACTGTATGAGTGATCACAAAGCTCAGAGCATGGCTGCACACATATCCCCACATTGCCGGTTAGTTGGCCCATAGATCTAATGTCTTTCCTTTCAGTAGGGTGACACCGTGGGAAGACTACCCAGATAAGTTGTGTTTGAATTCCTGGTCTTCCACCTACTGGCCTTGGGGAATCACTCAACTTCTCTGATCCTTGGTATTCTCATCTGTAAAATGGAGATAAGGACAACTACTGCATATGGCTGTTGTGCAGCTGAAATAAGAGAATAGATCTAAAAACAGCACAGTGTCTGGCACACAGTAGATACTCAACAAACGTTAGATTTATTTTTTGCAAGTCAGGGATACAGGATCTGGGGTGATTCCCCTTTATTATCCCACAAGAACTATCACTGACATTGTTGGTGTTGCTTAACCAAAGGACAAACAGCCATATACACTTCTTCTTGACAGGAAACCATGATTTTTTTTTTAAACATTTCTTTTTTAAAATATTTATTTATTTATTTATTTATTTATTATTTATTTATTTTGGCTGTGCTGGGTCTTAATTGTGGCACACGGAATCTTCATTGCGGTATGTGGGCTCTTATTTGTGGCATGCGGACTCTTAGATGCGGCATGCGTGTGGGATCTAGTTCCTCGACCAGGGATAGAACCCAGGCCCCCTGTATTGGGAGTGTGGAGTCTTACCCACTGGGCCACCAGGGAAGTCCCAAACCATGATTTTTTTGGATGGTGTTTGAGCTTGGATTCTCCCGAAGGCAGAGCCTGAGACAAGACTAGTGTGCAAGTATTTATTTGGAAGGTGATTCCAGGGACTAGGAATGAGGGCCTGAGTAGAGTTGGACAGAGAAAGAAGAAAAGTCAATAGAAGAGTATGTTATCAAGGTCACTGCTGTGGGCAATGGAGGTGGATTCCACCAGGACCTTCTAAGAAGCGTGCAGAATGCCCCTGAAGGATGGGACGCGTGAGCATTTCTCCATTGTTTCTGTGCTGCAGTAGTTAGAGTTTGGGGGTGTTAGCCCACCACCCTTCCAAGCTATGCATGTCCACCAGCTGACTGAGCACACCCATGGGTGCCTGCTTGCAGCAAGGGCTGTCGGGGAGAATTGAGTCAAGGCCTATGCCCACCCCAGCCAGGACTGGCTAGATAATTTGTGGGATCCAGTGCAAAATGAAAAGGCTGGGTTCTCTGTTAAAAAATTATTAAGAATTTCAAGACAGCAACAGAAGAGCATTAAACCAAGCCCTTCTAAACTAGAGGCCTTGTGCAACTACACAGGTCCCATGTCCCATGAAGCCAGCCCTGACCCCCTTTGGGGCTGGAATTAGGGACAAGGCCAAGTAAATGTGAGTGGAGGCACCATAAATGTCGGAGGCAATGTGCCCAACCTGAGAGATTGAACTAAAATTGGTCTAAGCCCGTTGTGGTGACCTCTTTCCACTTCTATAGTAACTGGTTTAAGGATGGTGATGTTCTGGACAATAAGATGTAAGGGTGTTAAAGGATAACACTGAAGGGTGTTAATTAAAGGGAGTCAAGCAAAGCAAAAGCTTTTTTTTTCTCTTTCCTCTCTCCTTTCTGCTAGAGATGCTGTCCTGTGAGAACATGATGCTGGGAGCTGCAGCAGCCATCTTGTAGCTATGAGGAGACACTGCTGCTACACTAGGATGGGGTCCTTAGAGGACTCTGCTGAGTTTCTGGGCCCACCCTGGGACCACTACTTTGGGACTTCCTACTCAGTAACAATAAGTGTCCTATGAGTAAAGTCACCAGCAGCCAGAAGCATTCCTAAATTAATACGACTCCTAAGTATCTTCTCTCTTTGGCCATACATTTCCCACGTTCTTTGAAGCAGAGCAAAGGCTGCTATCTGTAGACTATGCTTTGATCAGGCCAGGGCAGATGAAGAATTAAATTAAAGAAGTAAGTGGTTGCCTGTCGTTGAATGGGTAGAGGAAAGCCACCTCTAATTTATCTTCCCTCTCTGCATAATCTGCACCCTTTGCCTCTGGCTACTTCCTAAATTTTACTTACTGGGAAGAGTGATAAGAAAGGACATGACAGCTGACTCCTCCATGCCCACACCAGTAGGGATTTAACCACTACCAGATCTGCTTTTCTAGGATTAAGCTGTTTAAACTTTGTAGAGGATACTGTTGTATTTGCCTGCCCTGAATTCCCTTCATCTGGTAGTGAATTCCATTTTATCTTGGAGAACTGTCCAGCCTCTTTTCTTGCACTCTTGGTAAGACTTTAGAATCAAGGTATCTGGCCTTCCTTTGACCAAGGCCTGGGCAGCTAATCCAGAGGCCAACTGGACTTTCTCTCCAGGAAATCTGAAACCCAAGGCAGTGCCCTGAATGGATTAATTCTTGCTATCTAAATTCTAGGTGATCCAGGGTTCCTGTCCTTGCTGAAGCTCATCCTTAGATTCTGTGAGCTATCCTATATTCTATATATCTTCTTCTTTCTTTTCTTTTTTCTTTTTTTTTTTGTCCTGCTACCTACAGTTTCTGTTGCACACCACCAAAGAATCAAAGAACCCAAACTTCAAACCTAAAATTTAAAGGAAATGGAAACCCCAAATACAAACATGATTATTCAGCAGCTTATAAGTGAACTCCCTTACTTTCACATATTCTCTCACATTAATTGAAAATCTATGTAGCAGCCTAATTGCAAAACTAGCTCCAATTATCCACCCTTCCACGTATCCATGTACTTTGCAATGTAACTTGGTCACTCCCACCAAAAGATGGAGAATATTTCCCCAACCTCCTTAATACAGGTTGACTTTGTGATTTGCTCTGGCAAAAATTCTGACAACAGAATTTGGTCAAAGCAATGATGTATCTGTTCAAAGCCTAGGCCCCAAATGGCTTTGCCTGCTTCTGATCTATCTCCTGGGGCCCTGTGACTGCCATGTGAACAAGCCCAGGCTAACCTGCTGAAGGATGGGAGGCCACATGGAGCAGAGTGATTCATTCCAGTCAGGTCCATCTTAGACCAGCACCCTACTGACTCTCAAACCTATGAATGAGCCCATCCAAAAATCTGAAAAGCTGTCTACAAGCGCACCACAGCTGACTACAAATACATGAATGAGTCCATCCACAACCAAAGAACCATTCAGATGATTAATAAACTCCTGAACAACAGTAAATGGTCACTGTTTTAACCCACTGAGTTTTGAGATAGTTTGTTATACAGCAATAGCTAATTGATATCACCTATAAAGCATAAGGCACTGGACTGGTATTTAACCAATTATTATGTGCTTAATAAGTATCTAGCACTATGCTCATACATGAGTGCTTATTGAGATTCTCATGGTAATCCCATAGCTTGTTTATTTATTTATTTGTTTGCTTGTGTGTTTGTTTTAAAAATAATGTGGCCCCTCTCTACCTACACATTTTAGAGAGGCAAATATTTTAGAGAGTCATATGGACTATACCATCTAAATGGTAATTAGGAAATTTATCTGATACCAGAATGTTTGTTTTTTATCTGGCATTAGCACAATCCAGCACGTTGCCAAAATCAGAAGGACACTCTGTTTTAACAAGGTATTGTGAGAGGTAATTGTGGACCTTGGGCACGGATTATTCCTATCACCTTTCTCCCTTCTTCTTCTAGCACATGTTTGAAAAATTGAATTGAATATTTAAATCTGCCAAGGGCAAGACTTGTGGTTCTAGTGAAGACTGGAGTAACCTTAACGTTTGTGAGCCAGACCACAAAACACCACTAGTCCAACAGATTCAGAAGGCTTGAGTCAGTTCTGTGATCACTTTTGGAAAATTCTAAAACTGTCTATCCATTTAAAGCCAAAGGATAACAAGGGGATTTGGTAGAAACAACTAGGTTTCAATGAAGCAATTCATTTCACAGACTAAAAGGACGGATTTCAGTAATGGGTATGTTTGATTTTCTCAGGCTTTTTTTTTTTTTTTTTTTTTTTAAAGGCATGTTTTTCTTTTTTTTTTTTTTTTTTTAATTTTTATTTATTTATGGCTGTGTTGGGTCTTCGTTTCTGTGCGAGGGCTCTCTCCAGTTGTGGCAAGCGGGGACCACTCTTCATCGTGGTGCGCAGGCCTCTCACTATTGCGGCCTCTCTCGCTGCGGAGCACAGGCTCCAGATGCGCAGGCTCAGCAATTGTGGCTCACGGGCCCAGCCGCTCTGCGGCATGTGGGATCCTCCCAGACCAGGGCTCGAACCCGTGTCCCCTGCATTGGCAGGCGGATTCTCAACCACTGCGCCACCAGGGAAGCCCTTCTCAGGCTTTGAAATAAATTTTTGAAAAGCTGTGTTCTAACCCGGTGCCTAAGACCAGCGGTTTATATAGCACAGTGGTTCATTTAAATAGATGAAATTATAAATATATTTAACATACATCCATCATTTTTACTGTACAAGGTATTTCTTAACAAAATGTGATTTTGAAATATCATTGTAACTTCAGGTTGTGGTTCCAACAGGATTTAGAAAATGTTTTTGCTGACTCATTTGGCACAAAAGGTTTCCCCAAAACACAATGAAAATCCACTTGTAAAACAGGTTTTCCAGTGAACAAACATATTTTGATAGTGGTTCTGGTTATAACTCAAAGCAAGCTTCCAAGCTTCTTGATAACTTTTTTTTCTCTTCCATGACATCATGAAAGAACAATTCTTGCAAAAGACACATAGAAAACAAAACGAAACAAAACAAAAATTACTTAAGTCTGTCATTTAACACTGACAATGGCTAATTTATTGTTAGCAAAATGCATTACTTTTTTAAAGTGATGCAGGAGGTAGGTTACTTGAACAATATATAAGCTAAAAAACACCTAGCAAACTAAATAGTTCAGAGGTTTTCCATCCTGCTCCATGATATTTCTAAGATGTCAGACAAATTTATATTTATCAATGATTATTCCTAAATGTTTTATCTCTGAAAGAAGGAACAAGTCAAACTGTAAGAAAAATGAACTTTGGAGAGTAAAATACTGTTTGGAGCAAAAGGAGAAATGGGAAATATAATTAGCAATGATGAAATTATCTAAGTGACAGTTCGTTTTATTGGGCTGTAATAGAATGTTTCCACATTAGCAGGTCTAAATGTTCACTCCACCTAATCAAAACCAGTTGTTTCATGGGTTTTTTTTTGTTCCATATTGAGAAACAATTAAGCAAAACTCAAGGCTTCTCAGTGTAGCCTTAAGAAACTCAAATTACTTAGCCCTCCCAGCAAAGTTCAGGTTTCAAATAGAATTATTAAGGCGGAGAAGCTAAATCTCTTCCAAATCCAAATTACAGTTTTACCTGATTATTGATCTCCGATTTCAAATGTTAAAGACACAATTTACTCTCACATCTTGTAACTGGTTTTGTGTCACTCTTTAAGCTTCAGATTGCAAACTTGTGGATGCCAAGAGTACTGGTCATTGTGATTCTGTATGTTTGTTGTCTTAGTCTGCCTTGTCATAATATTTCATCTGCAAACTTTTGATCTTGATTTATGTGTCCTTTGTGCTTTTTATCAAGATTGGAAAGGAAAGAGAAAAAGGAAAATAACTTCCTAGTTCTTCTCTGGAGGAATATAATTTCTTATAACTATTTCTAAGTGGGTCAAATTCATTTTAGAAACCTCTCTATTTCATTCCCAAGTGCTATCCTTTGAGAAGATGGAAACTAGAAAGAGAGGAGAGGAGAATATTCTTGGTTCTCCAACCCTTAGAAGCTTCTAGTTCTTGGGACATTTATTTCAATTTAATCTATTCATAGACATACTTTTATTGTTCAGTATCAATGAATACTGGGAGTGGGAAGGGGGAGCTCCCCAATGAGGATATTCTCAAAATCCTCAAAGAAACAAATTTAGATGGGAATAAAATCCATAAAACAAGAGAAAGTTTGAAACTAGAACATGCTAGAACTAGAATCAACTAGAAATGTTAAAACAAAAATATAGTTATTGAAATAAAAAATTTAAAAGTGAGCTTCATAGCAGCTTCTTTACTGCTGAAGAATGAATGGGTAAACTGGAAGGTCAAACAAAGATTATCTCCCAGAATAAAGAGAATGAAAATGTTAAAGAAGAGTTCAAAGAGAAGAGGACACATCCAAACCCTCCAATACCTATATAATAGAGTGTCAGAAGCAGAGAACAGAAGAAATAGTGAAGAGATAATACTGAAGAGATACTAGGAAGAACGTCCCAAAACTGTAGGGAGAAAATGAGTTCTTAGATAGAAAATTCCCATCAAGGGTATAAGAGAATAAATTAAGAACACACTCTTAGGTATATCATGTAAAATTCCAGAGCATCCAAGATAAAGTGAACATTCTAAAAGCTATCAGAGGGAAAAGACATAATAATACAAGGAAGGAATGAGAATGAGATTATCAGCAACACTGGAGGTCAGCAGTCAATGTGCTAAAGGAAAATAATTTTGGACCCAGAATTCTGTATCTAGCCAAATTATTATCCAAGTGGAAAGACAAAATAAAGACATTTTCAGACATATGAATATTTGGAAAGTTTACTCTCCAAAGATTCTCTTTGAATAAAATATACTAGGGTGTACTTCCCGCAAGAAGAAAAGTAAATCGAAAGGAAGGGTGCAAAAGTCACAGTGAGCAAATAAATCATCAGAAATATAGTATTAAATCAAAATGAATAAGTTTTTAAAATTATGTGTTTAAAAACAAGCTGGAACCAAAATTTCAGAGAGTAGTAACACGGGAGTTGGGAGGAATAGTGTAGAGAGAAGTAAAAGTAAGTTGTGTCTTTTTGTGCTTGGAGAATAGAGATACTGAGTAAATTATGTGTTTAAATATTTTAAAGTAACCACTTACATGCACACCCATATATAAAACAGTAGAAGAGGGAAATGTGGAAAAAAGAAATGCAGTCAATACAATAAAAGACAGGACTAGAGAAAGGGAAAAAAAGAGTCAAGAGAAAAAAAGACTTAGCCTTAGTGACATTTTCTGAGCTCCTGGATTCAGCCTTACCTGATGTTAGATACACTCCTGGACTTCTTACCTACTTGAGTCATTCAATCACCCTTTTGGTTAAAATTAGATTAGATGGGTTTTTACCACATGCATCCCAAAGCATCTTAATTCAGCTTTCATATTCATCACCTATATTTTTGCTTCATTTGCCTTCCCTTTCATGCTGAATTAAATATGCTCACACATTTCCATAATGTGTTAAAATTTATTTTTGAAAACTTCCAGGATATAAATAATGAAAAAAAAAAATTGACTCATTGCTAGATTCCTCATTCCTCTGACTCTTCAACATTTCTACTTTGCCATTCCCCAGCCCTGCATAGAGATGCCATCTATTTTTCCACCTCAGAGTCTGGGCCACACGATCTTTGTTGGAAGAAGAATTTTTAAAAAATCAACTTCTTCAAGCAAAAATGAAACACAGGACATGCCATTTATAGAGTGTTTTCATACCCAATTTGATCTGAGACAATAGCCTGGGGACAATTAAATAGCCATAAAATAAATCAGCCTCAGAGAGCCTATTTCCCAGGTCTAACATCCATCAGAGTTCCAATCAGAGTTCCTAATCAGTTTTATTTACATAGGAAAGCACTTCCAGTTATATTTTTTTCCTGCTGCACTCACTGGCCAAGATTTTCTCCTGACCATCTGCAGAATAAAAAGTACTCCTTACCTAGATCATTCTTTCTCTGTTTGTAGAGAACCTAGAAGCTTTTAAACATTCCACCGTCAGCATTTATCTCACTGTGGTGTGACTGTTGGTTCCTCTCTCCTAGCAGATGTTTGGTCAGAGGCTGTGCCTCAGCTATGTTTTGGTCCCAGGGCTTAGCGCAGGGCCTGGCCCCCAGTGGTGCTCAGTAAGCATTTGCTAAGTGGATGGACGGGGCCCCATACCTCCCCTGACTATGCTCTGTGCATTCCAGCTTCCTCATTTAGCTTCTATCACCTCTCTCAATGACTCCAATGTCCCCCTCACTCCCCCTGGACCTATTTTTGTATCCAAATCAGACCTTTTCCCCAAGGTCCAATTCAATCTCACCTTTTTTCAGGAAGACTTCCTTAACTTGGTGACTACCCTCTTTGGTGTCTGTCACCACTTGCCTCTTGCTTTATTATATTCTTTATTGAGGGCAGCCACTAGGAAACATGGCATCTTTGTGAAGATTAGGAAAAAGTGCCCTCTCTGGACAGATACGCCCTGAGGTACATCAGAGCACGTGGCTTTGGAGGCAGAGAACAGACCAAGCTCAACCCTTTTTCCCTGTTAGCTTTGTGCCCTTGTGCAGTGAACCGTGTACAGAGCCGGATGAGGTGGCCCTGACACAGAGCCTCCTTCCTGAACCAGACCACACCTGGGGCAGGGACTTTGTTTGAACCCCACCTTCTAAGTCTTTTTAAGCCCCTTTTTATATTCCCAGCCTTTCATCTACCGCATTCTTCATTCTATGTGATAAACGTTGTAACTGCTGATGGTTATTATATGAATTTGTTGATTCTTGCTAGTTATTAGATTTCTTATAGGCTGGTTAAATGACATACTGTCATTTTCTGAAAAAGAGACAAAATTATTGTGAAGCAATTATACCTAGTTGCTTTTTATAACAGCTTAATTGAGATATAATTCTTATAACATAAAATTCATCCTTTTAAAGTGTACAATTCAGTAGTTTTTAGTATATTCAGAGTTATGGAACCCATTATTGCCACAATACTTTAGAATATTTTCCACCCCAAAAGAAACTCCATATTCATAAACATTCACTCTCCTCTCTCCCCTCCTTCCAGCCTCTAGCTACCACTAATCTTCTGGGTCTTTCTCTATGAATATGTCTATTCTGAACATTTCATATAAGTGCATTCATATAATCAGTGATCTTTTGTGAATGGATCCTTTTACTTAGCATAATGATTTCAAGGTTAATAAACACTGTAGCATGGTTAAGTACTGCATTTCTTTCAAAGTTGAATAGGACTCCATTGTATGAATTTATCACATTTTATTTGTCAATTCACCAGTTGATAGATATTTGGGTTGTTTCCACTTTTGGGCTATTATGAATAATGCTGCTATGAACGTTCATGTATAAGTTTTGTGTGGACATACATTTCCAATTTTCTTGGTTATATACCTAGGAGTGGAATTGCTGGGTCATATGATAACTCTATGGTTAACTTTTTGAGGAAATTCCAAGCTGTTTTCCAAAGTGGCTGCACCATTTTACAATCCCACCATCAATGTGAGTTCCAATTTCTGCGCATTCTCACGTAAACATGCTATTGTCTGTCTTTTTCTTATTATAGCCCCTTAGTGTTTGTGAAGAGGTATTTCATTGTAGTTTTGATTTGTATTCCCTAGTGACAAGTGCTGTTGAGCATCTTTTTGTGAACAATCAGACTGAAGGTAGTATAGGGATGCAGCGAGGTCTCAGAAACAACTGGAGCCAGGGTTACAAGTGCAGCCAAGACTCCCTCTCTCTTTCCCCATCACCTGCTCTGCTTTTCTTTTCTTTTTTTAAAGGAAAGCACATTTATTTGTTTTAAATTTATTTATTTATTTATTTTTGGCTGTGTCGGGTCTTCGTTGCGGCATGCGGGGTCGTGCGTTGCGGCGCGCGGGCTTCTCTCTAGCTGTGGTGTGCAGGCTCCAGAGCGCGTGGGCTCTGCTGTTTGCGGCATGCAGGCTCTCTAGTTGAGGCTCGCAGGCTTAGTTGCCCCGGGCATGTGGGATCTTAGTTCCCCAACCAGGGATGGAACCTGTGTCCCCTGCATTGGAAGGCGGATTCTTTACCACTGTCCACGAGGGAAGTCCCCCTGCTCTGCTTTTCTCTGCAGGTGAGCTAGGCTTTCTTCTCTCTCATTGCAGACCAGCTTCTTCCACACGGCTTCTGCCAGCTCCTGCCACCAGAGAGGGCCTGACTCCTTTTCTCAGGGAACTCTGATTCATCTGCCTTGGGTCAGACACTCAGGACTTGACCAATTAATAGTGAACAGGAAATCAGCACAAGACAAAAACATGGCAGCTCCCAATGGAATCACATGACTGAAAAAGGAAGAGTGGTTCTCAAGAATAGGGAAATGTTATTGCCAGGGGAAAAAGGAGATACTGATAATATGAAATAGTATGAGTCCATGTCAGTACTAACTTTGAAGAGCAAAAGTTACCAGATTTTTGGTCTCTAAGAGTTTTATAATGGCCTTCGGTCAAAAGCCTTAAAGGTTTTTACTCACCCGAACTATTGCCAAATACAAAGGAATATATACTTATAATCTTAATGCATATTAGTGATATTCTTGATGTTGTTTGTCTATTTAAACAACAATATCCTGGGGCCAAGGTAACATTATAACAAAGTTTTTGAAGGAAATGCTATTATAATAAACTACAGCATCATTCTGTTTGTATCGCAACTTTCATTAACCTCACCAAAAAGGATTCTGATGAAAGGCTGAACTCAGAGGTCACAGTCTGGCAGCCTACATAGCTGATTTCACCTTATAACATTTATTGTTTGACTCACATGGTGCTTTTTTAAAGTTTGAATTAATTTCCCACACTAAAAAATCTGGAAATTTCACATAGAAATCTGGATTTCTAGCTTCTCTTGAAAAATCAAAGGCACTGCCATTCCATTCCCAGTCTTCTGCAGGCATGTGGTTTGTAATCCCTGATTCGAATTATTTTGATCTCTAGTCATTAACTGTCTCTGAGGAAGCATATACCAAGTAACTAAGTCATAGTTTCCATTCATGTGGCCTTGCTGACTTGTAAGGTGACAGGACATAAATGGGGGATTCGCTTCACAGTTGAATGAAACAAAAATCTCTTCCATAGGTATTTAAAATTTGTGATCATTTTACTTTCAGGCTCTTGTATAACAGGAAGGGAGATTATAGAGACAACATAAATTCTCTTTGCAAAACCACGAGTCTTTGTATTAATTCTTGGTCTTCTCTCAAAACAGGCAATTCCTAATTAGTTTTAACTACTTACCACTGGAGAATTACATTTATCTAATACTATTCTGTAGTTTCTTTAACAATTGTCATAAAATATGTCTTTAGTAAATAATATAAACATATATAGTTATAATAATATAAATATAGTTAATAACACTGTATTGCATATTGGAAAGTTGCTATGAGAGTAGATCTTTAAAGTTCTCATCAGAAGAAAAAAATTTTTTTGGAACTGTGTAAGGTGATAGATGTTAAACTAGACTGTGGTGATCATTTTGCAGTATATACAAATGTGGAATCATATGTTGTAACCTGAAACAAATATAATGTTATATGTCAATTATACCTCATAAAAATTTTTTAAAAATGTTTTTAGCTTGAAGTGCTCTAAACAATTCTGGTTCTAATCTAAGGCCATCTGGTTGTCGTCTTACTCTAATTGATTGCAAGAACTTTATAATCGTGCCTTTTTTTTTTTAATTATTAGCACTTTTAACTATTATTTATTTATTTATTTATTTGGCTGTGTTGGGTCTTCGTTTCTGTGCGAGGGCTTCCTCTAGTTGCGGCAAGCGGGGGCCGCTCTTCATCGCGGTGCGCGGGCCTCTCACTATCGTTGCCTCTCTTGCTGAGGAGCACAGGCTCCAGACGTGCAGGCTCAGTAGCTGTGGCTCACGGGCCTAGTTGCTCCGCGGCATGTGGGATCTTCCCAGACCAGGGCTCGAACCCTTGTCCCCTGCATTGGCAGGCAGACTCTCAACCACTGCGCCACCAGGGAAGCCCCTATAATCGTGCCTTTTACCTAAATCAACCCAATGAAAGATGGCACTCTGTGTTATTTCAATTTGGTTCCTTAAGACTCGAGAGGCCAAAGTATTGCTGTGTTAACCAACGACTGCCTGAGGTAGACCCTGGGCTACGGTACCCAGATTCCCCTTCAGGAATGAGGGATTTATTCCCTCAGATGCTGGGAGTGCTGTTGGAAGATGTCTTCAGCTGTCAACCCTATTTAAACTGCCTCACCCAAGGTCATGTCTTCTCCGAGGACATACCACATCTGAAGAATGATCATTTGAGGATATAAAATCCTGCCCCTCTTGCCCCAATGTGGGATATCTAAAGGGCCATTCCATCCCCAGAGCTCCTGAGGTCTTCGCTGGGACTGTGTCTTAGTTCAACTTCTGCTTAATCCTGCTTCCCTGTGTCCCTTCCATAGGTGTTGATCTCAAGCTCTCTTTAGTAACCCCCTGCACCCTAAGCTCCATCTTGGAGTCAGCTTTGCGGGAGCCCATCTTAGGAAACTACTATGAAGAGGGTGGCTACGAATAAGGGTGGTGTTTCAGAGAGGAGAGGAAGAAACCAGGAGATCTGAAGCACAGGATTCCTATTTGGGAGACAAGGCAAATTAGAAAGTGGGGAAAGTTTCTGAAAGCCCAGCAGGAAAGTCTCCATTGATTCTCAACCAAAGCTTCCAGAGAGCAGAAGCCAAGCAATACTGATTATCCTTCTCCTGTTTCCTATTATCAATAAAATACTCACAAACCCAAAGAGAGGAGATGAAAAAGTTACAGTGGCATTACAAACTAGAAATGCTGCCCAGCCATCTGTCAGATGTCAGGAAGAACGTTTATGGAAGGAAGCCTGGAATGAGAAGCCCGGGGACATAACCGAGGGGCTCTAAGTAGGGAAACGTGGGATGGTGAATATGGGCAGAACTATAGACTGCTAGAGATGATTGCCCCCCGAGGGTGGGGGGATCAGTTTTGAAGATTGGAAGCCCTATCTTGTAAGGGCCAGGGGATTTATCCCTTAGAGTGAACAGATTCAGAATAAAATGGAATCAGCAAGCTAACAGAAAGATGGGCTAGGGGGTTTGCCCATCCCGTCCTCCAGTCTAAGATGCAGCCAGAGGATTCTAACACTGACCATTGCCCCATGTTTACAGGCATTCACCAGAGCTGAATACAGTTCTCCTTTTTCAAGGATAATCAATACTTAAAATGTGGTAGCGGGAGCCTATGAAACATTTCGTAACATAAATGACAGAGAATTTGGCACTTGAGGTTTTCCGAATAACTTGTGTTTGGAAAATATTCCTACAGGAAACCTAATTTTAGAAAACATCAGGTTTGTACCCTGAATAAGATTTAGGAAAATATGGATGTTTGAAATAAAAGATGAACTATGGGTAAGAAAATAAACAGACTAAAAAAGGAGCTAGCTGAGATGGAATCAGAAATCAAAAGCTGTATGAGAGGACGGGACTATTGTAAAAAAAAAAGTTATAAATACAATCACAGAATTAGTCACACATTGACAGGAAAGAAAACTGAAGCAGTGATTTGGAGAATGAGCTTGAGAAGAAAGAAGCATAAGAAAAAACAGAGATAACCAATTTTTTTTATGAATGGTTTGATTTTCATCTGTTTATTTGTTCATTGTTTTCATCTGTTTTCTACCTAAAAGATCTACTGGCTGGAAATTCAGTATTCATTCTCAGTGTGTGCTCTCAACTCCTTGATTTTATAATTATTAATCAAGCTTCACTCTATGGCATTTGTTTTCCTCACCATGTGCAAATGTGAATGTTGCACTGTTAACTTCAGAATGACCCATTAGCAGTGCTATCCCCCTGAATATCTGTTATCTTAACTCTGTGGCTCTTGGGACACTGGGGACAGTGTTTCTGAGAGGAAGGCATGTATGTGGGAGGAAGTGGAGTAGAGAAGGTTACTCAAGTTTAAAAAAAAACAAAAAGGGAACAAGAAAAAACTGAGAACTTCCCTGCTGGTCCAGTGGTTAAGACTCCGTGCTTCCAATGCAGGAGGCACGGGTTTGATCTCTGGTCCGGGAAGTTCCATGTGCCGCGTGGTGCGGTCAAAAAAAAAAAAAAAAAAGAAAAAAGAAAAAACTGAGAGTGAAAATATGTACAGCAGAGACTAGAGATTCAAGATAATAATTATTCCTAAAATACAAGCCAGAATAAACATAAGCAACAAATTAACAATAGAAAACTTTGCTGATATGAAGATGTATCACAGTTCGTGGAATTCAAGAGCCCATCATATACCCGAACATGAAAAGTAAGAAAAAAATGAACACCTAGACATATTGTTTAAATTTTCTTTTAGTTTCAAAAAATTTTGAAGTGCCCTACATACAGGAGAAACAACTGACCTACAGAGGGAAAACTATAGGCATAAAATGAGACATTTTCTTTACCTCTCATGTAGAGATGAAGTCATAGACAGGAAGGTGGGCTGTAGAAAGGGTGTTAAAGTTTGAGCTATTACAGTAATTCCTTGTCAAAGCAAGTCCTGGATCTAGGACTCAAGTTATACCCAGTATCTCTAATAGCTTCTTAGACTCCTTTGACCTGCTTGCCTTTTCCCTCTGTCCTCTGCCAAGAATGAATGACCTTTCACCAATGCTGTTACCAGCTAGTGCACATTATATCTTCACAATCAGGTTCAGTAAAGACCAGGCCACCATCAGATTGACTGCTCTGAACTCCTCTGTCATCACACTTTTGAGGCACCCAATCTGCTGGATCATTTGTAGTGATTTTTGTTTTCAGTTTGTGACCACAAACAGGTATATTAGTTTGCTATTGCTGCTATAACAAATTAGCACAAACTTGGTGGCTTAAAACCACTCAAATTTATTATCTTACAGTTCTGGAGGCTGGAAGTCTGAAATGGGTTTCACCGGGATAAATCAAGGTGTCACGAGGGCTGCAGTCCTTTCTGGGGGCTCTAAGGGAGAATCTGTTTTCCTGCTCTTTCCAGGTTCTCAAGGCCGCCCGTATCCCTTGGAACATGGCCCCCTTCCATCTTCAAAGCTAACAACAGTTGGCCGAGTTCTCATTACGTTGCATCACTCTGACCTTCCCTTCTGCCTTCCTCTTCCACATTTAAGAACACATGTGATTATATTGGGCCCACCTGGATAATCCAGGCTACACGCTCTCTCTTAAGGTCAGTTTGTTAGTAACCTTAATTCTATCTGATACCTTAATTCCCCTTTGCCATATGACCTAATAGGTTTTAGGAATTAGAACATAGCCATCTTTGGAGTTCCATTATTCCTTCTACTACAAACAGGTTTCTCTTGTTTTGCTTCTGGCTACATTAACTATTCATTAGCACTTCCAGAGAAGACTGATGATAAAAAAAAAAAAAAGGTAGTAAATGTTGACATTTATTTAAAATTGATAAGAGCTTGATGGAGGGGGAAACTCATGGCTAAAATATAGACCTGAGATTACAACAGTGGTGATTAAATCAGATAAAATATGTGAAATCCTCTACCCTAGGACTGACCCAGAGCCTTTTGATTAAGTGGAATCTGAAGTTGATACCCCAGGTCCTTTCAAAGCATGGCTACTAGAGTGTGGTCTTTCATCTACTTTTACACGAGTCACTATTTCACAAAATTCTCGTTACCATCTTTCTCTTCTCCTCCTCCTCATCATCCTGAAAATATTTTTTATTTCTCTTCTGGATACATTCAGCATGGAAAGGCTGCCATGGACATTGTGTCTGTTTTATTGTTGTGGACCAAGAGTCTGTCCAGTTCCTCTTCTGAGCTGAAAGTATGCATCCCTGATCTATAATTATTATTTCAAAGAAGGGATTGACAGAGGGAACTGTACAGTGAGCAAGGATTGAAGGAGGTCTAGGTATTTGGGAAGAAAGCAACCTCAATAGTCAAGAAAATGTAGAGTTTCATTTATATAAGTTGTATCAGTTATGATCACGTGTGGTTGTACATAACAGAAACCCCCATAAAGGGAGTTAAACATAGAAGGGTTTTTCTTGCATGTAGAAGAATTCCAAAAGTGGGCAGTCCCAGGCTTGCGTGGTAACTCTGCAAATAAGACTGCAGTTGGTACAAGGCAAGGTAAATGTCTAATTCTTTCTTTTTAATGACCAGTTTTCAAAGTATGGTGTTAGTGTGCCGACTACCTTCAATGGTGAATGTTTTTTTTCATTTTTGAATTTTTAAAAGTATCATTATGAACTCAAATTTTCTACGTTCAATGTGTTTCAATCAATTACAGTTATTCTTTTTGGTGCCCAAACTGTCTCATCTCCTGCCAGTTAAAAGCCCCTGTAGGTTGGCTCCAGTCCTTTTGACATGATCCTATTGGTCTTTGAGAACTTCCTTGCTTTGGGCACAAAAAATATGTCAGGATCATCTTGTACATCCTGCCCCAGACCAGGAATCAGCCATTTCTCCAATGTGCCCTGGCTCCTTCTAGTGGGAGATGGCATTTGGAGAACACAATCTAGTCTTTACTACTGGGTTGTCATTATTTTTAGGCCTCAGTAGACAGAGCTATTAAATATGTGTGTTTTAGAGAAACCAATATAACCACTAACAATGGGGCTACTGAATATAATTTAAGTTTCTTTGAAGTTCTTTTTGCCCTTAGAATATTTCCTAAAATATTGTGAAAGACTGTGAAAATTATTAATGTGAAATAATTCTTCTTAGAGTAAATATGTCACCACCTTGATATCCAATTAGGTTTTCTTTTGTCTGTGTATGTTTTTTAATTTTAGAGATCATGTATTTTTCTTTCTGACTTAATCTTGTTTTTTAATTATAACATTTACCTAGTCACAAATAAAAATTTTAAACGGGCTATGTTTAGAAAAGTCTAGTTTCCCTTCCTCATAGCTAATTATTTGATTAGTTTTTGAGTTATCCTTTCATCATTTAAAAAAAAATACAAACAAACACTTACAGATATTCCTATTTCTCTTCCTGTTTTACACACAAAGTATCACACTATAAAAACTGTGCTGCACTGTGTTTTTTTCCACTTTAAAAAAATACCCTGGGGATTACTCCATACCAGTGTGTAGACAGCTTACCCATCTTTTTTTTCATGGCTGCAAAGACCATCATATGTATGTACCACAGTTTATTCAACCAACCCCCTACCGATAGACATTTGTGCTGCTTCTTCTCTTTTGCTGTTATAATGAAAATCTTGAATGTATGTCATTATATTTTGTCAGTATACCTTTGGGATAGATTCCTAGACTGGGACAAAGGGTATTTGCAT
The DNA here is from genome assembly GCF_949987535.1 of Balaenoptera acutorostrata. Classification (NCBI taxonomy): domain Eukaryota; kingdom Metazoa; phylum Chordata; class Mammalia; order Artiodactyla; family Balaenopteridae; genus Balaenoptera; species Balaenoptera acutorostrata. Next base: position 39,464,309 of record NC_080079.1, read on the forward strand.
ATATAGTATTGCAGATATTGACAAACTTCCCTCACTGGGTTATTTTGCATTCTCCCAGCAATGTATCAGAATGGCTGTCTCCCTGTAGCCCTGCCAATAAAATGTCAAACTTTTGCATTTTTGCCATCTGATAGATGAAAAGTGATATCAGTATAATTTTCATGTCTCTTATTTTGAATGAGCTTGACCATCTTTTCATGTTTAAGAGTCATGGAAAATACATTTTAATTTAAATGTATTTGTTGCTTATGCTGGTATCTTCTCACTTGTACAGTTGGAGAGAACAGGATGGATGTGATTAGGTATGAAACAAGTTTATATTGAGCCAAAGGTAATGCCCAATGTGTTTCTTAGAGTAGAGAAAGTTCTATGAAGCTTTATTTGAAAGATTGCATGGAGGAAATTTTATCCATCAGATTTTAACATGAATTCATATAGTTTTCTTAGAGTGTCCTGCCCTCACTAGAGCGCTCATCTTTAGCTGTGCATCAGATTCACATACAGAATTTTTTTGAAAAAGAGAAGAAATAGATGCCTTGGCCCATCCCTGGACATTTGGACCTGGAGACTCTGGAGTCCCTGTCAGCTATGTTTTTTGTTCTTAGTTTTTTGGAGGTGTTTGTTTGTTTAAACTGAGGAGATGATTCTGTGCAGACAAATGTACTTGTTCAATAAATATTTATTGGGTGTCTACCAAGTGCCAGGGAATGAATTGGCTGGCAGGCGCAAGGAACAGAGCAGTGATAAAACAGACGCAGCCCCTGTCCCCAGAGACTGTAGAAAGATATACCAAAAATATTGAATAGATTCACATGAAGTGTCGCCAGTGCTCTGAAAGGACAGAGGGCTGAGATAGAGAGTAATAGGAAGGAATGCTTTTGGACAGCATGGTCAGGGACAGTCTCCCTGAAGAGGTAACATTCAAGCTGATCTGCAGAAGCAAAATGGGCTTTGGGGCCATGCAGACCTAAACTTTTAAGGGCTATTGGAAACATGTGAACAGAATTCCCATAAAGTCCTTCGCTCAGTGCCGGGTTCATAGTAAATGGCAGCTGCTGTGGTGATGGTGCAAATGATTTTCTGCTCAGCCAGATCTTCTTCCTCTAAGGCCCACTTCTGACTAAACTACTCCATTAAACCTTCTTTAGTGAATCCAGCCCACACTGATTCATTTATTCACCAAATGTTTATGGGGCCTCTACTGTTTGTCAGGTGCCATCCTCAGCTCTGGGGATACACTGGTAAAGCCCACTTGGCCATCACAGAACACATGTTACAGGAGGAAATTCAGTTTCGTAATTTTCTTTTCCAGACACAATAGAATTACAGACTCCTGGAGGGCAGGGGACTTATCCCTTTTTGAATTCCCCCCCACAGTTCCTGAGACCAGCTAAGTGCTCTGTAAAGTGCTAGACTCTGTGACCTTTTAGCTCGTCCAGTGTGTACCACCCGCCCAGTAGCCAAGGACTTTGAGACCTGGCAGTTCTATTAGGAGAGAGAAGAGAAAACGTGTCGAGTCTGACACATTAAGGGCCCCAAAGCTGTCTTTATGCCTTGAAAAAAGGCCAACATCTCTACCATTCCAGTCTGCTGAAAAGCCTGAAGTTGTAAAGTGCCAAAACTCAGATCCTGTTGGCATGGCCTTTTTTTTTTTTTTTAATTTATTTATTTAATTTATTTATTTTTGGCTGCTCTGGGTCTTTGCTGCTGTGCGCGGGCTTTCTGTAGTTGCGGCAAGCAGGGGCTTCTCATTGTGGTGGCTTCTCCTGTTGCGGAGCACGGGCTCTAGGCACACGAGCTTCAGTAGTTGTGACACACGGGCTCAGTAGCTGTGGCTCGCGGGCTCTACAGCACAGGCTCGGTAGCTGTGGCGCATGGGCTTAGTTGCTCCGCGGCATGTGGGATCTTCCCGGACCAGGGCTCGAACCCGTGTCCCCTGCATTGGCAGGCGGATTCTTAACCACTGCGCCACCAGGGAGGCCCTGGCATGGCCTTTAATGAAGCGGTTTTCATGAATTTGTTGATTTTGTTGTGGTGGTGGTGGTTAACCAACTTAAATTTTTTTTTCTTAAGAGAATATGTTCGCCGATCCTGGAGAAGCTTTTGGATTCCTGATGTTAACCAAAACCCTCCACCTTGCCCACTATTCCCCCCCTGCTCCACATATGTGCATCCACATCTACATACTATGTAGAGTCTATCATTTTATTTCAAACCTCCTGTTTCCTCCAAGTCAGTGCTTCGCAGCATAAAAAACACCTTTTATGCCAATAACTTATTGAGTTACAGTTCACTTATTATTAGAGTTTATTATTAGATAAACAATCCAGGATGCCCCATTAAGTGTGAATTTCAGATAAACAACATATAATTATTTAGTGTAAGTGTGCCCCATGCAATGTTTGGAACATAGTTATACAAAAAAAATTATCTGTTGCTTTATGAAATTCTAATTTAACTGGGTGTCCTGTATTACTATTTGCCAGATCTGGCAATCCTACTTGTTATAGGTCTTTACCTGTGCTGTCTCTCATAACCCTTTAAAAAATACACAAAGTAAGTATGCTAATTTTACAAATAAAGACACTGATGCTCAGAGAGAGACAGTAATGTCCTCAAGATTATAGCTGGTACATGGTAGAATCAGGATTTGAAGCTAGACATGTTCAAATACGAAGGCCCTGTTTTCATATTTCTCAAGAAAACCAGTAATTGTTACAACTGTTTTGTCCAGAGCTAAATCAAGCTAGAGTTCTATAATGTGAGATTAATGGACATGCCTTTGCAGTTCCCAAAACACAGCTCTTCACCATGCTGAGACTTGGCACCTGTCTGCCCCTTCTCGCCATGTGAGTGCTACTTAGCCTTCCTGACTCAGCTCAGAGCTTACCTCATTGAGGAAGCTTCTCTGATCCGCCCAGGAAGAGCTGATCATTCCATGTGTCTCCTCAGCACTTGTACAGGGCACCGCAATGATCTTCTTAAGGGTCTGTCTCCCTCAGAAGGCCATGAGTTTCCTGAGATGTCATTTTCCCAGTGCCTAGCATGAAAGTGGAGCCTCAGTAAATTCTCGGTGAATGCCCAAATTTGAAGCCCAAATCCTGGGCATCCGATTTATATAAACTCTGCTAAAACACGTATGAGATTACTGACTGGAAGACAATGGATCTCCTGGCTGTTTTTGAAAAACGTCATCAGAAAATGGATACTAGAAACTAACCTATCTATGGCATGTGAGTCTTTATGGAGGTACTTTTATTTATTCAGTAAGCTGTAAATGATTCTATTTGAACTGTTAGAGTTCATCAGCTAAATATATATTCACAATACAAAATGTGTCTACTAAATTTCCACATTTTAAAAATCTTAAGAAATACAGTAATTAGACGTGTCCATTAACCATTTTACAAGACTTTAATATCTTAGTTTTCTAAGGGTATTTTTGCAACAACAGCAAAAATAAATAAAGCATTAATGTAATAATAATAATAATAAAGAAACTAACCTATCTAGACATGGACAAGAAAACCGTTACTATTTAACTTGAGAACAACCCTAACGATTACACTTTTTCTAAATGATCCTATTTTGCTGTCACCTTTGACATAGTTTTAAGTCGTGTTGTTGCACAATTACCTTGAATGGAACATCTGAGAATGAATCAGATTTAGTTAACATTCATAAATATCTGCAGTGGCAGGAGGAAGGAGTAAAGCAAAGTTTAGCCTCACCTTTCTAGCTCAGCAAAGTTCAAGCCAGTCATTTTAAAAAGCCAATTTTGCATGAAAAATGAAGTCATTTTATATGCTAAAGATACGTGTGCTTGGCAGATAAGGACGTTATTCCTTAAAATATTTCCTTGAATATATTCCAGAGATTTTTTAAAAATGAATTATAATTGTGGTAAATACAGGGCTTCTTTATGTCATTCCTCCTTTGTGGACAGACCGGTGACTTCCAAAGGCACCCAATTAGATTACTGAAAAGAAATACAGTACTCTTGTCCCTTGGCTGACCTGCGCATCATCGTGAACTGATACTCATATTTAGTGCCAACAAAGCACAACTTCATTGAGAACAGAAATAAACCCATTCCCTCTGGTTCTGAGTCGTCCGACCACATCCAGGTCCTTTAGCTCTTTTGCTGAAATATTCCAGATAAGAATAACGATGGGTTGATGCCCTTTCCAAAATGATATGTAAATGCTATAAAAGGTAGCTATTTATACTAGTCAATAAGTGTTTTAGGAATGATGGACAAATTCAAATTTAGATAATTCCTATTAAGACAAATAATGACTAGACTCATATGGCAACTCTTCTTTGGCAGAAGCACAAAGCTATAAACAATCCACTGAGGAAAACATCTAATTTATTCTTTCATGCTGAGGAAATGACTGATGCAGTTTGGTGTGTCACTTCATGCATCGGACAAAGCTTTAGGTCACAAGGAAGTCTGTCTAATGGTAGAGTCCCAGACACCAACCATGCGCTGCAGGCAGCATCTTGAGAACGAGAAGCGAACTCTTCCTAGTCTGGGCCAGCGTGAGCACACTGTCAGCTGTCCTCAGTATGTGTGGTGGAGGAGGGAGACACATATAATAGGTAAGAACACTGGGCTTCCCTGGTGGCGCAGTGGTTGAGAGTCTGCCTGCCAATGCAGGGGACACGGGTTCGAGCCCTGGTCTGGGAAGATCCCACATGCCGCGGAGCAACTGGGCCCGTGAGCCACAAATACTGAGCCTGCGTGTCTGGAGCCTGTGCTCCACAACAAGAGAGGCCGCGATAGTGAGAGGCCCGTGCACCGCGATGAAGAGTGGCCCCCGCTTGCCGCAACTAGAGAAAGCCCTCGCACAGAAACGAAGACCCACGCAGCCAAAAACAAAAATAAATTAAAAAAAAAAAAAATAGGTAAGAACACTGGCTGCAGAGTCAGACTGCTGGAATTTGTCTCCCAGACCTAGCACGTCCTGACCTTGGACAAGGTACTTCTGAGCCTCGTTTTTTTCATCTACGAAAGAGAAATGATAACAGTTATCTAGCTCATAGATTCTTGTGAGGATCAGTGAGACTACAGGTGAGTGCTTTAGTTCAAGGCCTAGCACGGTAAGCACACAATCTGTTAGTCCTTTCTTGCCTGTCAGAATGACTGAAATCAATGGAACAGTATGTTGGCACGCAGGTGGACAACGTTTCAGCTTCTGACCACAGCTTCCTCTAGGCTGATTTCCATGAATAACGTAAATCATACTTAAAAGGAGCAGAGATTACAAAGAGAGGAAGGGATGGCAGGGACTCAGGATTTTAAATGCCTCTCTTCTTCCCCTTCCTTCCCCTTGACCTCCTTCCCACCTTAGGTTCTTGAAGGAAACAAACAAAACGCACAAAAGACAGGCCAGGAAAATGCATGTTATAAGACTTTGGCCTAAACCCCCATGCAGACTAGAGTAAGCTGAGCTGGCCCCTGGGGAGGATCCCTTTCACATGGCTAGAGGCAGACCTAGGGCCTAAGAGCAAAGGAGCTCCTGCAGCCCTTTCCTCCCAAAGCCCATACCCAAGTTTCTCTGGATCTGACTGCTTTTACAGCATAGAAAAGGGGATCCGGGAAGAACTAGCAAGTCAGCAAAGAAGCAACACATTGAAGAGATCATGCGTCCCTCACCCAGCGCTCACTTGGTCCAAGCTTTCTCAGCAGGTTGGAGTAATGAATGGAAACTTATGTCAGAATTTTTTTTTAGGTTTCATTCTATCCGATTAATTCATGGTTCAGTATTTGAGTACAATTTGTACCATTTCAGATCTGTACTCCAGACAAAAATAGAGTAACTTGAAATACTGTGTTTAAAGAAATTCTCGTGTTCTATCATTAAATTATTTGCCTAATAGTTGACTATATGATTTGTTTAAGTACTTTACGTGCTAAGAACCAATTGTCAGGAATGTTTGAATTATGTATGGTGATATTTCATGGTGACAGTTTTATTGCAACGAGCATTGTTTTTTTGTCAGCAAGATTCCTGATGTAAAATAACAACTACTGATAAAAATACATGTTCTATATACACTGCAGCCCCAGGACTCCTGGCCTAGATAAGCCCATCAGAGGGAGAGAAAATGTCAGAAGAAAGAGTCAAGAGCAACAACCACACCTGGCTCAGAACTTAACTTGTTCAGTTCATTCAACAATTACTTTGTTGAACCGCTATTACGTGCTGGGCACTTGTTCCAGAGGCTGAAACTCATCCACCCCAGCTTAGAAGTCAATGACAACCACAAAGAGGATTCAAGCCCTAGACCCTGTGCACCTCAAACCTGCCCTCTTCTTTCTCAGCACTTAACTCCTTCCCTTCATGTTAATGGCTTTGCCCTCCACCCTCACGTATCCTGAGGGCAGGGTGTGAAAGAGGGGAGGAGAGGGAGCAGAAGACAGGTTTAAGCTTCCAGAGCTGGCAAATAACAGAGGATATCAAGAAAGGCGATGTTTTTGGTTGTTTTTCCTAGTTTCACTTTTTTCAGCACTGGGGTCAAAATTGGTGGTCCTGCTGACCCCAGTGGGTTCTGCTCTCACAAAGCATCTTTAGATTTTAACTCAAGGCACAAAAGCCTCACTACTTCTCCCTCACTTCCAAGTTACTACGAACCTCACATTTCTGTCACTGGACTGTCATTTGGCCCCAAACAGAAAATTAGCTAATTAGCTTTTGCTCTCAATTGGGGAAAAAGTGGCTTGCACCAGCCAGAAGAGATTCAGGTAAATAGCGTGTACTTGTTTGCTTTGGGAAGTGATTTGCCTGCTTTGCATCATAAGCAAGAAGATTTTCATACCGGACTAGCCTAGAGCAATAATAATCTACTCAAGTGTCATGAGCTGAGGTGAGGCCAAGTTCTAGAGACAAGAAAAAGAAGCTCCACCAGACAACTTCCTTTCCAGGCCAATCCCAACGCAGGTCCCTAAATGGAGCTAGAGGCTCAGTGGAGAGCTCAGCACAGACTTCTCTAAATCATCACAGGGCTTGATTTTTTTGAGCTGCTCCTTAAATTTCCTACTCACCTATCCCCACGATCTTTAAAAATTAAATCAACTTATATTAACATGCTTATATTTTAACTTTGGAGGTTTGAAATTGAACTAATTCAACCAACTAGGACACTTTGTGTTTAAAAACAAAGAATAGAATTCAAAGAGCGAAAAAAAAACACCTCTCCAGACCTCATGATCTAAGTGTTTTCTTGCTTGTTCTATCACTAACATACATACTCTCTCTGGAACACTCTTCATTTTCCAGATGCGAATAAAAAGGTGAGATGTGAAGAAGGTAAGTGACCCTCGTCAAGTCACATACCTAGTGAGTTGCAGAGATAACACTAGACCACAAGACTGTACTTCAGTCTAGTGCTTTTGTTTTGTTCTCAAACACAATAGAGCCTTCCTATAGTCCATAGACTGGTGTTGTAAATTACTCTATAAACTAGCTGTTAGCATATCAGAACAGGAGCCTGAACTTCTTTAATTGGCTAAAAAAATGTTATCAGTTTCCTGAAAGTTTCAGGTTTTGTGGCTTTTTAAAAACCATCTCTTTAGTTGGGTTAGTTAGTAAATAAAAAGCAACAGGTAATTTTTTTTTTTTTTTTGCCAGGCCCTACTTCCTTGATGATGTGGTCACTGTAACTGTTTTTACCATCTAAGAACCACCCCCTGATCGTTATCTCTTCCAGTTCTGCATCAGGCATGTTGCTTACACTGATGACTGATCCCAGTTTTCTGAGATTATAATAACTATGCAAAAAAGCTTCTTTCTCAATTGTTGCCCTTTGCTCTTTGCATAAGAATCAACTCTGGGTAATTCCCTCTTGGTCCAGTGGTTATGACTGGGTTCTTTCACTGCTGGGGCCTGGGTTCAATCCCTGGTCAGGTAAATAAGGGGAACTAAGATCCTGCAGGCCAAGGGGCACGGCCAAAAAAAAAAAGAATCAACTTTTGTATCACACAGATTCGACTTTTGAAACCTTATCAGATCTTCTGTTTGGAATTCCAGAAAGCGGTATAAGAAAAACTGGAGAAATGCCCAACTTTCTAGTTAGAAGACTGGACTGGGTGGGTGTGGCATGCTATGGATTTGATTTCTTGATTGTCTGCTGTGTTTAAAATGAGGAGAGTTGTGAGGTATGGCAGAAACAGCTGCTGAGTCAGAAAGCAGAAAACGTGGATTTAAAGTGTCCTACACTACAAATTAGCTGACTGAACACAGACACAAATCATAGGTTGTAGGTTACATAAACAACAGAATTTAGAATTGGAATGGACTTTAAGGACCTTGGTCCAATAGCCTTGTTTTACATATGAATCAACTGAGGTTCAGAGAAGTTCAATAATTGTCCAATATATATGTATTTTCTATATATATATAATTGTTCAGTATACATATATATATATATATATATATATATTTTTTTTTTTTTTTTTTTTTTTGGCTGCACCGCATGGCTTGTGGGATTTTAGTTCCCCAACCAGGGATCGAACCAGGGCCCTCAACAGTGAGAACATGGACTCCTAACCCCTGGACCGCCAGGGAATTCCCAGGAAGTAGCTACCAATATTAAAAATAGGTATATAACTGGATTTCTGGTCAAAATGACTCAGTAAGTCCACACTTTGACATACCTCTTCTGCTCAAATAGTAATAAATAAAATACAAAAATAAAAATAAAGAAAAGATACGAGGGGCCTCGAAAAAAGATTACATATTCCATGAACCAGAAACAGAAGAGTAACATTAAGCAGTGAGAGGGGCTGATGCTCCTGGCCAGGAAGTGGGCATACACGGCTGGGCCTCTAACTTCTGAAATTTAATGGGGATTAAATATGTTCCAAATGAGATAGGAAATTAATGATTTACTGGGATTTCAAAGGATGAAAAAAACTGCTGTACAGCCACTTCCAGGAGACACGGCCTAAGAGAAAGCAGTAGGCCTTGGCAGGCCAGGGAACAGGGGGCAATGGCCTCAGGAATCAGGAGGACAATGCTTATGCCTAGGAATGGCTTGGTGATACAGGAGACCCCCAAATATCATTATGAGACATGGTTTGGGACTAGGTATCTAGACTGCAGCCACTGCAGAACCATTAAACAGAGGTAAGGACAGAAAGATTGAAAAAAGGAGAAAGAGGAAAAGGAGAAAAAGAAGACATAAATAAACAACTTCTTTGGTAAACAAGTGTGCCAAAGACATTTCAAACAAAAAGAAACCTAATGCTAAAAAAGAAAAACAAACAATAAAGTCAACAATGAGAACATGAATTCATCCCTGAAAAAATTAATTTTATGTTACAGAACGACAAAACTCTAAAATAAATGTTTAGAATGGCCAAAGAGATAAACTGAAGATTAACTTTCATTTTAAAAGAACAACAAAAGATAAAACAAAAAGAAATAAAACAGGTGAATATGAAAAAGAACCAATTAGAAGTATTGGAAATTATTTTTAAGTAGTCATGAAGTTTTTAAAAAGTAGTAATAAAATTAAACAAACAAACAAACAAAAAAAACCTCACCAGATTGGATAAACTCTAGACTAGACGAAAACAGTAAGGAAATTAGAAGGAAGCATTGAGAGACAAAGGTTGAAAAATATATAGAAAAGCTGTGAAGAGACCTGAAGGATCAATTTATAGGTGAACTGACTGAAAGGATCCAACATACATCTAACAGGCGTTCCAGAAGAGGAGAATGGAAAAATGGCAGAGAAATATGTTTAAAGAAAGAAAAGCTGAGAAGTTTCCAGATCTGGAAAAAAACATGAGTTTTCAGGTCTACCTTCTCATACTAAACAAAGACAATTCCACACTTACATTTCAGAATATCAAGGATAAAGAAAAAGATTTAAAGCTACTAGAGCCTACAAATCAGTACAAGAAAAAAGGCAGGCAATCCAATACAAAAATGGGCAAAAGACTAGAACAGGCACTTCACAAAAGAAGTTATGTAATGGCCATTTGAAAATGCTTAATTTCATTAACCATAAAGAAATGCAAATTAAAACCACAATGAGATAACTCAACACACTACAAAAATAGCTAAAATGAAAAAGATGGACAATACCAACTATTGGTAGAATGTCAGCCATATGGCACTTTCACATACCATTTTTGGGAGTATAGACTGGTTCAACTTCTTCAGAAAATTGTTTAGCAGTAACTACCAAAACTGAACATATGCGGACCCTATGGCCGCAACTAGAGAAAGCCTGCATGCAGCAACAAAGACCCAACAAGCCAAAAATAAATAAATAAGTAAACTTTAAAAAAATGGGCAAATTAGTTGAACAGGAACTTTATCAGTGAAGATATATGAATGGTGATGATCCTCTAAAAGACTTAGAAAGGAGAATCTGAGAAGATGACAGTGATGGCATGATTTTTTAACTTTTCCCATCACCTCCCATCACCTAAAAAGAGAGCAACAAAAGTTAAAAAACAAAAACCCATAGACAGTATCTGCAACACAAGTTGATGAAGCATCCCTAAGAATTTCCCAAACTGAGAGGGTGGAAGACAAACCACCAATTGCTACAAGGCCCATACCAATAAGCACCATCTTACTGGGAAGAAGCAGAGGGAAGCAGTAGAGTAGCTGATGGAATGAGGGAACTCCCAAGTCACTATAGGTACTCACTGGACGTTTAGAGGGCTAACTGCTGTTGTGCAAGGAATTACTACCTTAAGCTCTGAGAGGACTTGAGCAGAGGGGTCCTATGAACTCTCAAAACTCACCAGCTGAAGCTCCCTTCTGGAACATAACTCTGAGAAATATCTTCTGGGAATAAAAATCCATATTAAACAGGAGACAAAAAGGGTACAGGAAAGAGAAGGCCCAGATGAAAATGGGGGCAGGAACAGAATCAGATCATCTCTGAAAGGGCAAGGAAGAGCACTTCTGACCGACTCCACCCTCCCCATCCCCTGATATCCCAACCAAGGTTCAGGAAAATAACTTAGTACTAGATATGTAGGAAAATCTCACATATCAGTTCTGAGCCATTTAATACCACCTCCCTAAGTATCCTGTAAACAGAACACTAAGGCTGCAACTCCTTCCCTACAATTTTGTTTAAACGTGCTGGTTAATTCTACTAATTCAGTAGAGGAATATTCCCACTTGGTTTTTGTTTTGGCTCATTGGGATCTCATCTCAATTATTTCCCAGTTCCCTAGAGGCCTGTGTTTTAGTCATGTCCTGGTCTTCTGCCGAGTTGTTGTCCCAAGGACCCCACCTCTCTCTCTATCATAGATATGGTTCACAAGTACATATTTACATATTTTACATCAAAATTGGATTTTCTTCCAGAATGAGAATATTTATTGAAAAAGTTTCCAAAAGCACCCACATTGTTAACATTTGGTCAAGAGACAATCAGAACCTCAAGGTTGGTAGAATGAACTCTAATGAAAAATGCTGAGAGAATCAATAAATCCCAACTTAATCTTTCATATTAGCTATTTCATAAATAATGTAAAATAAATATTCTAATGAAATGTTATTAAACTAGGAGTATTATTCAATTTGGAAGGCTATCATTCTAATGAACAATTATGTGTTCTCCCAGTAACACAAACAAAAGTGTAAACATAAACTGCTTGGGTCTAAATAATGGTTTAAAATCTGGGAATATAGTACACGGAAGATGTTGAACTGAGACTGGTTTTAGAAGTAATACATTTAAGAATCCTTCTATCGTAAAATGTATTATTCCAGGGCTTCCCTGGTGGCGCAGTGGTTGAGAATCTGCCTGCCAATGCAGGGGACACGGGTTCGTGCCCTGGTCTGGGAAGATCCCACATGCCGCGGAGCAACTAGGCCCGTGAGCCACAACTACTGAGCCTGCGCGTCTGGAGCCTGTGCTCCGCAACAAGAGAGGCCGCGATAATGAGAGGCCCGCGCACCACGATGAAGAGTGGCCCCCACTTGCCGCAAGTAGAGAAAGCCCTCGCACAGAAACGAAGACCCAACACAGCCATAAATAAATAAATAAATAAATAAATAAATAAATAAATAAATTTTTAAAAATGTATTATTCCAGTAATGATAAAATAAAGTTTTAGAAGTTAACTTCCTCCCAAGTTGCAAGGTATGAAGCTCAAACTACAAATCTTTTAACTAGAAGAATATGACATCTTTTTTCTTGCTGTGGAATTTTCTCAAAAATACTGTCTCTCTCCCTTTCTCTCTCCTCTCTCTCTCACACACACACACACACACACACACACCAATTAAAAAATAGCTTAACAGATTGATGTGAACGTGCTTAAGGGTAGACTGAGCTGATAGGTGAGTGGAAGGAAATGCTTGAGTGAGAGAAAAAGAATAGTTAGGAGAGAATTCAGTGGCCTGTGATTCTATGAGAATTAAGTGATTGGGTAAGTTAAGGAGAAGAGCTAGATACAGGCAAATTATACTGTAATGCAAATATTTATTTTCAGATTACATTTGGCAGAACACAGTCCAAATTCCAAGGATCGTTAATGAATTATATGAAATACCACCTCAGAGAAATATATTCCAAAATTTGACACTTACAGATTCTGGTTTGGTTGTATGTAACTCCCAAATATTTAAGGGCATGAATCAATTCTGCAGTTTATAAAAGGAAAGCACTCAAAGATATCGTAAAAGTTGATTTTGCCTGAAAACACGAAGCTCCTTTTGAGATCAAGATTATATACAAAAAGAGCTTCAAGTGCATGATTATGTGTTGGAGAGCAAAAACTTCAAAATGATAAAATGACTATAAAAAACAGTAAGTACAATGCACTGCACACATCAAGTTGTAGACTAGACAGAAAAATGGCTAATGTCCATAGGCTATTTATTAACTGACTAAAGTCTCAGAACCGATAGCGATTAAATTTTGGCTTGACTGAATAATTTGGTCACCTATCATGAATGAACTCTTGTTGGCCAAAGATTATTATTCAACGTTCAACTTTTTATATATCCTATCCTAGATAAGATCTTTTGCTTTTATCATGAGATTCTTCAGTTTCAGGCATTTCCTAAGTGAGAATAATAGCACCAGAGTAATGTCACAACCTCTGTAACATTAGGGAAAATGGACCACACTTACCCTCTATCCTGAAATATTTTACATACCAATGACTACAATGATAACTATATGGTCCTATTTAACAATAAATTAAACAATTCCTATAAAACTTTAATAGTCTATGAAAAGTTTATGAATCAAATTATTTAATGTTCCAGACATCAAATAAATTTGTTTTAAGGTCTTTTAAGATAACCCCCTTGAAAGAAAAACTAGGTTCATTCCACTTTAACATGCCCATAGACTGAGTCTAGTGTTTGTACATAAAAAGTACACAACAGGTATTGATGAACTGATGGTGTTAATTTAAGACAAGTGACCAGGATCAAGAAGTCTTGAAAAACAAACACAGCAATTAAAAGAAATCAATTATTCAAGAATGATATGCACAGTATAAGTCCATTTATAGAAAATTTTAAATTCCCACAACAATACTACAAGTTTTCAGAGTCAAGCATGCAATGGAGTGGTAAATACTGAACTTCATGTTGGTGGCTACCTCTGGCAGGGAGTGAGGGCAAAAGCACCAGGGAGGCATACAAAAGTCCTCAATTCTTCTTATTTGGATCTAAACCGAATGATATAATGTTAATTTTGATAAAACAGTATGATGGGCATGAATGCTCATTATACTGTTCTCTTCTTGTCTGCCTACTTACACATTTAAAAAAGGAAAAAGATTAATACCAGACCTTTGCAGGAACAATCAGCAGTGTATTGATGCATCAGTAGTATTTATCAGCTAATCATCTTATTTTATGAACATCATTCATTTGAAGATCAATGATCTACAGACCAATGATCTATGCATCTTCTTTTATACTTTCAATATATAGTTGTATCACTTTTTATTTAGATTTTTAATAAAATAGATTTCAATATTTCTTTAAGAAGTGAAAATCTGAGGAAACTTCTATTAGAAAAAAATTTCCTTATATTGCCTGATTTAGTCAAAGCTGCTTGAAATGCTAGCCTGTTACCATCAGTTACTGATTGTGTATCAATACAGAGAGCAGAAAAGACCTGGTAGTAAAGTCACAGGAATTCTGTTTATTATTATAGCAAACATTTTCCTGGCATTTGACAGAACTCAGAACCATTTCTTTGAAATGGGTTCATATCTGTGAAACTAAGCCCAGCAGTAGGAAGTCTTTCTTTACAGAAATGAACAAAAAGGAAACTAAACCATCAAAAGATATATTTCACATAATAGCAAAATATAAAAATACAAGCAAAAATGACAAAATTTTTAAAAAAATGCTAAGCAATGGATTTAAGAAACTTTGATTCTATTCTTCTGTCTTGTTGCTAATGGTCCTCTTTGTTCTTCCACTGTTACATATGTGAAACAGGAATGATAACAATTAAAGAATGGCCTTGCAAGACTTACTAGGAGGTTAAAAGGAATTATTGAAACAGTGTTCAAATACTTTATAAATACTATTAACAAAGATATTTATTTTATTATTTTTGTCTTCCTTCAGTGAAGGTGTTCTTTTAAATCAGACTCTGTTTATTAATATTGTTTCGAATTCTCAACTAGAGAGATGTTAGCTTTCTTTCAAAGCAATACTCTCAGTGAATCATAATAGTTCTGATTAAGAAAGATGATACCAGAACTTTGCTACCTGAGGAAAAGAGAAAGAACTGCAGCACAACTGGTAAAGTTCCTAGACTTAGTCCAATCAAGTTATGGATTGTCCAACTGACATAATATTTTGTTACTCCAACTTTCAAGTATCATCTTGAAATCATATTCTATCTTAGTGTGAGATTTCTTACATAAATATTTAACTTCTGTAAATGTTTGTAGTGCCAGTTATCTTTTTGAATAGATTTTTTTTCCCTTAAGAGAGCTGCTCCAGTGAAGAATCATTTCTTACACATCCATGTCCAGACTCAAAAAGAAACGTTTTTCTTTGAAAAGACTAAATAACCAAGTAATGTTAAAGCTTGCTGTAGCCAGGGATTGCCCACCTATTCCAAGCATGGGATCACTCCCTGGAGATTCCTGATGAATTAAAAATGTTTGCCAGTTACTCATAGCTCATCAGATGTGTTCACCTTTGGTAGTTCACATTTTTCACTGGTGTGACAACTCTGAAGGATGTCCTTGTAGTGGTTCTTCAGATCTTCATACAAAGAAACAGTTTCTTGTGAGTGAGCCAATGGTAACACCTTTTCATTCAGTAACATCTGCACTTGGAATTCTTCCTTAGGAGTCTTAGCATTTTTACAATGGTAAAGCACAAATATTAGGTTTGAGGCATAGGGTACAATGTGACCACTTCGGAACTTCCGATGCATTTGCTCCTTGTAATTGTAAGCTGTTAGGGGCTCCTTGTCTTTGAAGTAGCCCATGAGAGAAAGGAGTGGAAGAAGGGTCTCTGCATGACCAAACTGAAGGATGACTGGAGAGGAAATTGGTTGAGAACTTAAAAGAGAAGTAGAGAAAAAAATACATATAAACATATTTTTACATACATAGTAATTTAACATAATAGCTTTTAAACATAATAGCTACACTTAGAATTAGCATACAACTTTATCATCTTTTTGTAATCTTTATAACAACAATCTACATAACAACAATATGGCTGAAATTCTGTGTGGCAGAGAACTGAACTTTTTATAATAAAAGTTATGTTCCAAAATTTTGGAACACTGTAGTATTGTAAACCCATCTACAACAGTGAGCATACACATTATTCTTTAAGTTTAAAGAGAGAGTTGAGTCTTTACTTGTAGATTAAAGAACTTGAAGTTGATATGTATTTCAAAACTGCATTGCGTGCCTGTGAAGGACTGGCCCTTAGTAAATACTGATTACTCCTTGGAGCTCATCTGAATAAATTTCAAATGTTATTTTATCTTTATCTAGGGAATAGGACAAGCACTATTCAGTAAATTTCTCGGTTAAAACCAAGTCTGAACAGTGAACGGTAATGCATGTAATTCCTCAATGTTTTATAAGACCCGACTTGGGCACAAAATGTGGAAGAGAGCTACAAAAGGGTAGATACATAACCTATTCTAGCTCATATACTGTGTCTGTGGTTGGGAATGGACTTTATACACTGCCAGAAACACAACAGCTTTCAACACCATGAGCTAGGTCACCTTTATTTTTGTTTTTTCCAAGTTTTCTACGATTTTTTTCTGGTAAAGGCTTCTCTTAAAAGCAGCAGCAAATGACTGTTTAGCCTTCTCTCAACTTTTATAAAAAGAATATGACTATTGTTCTTAAATATAATTTGTAAAAACCTTTTCAAACACAGTTAACCATCTGACTTCTTGCCACCACCCCACACATTAGGTTCACATTTTCTGGGAGGACAGCAGCATTTGCAGCAGTTTCTGAACCTTCCTAATTCCTCACATAAAAACAGATGGAGCAAATGGACAGCAGATCCCAAACCCAAGGGAAACATTCACAACATAACTATGTGGAAAAGTATTCTCCATGAATCATCAACAGCCTCAAGACCTGCATATTATCAGTATCAGTGTAGAAGGAAGCAGAGGGAAGCCATAAAGCATGTAAGAGATCTGAAAACTGGAGAATCCCAAACAGCCATCGGGTATTCACTGGAAAGTGCTGTGGGCCAATCTGAGATAGCAGCTGAAATTGGGAAGGGTTTAGGTTACTCGTGTGTGTGTGTGTGTGTGTGTGTGTGTGTGTGTGTGTGTACAATACGTATGTCCTGATACTATATATTATATATGTATGTATATGTATATATATAATGACAATAGTAATATAGATTGATTTTTTCTATACGCCATAAACATACAACATATCATTACTATTTTTGCTTTAGGTAATGTTACCTTTTAGAGCAATTAAAAATAGAATAAAAATTATGGTAGACAGAATTCTAAAATGACCTCCAAGAATTCAGCCCCCTGGTGTATATACCCAGTATAATCCACACCTCTTAAATTGGGAAAGACCTACATATATCAAGATATCACTTGCATGATTATGTCATATTATACGGCAGAAAATATTTTGCAGATGTAAATAAGTTTCCTAATCATTTGAGTTTGAGTTAATCAAACGGAAGATTATTCTGGGTGGACCTAGCCCAATCTGGGTAGGTTACTGAAAGGGGATGAAGTTTCTGAGAGATCTTCCTGCTGACCTGAGAGCAGCAACAGCCATGTTGTAAACTACATATGGAGGGACCACATAATGAGAATATGAAATTGGCCTCCAACAGCTAAGAGCAGACCCCCGCTGACAAGCAAAAAAACAGGGACTCAAATGCTTCAACTTCAACTTGGTGAGTGCAAGGGAGGACTACCTCTAGGCCTCTCCTGGGGCTGCAGAAATCTAGCCCCTGTGAACTCTCCAAACAACTGCTCCAAGGCTCCACTGAAGGACAGAGGCCACACTAAGGGGAAACTGCTGGGAGTGGGGTCAAGACTGAGCAGGAGAGGGACCGCAGAGATAAAGGAAAAAGGAAGCCCAGATAAAAGTGGGGGGAGGGGAGCAGAGCCAGGAAGCAAGCTACCATATTCCTGAACAGTACACACACACACACACACACACACACACACACACACACACACACACACAACCAGAAAAGGGAGCTCTGTAAGGTTAAAAAAGCAACCTGATACAGCCTTCTTCTAAATGTTGAGGAAACCTAAATTTACACTATAACAAGCAACAGAAAAATAAATAAGAGAATAAGGAGCAGAAAAACATCCCTACAGAAAATAAAACTATACCAGAAAAGTATACTCAAAAAATACAGAGAAACATACTATTTCTCAATTATCCATTATTTTGAGATTAATATTCTCTAAAAGGTGTCAAATTTAAAAACCATTCATCAGCAGGTGATTGGAAGCCTATTTTCTTAACTGGTATACTTTAATTAAGTCATCTAAAGTACCTAAAACCTTTATTTATTTCCAAGCAGTATCTCCTTAACTCCAAAGTTCTAAAGCAGTACCATTCAAACCACAGTTATATTTAGTTTGACTGCATAAATATTTTCACATCTTATAGTATTTGTCAGTATTTTAAAATTGGGAGATTTCAAATTCTTAAAAATCCAGATTTGCGGCTCCTCTTAAAAACCTGAGAGATCTGGCCCCATGGACTCCCGTCAAGGCAATAATCAGCTGAACAGGAATAACGTTTACCCGCCAGAGATGACATACACCTGTTGCCCAGGACATATATCATTTCACGTTGTTTAAGATAGGATGGATTCATTCGTTTGTTACTTGCCTCGCCCCTTTATATATTTGACTATAAATAAGCTAAAGCCACTGCCATAATGTAAATATAATGGAATTTAATAGTGATAGAAGTTAAAGAAAAACATGTAATATAAAGATACTGGTTTGTATTTTAAATCTTCTAGCCATGAGGCAGTAAGTGCAAAGCCAGGAACAACCCTCAGCTCAATACTCTACTATTGCTCTTTGTAAGATTTATTAGGACACATAAGAGCTCAGGAAGGATAGCAGCAATACCCTCACTGTCTCACTGAAAGGCTTAACTGTCAGCAACTCTCTCCTCTTTTCCCCACTGGGCAACTCCAGTAAACTGGGAAGAATATATAAGGCAATATATAATATAAAATATTCGACTTTTAACATGTAATTAACATAAAAATTATTAATGAAACTATTTTATGCTTTTCTACCAAGTCTTTGAAATGCCGTGTGTACTTTACATTTACAGCAATCTGAATTCAGAACAGTCCCATTTTCAGATGCTGAATAACCGCATGTGGCTGGTGGCTATTTTGTGGGAAAGCGTTTGACAGACAGTGGAGTAAACAGCCTTACCCTACCTACCTGGGTTCAAAAGTCAATCAAATAAAGAGAAAATAGAAAAAAAGATAAAAAACAAATAACAAACACACATATGAAACAAAATTGTGTGCTGGGGAAGAGAAGAGACCAACAGGGCTATGTACAAATGATGAGTACAAAGTCCTACTAACTACATCCAAGCTACAGAAGAAATTAAATCTAGGTTGTTACCCAAATTTAAGGTTTAAACCTAGGGTTCCTTAGGTTTATATAAAAAGCAATAAATCCCATTTTCTCTTTTGACTGCCTACTTTCAGTCACATATTAAAATCAGCTATTTTTGAGAAGAAAGTTGAGAAAAAATTGTGCTTTAAAAATGCTTATTGGGAGTTTTATGGGAAATCAAATAACTGTATATATTAAATTCATATAGGAAGCCAAATCAACAAAAATAAATGACTGTCTTCTGCCATATGATCCACCTAAATTAAAAAAAAATATTTTAGAATTCCAAGCAATTCTCAATAGGAAGGAAAAATACAATCTAAAAAAGAAATGCCATGAGTATCATCTTCTTACTACAGATCAATCTCCATTACAGAAGGATGCAATATACAAAAACAGTATGTTTAAAGGTCTGGTTAAATGCATCAATACAATAATGATAACTAAGGACAAGGAAAACTACATACTAGAGGGTCAAGAGTAATGTAGCCTTCCCCAAAACAATCTAACCAACTAAAAACATCAATTTACTTAGAGATCCAAATGTGCTTGCAGAAAATAGTAAGCAACTTACAATTTTTTGTAGGTTATATATTTCTACAATAATGCCAAATATAAAGGAGAAATGAGCACAATTTCACTCACGATTATTTTTTGTCTGCCTTTAACCTTTGTGCCTTAAAGTGTCTTGCACAAATAGCAGATGCTGTTACTACTTCAGAAAAAGAAGTTGGCTGATGTTGCTTGTATTCATACAGAAAAAGCACTGGACAAAAATGGATGTGCCCAATTTTCTGAAACATAAAGAAGAGACTTTTCAAAGATCCATTTGGCCATTTGTTTAGATGTGACAGATACTAGCATTCTCTGCCAAGTGCCAGGTACCATGCTAGTTTCTCTTTTTAGGAGGGAGGAAAGATGAGAAAGGGGGAGAAAAAAAGGTGGTAAGGTGAAAGAACAAAAATACAAATAAAACATATTCCTGGTTCTTGCAGATGAGAATTTGTCTAAGTGTTAGGGGAACCCAGAGAAAGAGAGTAAAATCACTCTGAGGAAGAATTGGACGGACTTTGCTGAGGAGGTGGTGTTTGAGCTGGATCATGAATACATTCCTATTAAGTCTTATAATAGAAATGCTGCCCGTTGTGGCTTTAGTAAAGTGTAGTATCTGGTTTACCCTATGATGTAGATATCATCATCCCGTTTTTACAGATGAAAACGCTGAGGTTAACTTACTTGCCTAAGTTAACTTTGAACCATCAATTAAACTCACTAGAAAAAATACTATCCATTAAATTCATAGGAATAGATAATATAAAAGATTAACCTAAATCCTTTCAAAAAATATTAATCGTCCTGAGCTTGATTCTTAAGTTCAATTTTTCAAAATTGTTTTTTTTTTAAAGAAGGGCGCATCTGGGGCTTCCCTGGTGGTGCAGTGGTTGAGAATCTGCCTGCCAATGCAGGGGACACGGGTTCGAGCCCTGGTCTGGGAGGATCCCACATGCCGCGGAGCGGCTGGGCCCGTGAGCCACAACTGCTGAGCCTGCGCGTCTGGAGCCTGTGCTCCGCAACAAGAGAGGCCGCGATAGTGAGAGGCCTGCGCACCGCGATGAAGAGTGGTCCCCGCTCGCCGCAACTAGAGAAAGCCCACGCACAGAAACGAAGACCCCACACAGCCATAAATAAATAAATAAATAAATAAATAAATAAATAAAATTAAAAAGTGTTTAAAAAAAATCTTTAAAAAAAAAAAAAGAAGGGCACATCTGAAATTATTTAACTTTTTAGCTTGAACTTGAATACAGGAATACTATAAATCGAGTTTCACGAATATAATATACACACAAAAAAATTCACTTGGAAAAAGCTCAATGCCTCTTATATAGGAAAATATTTGCATAACTGGACTGGAGCAAATAAGTTAGAAATTTAGTCACCCAAGTTTACTTTCAAGCCATTGCTGATTTAAAATCAATCAAATCAAATCAAAAAAACTTAGTACAAATTTAAAATCTATTTCAAATCAAATCAATGGGGGGTGGGGGTGGGCTGTGGAAACATGGCATTTCAATATACCAGCTGAGGAAAACCACATTGTTAGTGCTTGGTAACAAGGCCCCTGGCGTACTAATTTGAATTGGGCAATTTAAAAAATACTCTTTAGCAACATGCCCTTTGGTGAGAGCACATGTTAAATCCTACAGAATAAGAAAATGGACTGTCTCTTAAACAAGGCATCAATTCTTCTCCAAGAATGTATAAAAGGCAAAGATTACATTTCCCGGGTTTTTAACCTGAAATAAATATGTGATAGAGGATAAACAAAAACAGAAAGACAAGAAATCTTGCTTCAGGAACACACTACATGACTAACTGCTTCCTAAAATTTGAGACACCATGTGTCTATTATGAGCTTATGGAGACCATCTTCTCTCAATAACTCTGAGGCACTCAGTGCATCATACTCTCTACCATGAATTCAGTTTGCTGAGTAATAAAGGGTATATGCAACTACATTTTTATTGTAGCATGAAGAAAGGGAATATGTCAACAAATGACAGTTTTCAGTTTCAGAGACCCAATATCTAGGCCAAATACTTTTCAACTCCCATTAGTAAGTACTTGCTATCTGGAACACTGTACTGAGGTTGTATCCAGATCCAATGTCATCTACCTCTTATTTCCTAAACACTTTCTTTATATATGAACATCTTCTCCTTGCCAACCAATCTCCCCCTCTTTATCTCTCATTTCCCAGACATAACTATTTAAAATCACTTTGCCCATTTCTAAGATACCTGATTACAAAATACAGCAACAGACAATGCTTCAAGTTTGTATCAGGATGCATGATTTCTTGTTTTTTGACAGCAATATCAACCCTGGTCAAGTGTATTACAAAACAACACAAATATATATAAAAAATATATATGCAATATATATTATATATATATATCATACAATCAAATGATCACTTTAAGAACTATGTGTAAATCATTCCTAAATGTATGTACACAAATCTTCATTGAGCACAGAATAAGAAGATACTTAATTGGTTTGGTTTACATCTTTTTAAAAAATGTCAAGGAATATTATTAAAAATCTGGCTTAGAGAAATTTTATCTCACAGGGAAAGAGCTTATAAAATAGAAAAGAATGCCTTATGATACTTTGTAAAATACACTATCAACAAGAACATAAAACTGAAACTCTCAAGTGGCCTAAAAGTTATCTTTAAGCACTTAACATGTTTCATACAATTCTAAAAATCTTTCTTCTTGATTTTTGCATTTCAAAAAAAAATTCAGAGCTCACTAAATGTGTAGGTTGGATTTTAAGGGTAAGAAGCAGAATTTAGCACACTCCTAAATAAGTTACAAGATCGAAAAAAAGTAATTTTTCCATTAACTCAAAAAGTAGTCCCAATAAATAATAGCTCAGAATATAAATCACTTGCCTCAGACATAGCTGTTTTTCTTCACTATTTATTTTTCCTAGCTGATTCAACCTGGTAATCCTTAATGATTCAAGTGTAAAAACTAGAATAAATACAATAAAGTAATCTTCTTCAAGGTTCCCTAAGAAAGCAGAAGTAAAACACCTACCTCATAATTATGAGGTATAAAATTCAAAAGAACTTAGCTAATAATTTTTCAGTCCTTTTAAACTACATACTTCAAATCAAGGGCCTACTTACAGCTAAGAATGTCAGAATGCTTTTCTTCACTTATAAACAATGACTAAGCAATATGTAAACTGATTTCTACTTTACTGTTTGAAACTCAACTGCCAAAATATCAAATGCTGGGTATAAAAAAACAACTAGAAATTTCAGTCTCCAGTCTGTAAGGAGCTTAGAAATTGCAATTCCACCCTAACAGCCAAGAGCTGAACAAACTGAAAAATCAACAATTCTTCTTAGATCCATCAGAGAAGTGAGGTCACAGGTCAAACTGCTGTCCCCCAAATTGGAGAGAGAGACAGGTAGATACAGAGAATCACAATTTACAGGAGCAGAAACCTCCATGGGAACCATTCCAGGGTCGGAAAACCTAAACTGTAATTGACAAATTGCTAGAGGCTCAGTGTGGACAAGTCTAAGTTAAGAACTTCAGGGGACCGGGGGTTCCCTGGTGGTGCAGTGGTTAAGAATCTGCCTGCCAATGCAGGGGACACGGCTTCAAGCCCTTGTGTGGGAAGATCTCACATGCCGCGAAGCAACTAAGCCATGTGCCACAGCTACTGAGCCTGAGCTCTAGAGCTCGTAAGCCACAATTACTGAGCCCACATGTCACAACTACTGAAGCCCACACACCTAGAGCCTGTGCTCTGCAACAAGAGAAACCACCGCAATGAGAAGCCCGTGCACTGCAATGAAGAGTAGCCCCCGCTCACCGCAACTAGAGAAAGCCTGAGCACAGCAACGAAGATCCAATGCAGCCAAAAATTAATTAATTAATTAATTTTAAAAAAATAAAAAATAAAAAATAAAAATTTCAGGTGACCAGGCATAGGGGGGAGTGAACTCTGCCAGGTCCTCAGTGAATCCCCTCTTGCTTCTGGCAGGGGAAGGAACAAAGGAACCATTTTGAAATAAACCAGAGCTTTCTGTTCCTCCTAACAAGGCCTGCCCTCAGGAGAAACTATTTCACCAGAGTCTAACCTGCTAGGGGGTTTTATCAGAGCCTAACCTACCTGGGAGAATGGAAATATTCAACTCTAGCCCCCTCTAACTCTCCTGTGTCATCTATGGAGGAGAAGAAAACTGAGAGGCACTGGTGAAGTTCACTGCTTGGGGCATGGCTCATCAAAAGCCTGAGACCTAATCATAGGACTACAGAATGCTTCCCTTCCCTCCACACCTTACCACTATATTACTAAAGGCCTATTTACCATAGTTCCTCTTACCCAGTACATCATGTCCACTTTCAACAAAAAAATTACAAGGCATACTGAAAGGCAAAAAACATCATTTAAAGAGACTGAACAAGCATTAGAACCACAGTCAGATACGGCAGATATGTTAGAATGATCAGGCCAGGAATTTTTTGAAAATATAATTAATCTGTCAAGGGCTTTAATGGAAAAAAAAGCAGACAATATGCAAGAACAGATGAATAATTAAAGAGATGAAATTTCTAAGAAAAAATCAAAAATAAATACTAGAGATCAAAAACACAGTAAAGAAACAAGGAATATCTTTGTAAACCTGACACAGATGAAGAAAGAATCTCTGGGCTTCAGCATATGACAACAGAGACTTCCAAAGCTGAAAAGCACAGAGAAAGAAGACTGGAAAAAAACAGAACAGAATATACAAGAACTGTGGGACAATTACAAAAGGTTTAAATTAACATATATGTAATGCGAATACCAGAAGGAGAAGAAAGAGAGACAGGGACAGATGAAATATTTAAAGCAATAATGAATGAGAATTTACCCAAATTAATGTCAGATGCCAAACCACGGATCTAGGAAGGAAGAGAATACCGAACAGGATAAATTCCAAAATAACTATACCTACACATATAATATTCAAACTTCAGAAAATTAAAGATAATGAAAAAATTTTTGAAAGAAGCCACAGGAAAAAAGCATCTTACCTATAGAGGCACAAAGATAAGAATTATACCTGACTTCTCTTCAGAAGCCATGCAAGCAAGAAGACAGTGGTGTGAAATATTTTTAAGTGCTGAGAGAAAAAAAAACCCCACCAACCTAGAATTAATGTTGAGGAACTCGGAGCTTTCCTGCTAAGATAAGGTACAGGCAAGAACGTTCCCTCTCACCACTGTTTTTCAACATTGTACTGTTAAGTCCTGGCTAATGAGAGGACATAAGAAAAGAAAATAAAAGGTATACATATTGAGAAGAAAGAAATAAAACTGTCTTTGTTTGCAAATGACATGATCATCTATCTAGAAAATCCAAAGAATCAACAAAAAAACCTCCTGGAATCAATAAGCAATTATACCAAGATTGCAAGATACAAGGTTAATATACTAAAGTCAACTGCTCTTCTATATACTAACAATAATCAAATTTCCATTTGAAATTAAAAACACATTACCATTTACACTAGCAACCCTAAAAATGAAATACTTAGGTATAAAATAACAAAATATGTACAAGATCTACATGAGGAAAACTACAAAGCTTTTATGAATGAAATCAAAGAATAAATAAATGAAGTGATATTCCATGCTCACAGATAGGAAGGCTCGATATTGTCAAAATGTCAGTTTTCCCTAACTTGATCTATGGATTCAACATAATTCCAATCAAAATCCCAGCAAGTTATTTTTGTGGATATCGACAAACTGATTCTAAAGTTTATATGGAGAGGCAAAAGACACAGAATAGCCAACACTCAATACTGAAGGAGAAGAACAAAGTTGGAGGACTGATACTACTCGACTTCATGACTTACTATAAAGCTACAGTTATGAAGACAGTGCGGTATTAGTGAAAGAATAGACAAATCAATGGAACAGAAGAGAGAGCCCAGAAATAGGCCCCTGTAAATACAGTCAACTGATCTTTGACAAAGGAGCAAAGGCAATACAGTGGATCAAAGACAGTCATTTCAATAAATGGTGTTGTAACACTAGACATCCACATGCAAAAAAAAAAAAAATCTAGTCACAGACCTAACACCCTTCACAAAAATTAACTCAAAAAGGATCAGAGACTTCAATGTAAAACTCGTAGACGATATAACATCAGAGAAAACCTAGATGACCTTGGGGATGGCAATAACTTTTCAGATACAACACCAAAGGCACAATCCATGAAAGAAATAATTGATAAACTGGACTTCCTTAAAATTAAAAATGTATGCTCTACTTAAGTCAATGTCAAGAGAATGAGAAGACAAGTCACAGACTGAGAGAAAATATTTACAAAAGACACATCTGATAAAAGACTGTTATCTAAAATATACAAAGAACTCTTTAAGATTCAACAATAAGAAAACAATCCAACTAAAAAATGGACAAAAGATCTGAATAGACACCTCACAAAAGAAGATACACAGGTGCAAACTAAGCATATGAAAAGGTGCTCTTATGTCATTAGGCAATTAAAAATTAAAACAATGAGATACCACTACACACCTATTGGAATGGCCCAAATCCAGAACACTGACAACACCAAGTGCTGGCAACAGGAACTCTCATTCATTCCTGGTGGGAATGCAAAATGATACAGCCACTGTGGAAGTTTCTTACAAAAAAAAACATATTCTTATCATGTGATCCAGCAACTGCAATGCTTAGTATTCATGCAAATGAGTTAAAAACGTATGTTCACACAAAAACCTGAACATGGATCTTTACAGCAGCTTTATTCATAATTATCAAAACTTGGAAGCAACCAAGATGTCCTTTAGTAGGTAAATGAGTAAATTAACTGTGGTACATCCAGTCAATGGAATAATATTCAGCACTAAAAAGAAATGCACTATCAGGGCATGAAAAGATACGGAGGGAACATAAATGCATATTACTAAGTAAAAGAAGCTAATCTGAAAAGGCTACATATTTTATGATTCCAACTATATGACATTCTGGAAAAGGCAAAACTATGAAGGTAGTAAAAAGATCAGTGGTTGCCAGGGGTTGGTGGGAAGGGAGGGATAAACAGGCAAAGCATGGAAGATTTTTAGGGCAGTGAAACTATTCCGTACAATACTACAATGGCAGATACATGTCATTATACATTTGTCCAAACTCAGATGACGTACAACACCAAGCGTGAACCCTAATGGAAATTATGGACTTTGGTGATAATGATGTGTTAATGTAGGGTCATCAATTATAACAAATGTACCACTGTGGTGTGAGATGTCAATAGTAAGGGAGGTTGGGGGGCGCGTGGTAGGGAGTTTATGAGAAAACTCTGTACTTGCTGCTCAATTTTGCTGTAAACCTAAAACTGTTCTAGGAAATAAAGTTTATTAATTAAGCAACAACAAAAAAACTACTACATGGGAATATATGTGACCAAAAAAGCACTTTTTCCTTCCAAAGAGTTAATATAGTCCCTCTTAAATAGCTGCTCATGCTTATACCTGTTTGCCCTGTTATGAATAAGACTTACATTTCAATTTTCTTTGACAAAGTTAAGCAGCACACATGTTAAATGTAAAAACATACTGTGTTTCTATTTTAAATTACTTCCAAACACCCAAAAATGGGGACTTGGATACCTTCAATTAGTGGAGGCTAAAGAGTTGTGGAGTTTCAGTGTGTGCACATATAGCAGTGATTTTTAAATTTGGGGTTGTTTTTGTAACTCTAAAGATGTCAAAACAAATATACAAAAGTATTTATTTATGGTCCAGCTTTCATCAGAAGCCATTAAAGGTATGTGCCAGGTTTCTGTAAAGTAAATCAGTAATTCTTGTGAAGGTAGTGGGTTCCATCTCAGGAATACAACACTCTTTGCTTTGTCTCATAATGGAGAGTACATCTTAGGAGTGTTCTAAGTCATCTACTAGGAACTGATTTACTTCACTTAGTACAAGCACAACTGCTGTTTGAAAGAACCAAATCCCCAGCTTCTCCTTAAATATACCCAAGTTCCGAGGATGGCATGGGAATTTTTCTGGGTTTTATTCCCAAGCTTCTTCAAAGCAAAGTTGGTTTATGATTAAGCCCAAAATACTGGCAACAGCCAATGGGTAAGAGCGTGTGTGCATATGTCTGAATGAGGGAGTACAGAAGTGTGTGTGTGTGTGTGTGTGTGTGTGTGTGTGTCTGCCTGGGGGCTGGGGGGTTAGAAAGACCAGAGAGAACAAGAGAACATAATGTATGGGAGGACAAAAAGGGAAAGAATGTGAACAAAAAATCACTTCTCAGTTTACTCAGTTCCTAATATACGGCCACTGCACATAGTTTTGTTAGAAAATTGCTGAGCGCACGAAGACCGCTACATTCCATTCTACCTATGGTCCCATGTAAATAGCTTTCTTTGTATCATATGGCCATTCAATAAACAGTTGTGAGGTTCAAGATGCCATGACATAAAGAACTAGGTTTTTACCTTTAACCACTTAACAACACATTAAGAAAAATTCAGATATTCTATAATTTGCTTTGAACATTCCTATTTTTCTTAAATCATGCTGTTCCTGTTCTCTATATTCTGGCTGCATACTCTAATCCTTCAACAAACATAGACTTCTATGAGTCACACTTCTCATATTAACTATATCCCCGACTTGTAATGATATTCTTTAGAACTTGTAGCACAATAGTCTCCCAAAAAACAAGGAATAAAAAGCCATGGCATAAACCTTTAACTCTGCCCTCTCCCTCTGGTAAAAATGCACTAAAGTTGAAATGTCACATTTTCCAAAAAGTGACAAAACCACTTTTACAGAGGTTCATTTTAGCTTTAAAAAATTTTAAAAACCCTAGAAAATATAAACTACTAATACAAATATAAGAAAACAAATAATCTATATGAAGTATATGTAGAAATACACAGTTGGAATTCTAATATTTTAGGGTTGAGATCTGGTCAAGATTTGCTCATTCTAGAAATAAGGAAAAGACAAGTGAATTACCTAATGTTATCTAGCAAGATAAGAATGCAGTTCTCTAAATTACAGTCCTCTTTTTACTTATATAAGTTGGTAAGGAGATTTTATCAAATCTTCCATTAAAAAGCAAATTTAATTTGAAGTCTAAAATTATGTTGTTAAATGAGGTTTGATGACTATGCATGTGTTCAAAGTAAGTAAACACCCCCAAAAAAGCTCAACTAGAAAAACAACTAATAATTGCATGTTTTTCCCTAAATGTACTCAGCTTAGATTTTTCTAAGCTCTTAATTCATGTTTCACACTCAACTCATGTTACACAAAGTGTATTTTTAAACATGATCCAGGAATATCAAATAGAGCTTTAGACAACTCATAAAATTCCCATACTTATGTAAGTGCACAAATAAGCAACATAAACTGCCAGAGATATGAGATGCTTTGGGAAGAAAATTATGAGGAAAAAAAAATTTTTTTTAAGTCTTTTTACATCTGATTGAAGCATCAGCTCCAATGAGGCATATGGAGAAGCATCAGGTTTGACAGTTTAACACAAATATAGAATGAAATGACTCAAGCATAAAGTTTTTTTCTCAAGCAAAAATACATAGAAATAACTTTTGCTTCCAGCCAAGATGGAGTAACAGGGACTGGATTTACCTTCCTGCCTTAAACTACTATACAGCCAAACAAAATATATGAAACAGCAATTTTTAGACGTTCGACAATAGTGAGAATAAGAGCGAGGCAAGGCAAATGAGGTGAATCCCAACAGCTGTCCCATCTTAACTGCCTAGAGTTTCCAGGCTGCAGCACAGGGCAGGGGAACCCAAACAGAGCACGGCAGTCTTCCTGAGCAGATGAGATAGAATTGAAAATTAGGGAGGCCAGGCTGGCTAGAATTCACAGGCTAGAGTACCAGAGAAGAGAGATCTATAGGGACCCCCCTCAAGTTTTCAGCTAGCACTGATCAGCTCATGTCTGTGAGAAAACTATCCAAACCCAGACAAAAAGTGTTAAAAAGAAGGAGGCGAAAAAAATCCCCAAAACTAACACAAGGCCAGGAATAGTTCGTGTTCACACAAACCAGACTAGGAAAACCTCAAAATATACACGGTACCAAATAAATGCTCAGGAGGAATTGCCTCAATAGTGGGGCAAAATTAGCCCATAAAAAACATTATTATAAACACAAAAGAGGTAAACCACAGACTAGGAGAATATATTTGTAAAGCATAAATCTGAGAAAGAATTTGTGTCTAGAATATACTTAAAGAACACTTACAACAACAGCAAAAATGATAAACAACACAGTTAAAAAATGGCAAAAGATGTGAACAGACACTTCACCACAGTAAACATATGGATGGTAAATAAGCACACAAAAAGATGCTCAATATCACTAGTTGTATGGCTGTTAGCATAACTGATACCATCTTGAGCCCTTAGAGTTTCTCCTTCCACTGACCCTGCCCAGGACTGTACTGTGTAGCAGTGAATCACTACTCTGTCATCTAGGGCTTTGTAGTTAATAGATATTGTTTAATAATCATCAGGACCAGGTGGCCTCAATGCTCTGTTAGTCCCCAAACAATAAAAACCTTTACTGACGTATTCCCAGTGCCCAGGAGACTAGTTACCCATTCGTGAATCCTGACTTGGGAATGCACGTCCTATTTCCAAGTTCCTGCCCCCATACCCTAGGTTAACTATGAAACGGTCCCGATGCCCCCTCGGCGGTGCAGAGTACACTTGGGAATGCTTCCAGATCACTGTCCGCCTGATCCTGACCCCACTGTGTGCGTAAGTTACCCTATAATAAACTGATCCATTGATTACATGGAGCTGCCCACCTTTTGTTTTGGTTTCAAGATGCCTTATCAGTTTGTTGGGCACTTTTCATTACCTCTGTCCTCCAACACTAGTTTTTAGGGAAATGCAAACTAAAACCACAATGAGCTGCTCCAACACACCCATGAGAACGGCTAAAATTAAAAATACCTACCATAACAAGTGTTGGCCAGGAGGTAGAACAACTGCAACTCACACACTGGAGGGGAGAGTTTGGCTGTTTCTCAAAAAGTTAAACATACACCTAAATATGACTCAGCTATTCCATCTCTAGGTATTAATTACCCGAAAGAAATGAAAGCATATGTTCATACAAAGACCACAAATGTTCACAGCAGCTTTATCTGTAATAGCCTCAAACTGTAAACACCCAAATGTCCATCATAAAGAGAATGGATAAACAAATTGTGTAGTATCCATATAATGGAATACTAAGTAAAATGCTAAATAAAAAGGAATGAATGACTGATACCCACAACATAAATCTTATAACCATTATGCTGAGGGAAAGAAGCCAAACCAAAAAAAATGTGCATATACATACTATATGGTTCCATTATATAAAATTCTGGAAAACACAAGTTAATCTATAGTGACAGAAAGCAGATCAGTGGTCTGCCTGGGAATGAGGGGTGGGAAGTACATTAGAAAGAGTCACAAAGAAATTTTTGTATGCGATGGATAGTTCGTTATCTTGATTATGGTGATCGTTTCATGGGTGTATAAATATGTAAAAACTCATCAAATTGTATGCTTCAAATATGTGTTGTTTATTTCACAACAGTTATACTTCAATAAAGTTTTAAAAAATCAAAACAAGTATTAAGAGTTGATATGCTGAGGTCTGTGAAAGAAATCTTCAATGACCAACCTCAAAAACTCCTCCTCCTATAAAGCCTTTACCAAACCCCAACAGTTCAAATCAATTCTCCTTCAGCATTTCTTTTTACCTGTTTTAGTGTCGTTATATAGATATCCTCCAAACTAGGATATGAGTTCCCTGAGACAATAATTTAAATGTATTCAACTTCGTATATACCCTCTATTGCCTGCATAATAAGCTGTATTGGAGTAGAAGTAAAACTAAAATCAGGGAAGCACTCACTTAGGAGGCAGTTGCTAAAATCTAAGAGAGAGAAGATATTAGCCTGAATTGAGATGGTAGCAGTGGGGATGAAGAAAAGTCAAAGGACTTTATATAAAACTGGAAGAAAAAAAACACAAACCCCACAATATGGTGAGTAGATGTAGAAGGTGAGGGAGATAGAGTCAAGAATGATGCATAGGTTTGTGGCTTGGATGCCTGGGAGGATAAACAGGGACTGTGGATATTCCTTCGTTACATACTAAGCACCAACTGCATGGCAGGCTTGTTCTAGACACTGAGGACAGAGCAGGGAAATAAAGTTCTAGACATCACAGATCTACAGTCTACTGAGAGTCAAAACATGTCTTTCCAGAAGACCAATGGACACTTGAACCTGCATTCAAAGCATAGCCAGGCTATGCTGGCTTTTACCATATTTAGTCAGTATCTTTCAACAACTACCACTTTCTTGGTACCTAGTTAAACTCCATGGAACACTGACTTCGGAAAGTTAGCAAAAAGACAAGCAAGAACATATTCTGAGAATTTAGAATCTGCATACATTCCTAAGAACTTTAAAAGACAAAGCTCATTGGTTACAATGGGCTAAGTAATCTCTTGGTGCCACTATACTTTTATTTCAATGCTGCCATCTTATGTTAAAATGTGGAACTACACAACCTTAAAAAGTTACTCTTATTCAACTGTGAAATACGAAAACGTCAAAGATTTGAGAGTCAATGAAAAGGTAGATAAAAGGCTAATGAGAGTTATTTAATGACCATAACATATATTTACAGCAATTACTTCTGGTATCTGAGAGTATCCCTGACAAAATGGAAGATCTCATGAGGTAATTAATACATAGTCCAGAATATAAACCTTACTTTGAAAAAGTAAGGAAGTGACTTACTGAATCCCCCCAGTTAAAAAATAAAAATAAAAATATACTAACAGAGATAATGGGGAATGGGAAAGTAGAATAAAATCCAGATATATCTCATTTTTTCAGTAAATTCAATCTGCTTTTCTCATCACAGCTGCTTAAACAGCAATAGCTGTTTAAATTTGCTTAAATAGTCAAATTACTGGTTTTAACTTTAATCCCATCACTGTAGTGATGGTTTAAGAAGGAAAATAAAGTCAAGATCCTAATAAGAGCCAAGGACTATGGATTTGGAGGACTGGTTATATTTAACTAAAATGTTGACACTTGTCAATTAACATCATTTGCAATCTCCAATTTTTCTGTGAAGTAAAATCAAGCTATTAAAATTATGTTGAAAATATTCAGAAACATTGAAGAATATCTTTGATTTAATGTTAATATAAAAAGATAACAAAAAAAAGAGAACAACCTGTGTACACAGTATCATCTCAAAGTGGGGTGGAGGAGGGATGGAAATAGCAAAAAGTAGCCTGGGAACTCTAGAATTAAGTGAAAGACATTTCCTCAGATAATATTACTGACAAGATATTGCTTTTGTATCTATGTATACATATACATATATAAACACACTTGGTATAAACTCAATACAAATACAAAAAAGAACTTTAAAAGTCATGAAGAAAAAAGGTTAATTGTTTTGATAGATTGTTATGACAGATCATAAAATTGTTATGACAGATCATAAAAAATACAAAGATAAAATATTCTGTTAAAATATTTATTATATTTATGTTATTATTATACCACAGTGGTGTGTGATATTAGCAGCGGGGAGGCTGTGTATGTATGAGAGGGGGTAGTGTGAGGGAACTCTTTAATTGCTACTCATTTTCGTTGTGAACCTAAAACTGCTCTAAATAAGTCTATTAGCTTTTTGTTTTTTGTAACCTATTATTCTCTCTTTGCTGAGCGTATACTGGTTTTCTTGAGAAGTACCTTTAATTTTGGCACTGCTCATAGAATTGGATAGTGTCACTCTGTTTTTTGGAAAGAAATCTGACAGAAGTCTCTAAACTCACTTTCTTCCCTCTACTTATTTAAGAAGATTTCATCTTGATTCAACTAAATGCATATTTTTTAAAAAACCCTAATCAGTCTTTTAGTATAGAGAAAACCAGTCCCTGAAAAGTACCTGCCAGTTTCTTCACAATCAGTGCTAACTCTCCTTCCTCAGTTAGAAAAGGAGGCAGAGGCCAAAATCATTTCCTGACTTACAAGGTCAAACTCTCCTTCCTTTAACTTTTTATACTGTTTTACAATCTTATATGAATAGTTATACCATGGCCCATGGCTTTTATATACATTTCTATCTTCTCTCAATTGTAAGAGTCACAAGTGCAATGACTTTGTCTTACTCATCACTATATCCAGCTCCTAAGACACTGCCTGACACGTATCACAGTAGACGTTTAAAATATTGTTGAATGAATCTTCTTTTCAATTCACAAATAAAGGAGTAGCCCTCCAAAAGGAATAAAAATTTAGGAGTAGTCCTCCAAAACGAGTAAAAATTTTCTCCATCTTGCTGATGAAAAGGGAATTAGTTTAAGAAATGAGCTCAAGACCATGAAAATTTGAAAAGACTAAGTACTACAAAATATGTTTCCAATATTTGAATAATCACAGCAGCAGGGAGAGGGGAGGTGTGTGAATGTCCGACAAAGACATTAAGGACATGTTTTGACCAGAGAACTCTCGTATATGATAATAATACCATCTTTGTATACTGCATCATACTAAGTGCTTTAATAGACACTACCTCATTTGATTATCACAACAACCCTGTGAGTCAGGAGAGATATTCCCCTTTTCAGAAGTGGGGAATCTGCAGCATCAATAAAGCAGAACCAGGACTCAAACCAAATCCAAGCATCTGCCCACTACATCACATTGCCTCTATATTACTGCATCTCATTCAACAAGTCACCCATGAAAATTAGTCTCATTAGCTTCTAAGTATTTAAAAACACAATCAGCTATTACCTAACATAACGGAGTACTCAGTTTGTTGCATTTTTTTCCCTCTGTACCTCACTTGTGGGTAAGATAAGCAAATTATAAGAAAATAAACTAAAACTGTTAAGATAAAAACAAAACAAATAAAACTTCCTAGCAGGTAATCTAGATTACTATAAATGGACGAACCTCAACTTGGAATGCTTCATCTTCAGATCACATCCAGGAACCACTGCATGTCAGGGATTGTATACACATCTACAGTTTTAATATTCTTTAGCAATCCCTGATAGTCAAAATTGCTGACCCCCTAGAAATTGCATTCCTAGGTATATATCAAGCAAAATAAAAATAAGTCCCCACAAAAATATGAATACAAATGTTCACAGCAGCATTACTCACAACAAGCCAGAAGTGAATATATCCCTAATGTCCATCAACTAATGAATAGATAAACAAAATATGGTATATTCATACAATGAAACATTATTCAGCCATAAAAAAAGAATGAAATACTGACACATGCTACAACATGGATGAACCTTGAAAACACTATGCTAAGTCAAAGAAGCCAGTTACAAAGAGCCACATATTATACGATTCTATTTATATGAAACGTCCAGAAAAGGCAAATCCAGAGACAGAAAGTAGATTAGTGCTTGCCTAGTGCTGAGAGGGCTGGGGTAAATGAGGAGTGACTGCTCATGGGCATGGGTTTTGTTGGTTTTTTTAAAAATTTTTTGAAACTGAAGCACTGTGTAGTTGATTTACAATGTTGTGTTAGTTTCAGGTATACAGCAAAGTGATTCAGTCATAATCTTTTTCAGATTCTTTTCCCTTACAGGTTATTACAAAATACTGAGTATAGTTCCCTGTGCTATACAGTAGGTTATCTATTTTATGTATAGTAATGTGTATATGTTAATCCCAGACTCCTTATTCCCCACTCCTTTCCCCTTTGGTAACCACAGTTCGATTTCTATGTCTGTGGGTCTATTTCTGTTTTGTATGTAAGTTCATTTGTATCATTTTTTTTTTAAGATTCCACATATAAGCGATATCACATTTGTCTTTCTCTGTCTGGCTTACTTCACTTAATATGATGATCTCTAGGTCCATCCATGTTGCTGCAAATGGCATTATTTCATTCTTTTTTATAGCTGAGTAATATTCTATTGTGTATATATACCACATCTTCTTTATCCATTCATCTGTCCATGTTGATTAATTGAAGTATAGTTGATTTACAATATTATGTTAGTTTCAGGTGTATAGCATAGTGATTCATTATTTTCATAGATTATACTCCATTAAAAGTTATTACAAAATAATGGCTATAATTCCCTGTGCTGTACAATATATATCTTATTTGCTTATCTATTTTATATATAGTAGTTTATATGTCTTTTTTCTTTTAATTTATTTGTTTTGGGCTGCTTTGGGTCTTCATTGCTGTGTGTGGGCTTTCTCTAGTTGCGGTGAGTGGGGGCTACTCTTCGTTGCGGTGCGCAGGCTTCTCATTGCGGTGGCTTCTCTTGTTGCAGAGCACGGGCTCTAGGCATGCGGGCTTCAGTAGTTGTGGCATGCGGGCTCAGTAGTTATGGCTCGTGGGCTCTAGAGTGCAGGCTCCGTAGTTGTGGCTCACAGGCTTAGTTGCTCCACGGCACGTGGGATTTTCCCGGACCAGGGATCGAACCCACGTCCCCTGCAGTGGCAGGAGGATTCTTAACCACTGTGCCACCAGAAAAGCCCAGTAGTTTATATGTCTTAAGCCCATACCCTTATTGTGCCCTGTCCTACCTTCCCTCCCCTCACTGGTAACAACCAGTTTGTTTTCTGTATCTGTGAGACTTTGTTTTGCTATATACATTTGTTTATTTTTTAGACTAAATATAAGTGATATCATACAGTATTTGCCCTTCTCTGTCTGACTTATTTCACTAAACATAATACCCTCCAGGTCCATCCATGTTGCAAATGGCAAACTTTCGTTCTTTTTTATGGCTGAGTAATATTCCATTGTATTTACTCATATACACTGCATCTTCTTTATCCATTTGTATGTTGATGGACACTTGGGTTGCTTCCATATCTTGGCTATTGTAAATACTGCTGCTATGATCATTTTGGGGCATGTATCTTTTTGAATTAGTGTTTTCACTTTTTCCAGATATATACCCAGAAGTGGAATTGCTGGGTCATATGGTAGTTCTATTTTTAGTTTTTTAAGGAACCTCCATACTGTTTTCCATAGTGGTTGCACCAAATTACGCTCCCACCAACAGTGCACAAGAGTTCCCTTTTCTCCACATCCTCACCAACATTTGTTATTTGCAGACTTTTTGATGTTAGCCATTCTGACCAGTGTGAGGTGATGTCCATTGTTGTTTTGATTTGCATTTCTCTAATAATTAGTGATGTTGAGCATCTTTTCATATGCCTGTTAGCCATCTGTATGTCTTCTTTGGAAAAATGTCTATTCAGGTCTTCTGCCTGTTTTCTGATTTGTTTGCCTGTTTTTCTGATATTGGATTGTATGAACTGTTTATATATTTTAGATATTAACCCCTTGTCAGTCATATCATTTGCAAATATTTACTCCCATTTAGTAGACTGTCTTTTCGTTTTGTTGATGGTTTCCTTTGCTGTGCAAAAGTTTTTAAGTTTAACTAGGTTCCATTTGTTTGTCTGCTTTTATTTCCTTTGTTTTAGGAGATGGATCAAAAAAAATTATTGCTACAATTTATGTCATAGAGTGTTCTGCCTATGTTGTCCTCTAGGAGTTTTATAGTACCTGGTCTTACATTTAGGTCTTTAATCCATTTTGAGTTATTTTTGTATACAGTGTTAGAGAATGTTCTGATTTCATTCTTACCTGTCTGATTTCATTCTTACATGTCATAAGCATTTTGGGGTCATCTTGAAAAAACTTTAAGGAAAGGTGCCATTTTTCTGAATTAGTAAATTCTTTTTATTTTAAGTTAATTAATTTATTTTTGGCTGTGTTGGGTCTTCATTGCTACGTGCAGGCTTTCTCTAGTTGCAGCGAGTGGGGACTACTCTTCGTTGCAGTGCACAGGCTTCTCATTGCGGTGGCTTCTCTTGTTGCAGAGCACGGGCTCTAGGTGTGTGAGCTTCAGTAGTTGCAGCACGTGGGCTCAGTAGTTGTGGCTCGCGGGCTCTAGAGTGCAGGCTCAGTAGTTGTGGTGCACGGGCTTAGTTGCTCCACGGCATGTGGGATGTTCCCTGACCAGGGCTCGAACCCATGTCCCCTGCACTGGCAGGCGGATTCTTAACCACTGCACCACCAGGGAAGTCCTAAGAAGATTCTTTTTAAGAACCTGTCAAACTTTTTCAAAGCGGCTACACAATTTTACATTCCCACCAAAAGTGCGTAAGGTTTCCAGTTCCTCCACATCTCACCAACACTTGGGAAAATCTTTTTTTTTTTTTTAATTTTAGCCAGTGAATAAGAAAAATACATAGTCCTTTCCTCCTCTATTTCTCCTTTACTCTCACACTACTACCACATTCACAATACTTCTGACGCTTCTGGTTACCAAATGTGTAGGGTTTTTTCCCCCATATTAAGCAATTTTCTGTGACACCAGATGGCTGTTCTACAATTTAACTCGATTCTGACACTATCTACCTAGAGACAGCATCAGATCCCACAGGCTAAGGGCTCAGTCCCACAAGACTGGCCCCCACTTCAGGTGCCAATTGTAAGTAGTAGGTCGTCACCCAGGTTACCCAAAACTTCTATCCAGTATGGCTACAGATAGAAGGTTCTCATGACCCCTTCCTCAGGTTTAATTTGCTAGAGTGGCTCAAGAACTCAGGGAAATACTTATTTACATTTACCAGTTTACTAAAAAAGGATATGACATAGGATACAGATTAACATCCAGATGGAAAAGATGTGCAGGGCAAGGTATGTGGGAAGGGGCACAGAGCTTCCATGTCCTCTCCAGGCATGCCACTCTCGCCACACCTCTACTCATTCACCAACCCACAAGCTCCCTGAACCTCGTAGCCGAGATTGATCATTAACTCCACTTCCAGCCCTTTCCCCTTCTCAAGAGAATTGTGGGGGCGGGGGGGGGGTGGCGATGGGGCTGAAAATCCCAAGCTTCTAATCATGGCTTGGTCTTTCTGGTGACCAGTCGTCATCCTGGAGCCATCCACGAGCCTATCCAGTCACCTCATTAGAACAAAAGACACTCCTATCACCCAGGAAATGACAATGGTTTCAGGAGCCCTGTGTCAATAACCTGGGGCAGAGACCAACATATATATTTTTCCTATTATTTTACAGCCAGTTCAGGGGTATTACTGGTATTTCACAATGGTTTTAATATCTAATAATATAATCAGTAGTTTATTAGTATATTTTCATGTGCTTATTTGCCATCCAAATATCTTCTTTAGTAAAGTATCTGTTCAAATCTTTTGCCCTTTTAAAAATTGGGTTATGTGTCACCTTACTAGTGAGATATAGCTTCTTTATATATTCTGGATTCAAATCCTTAATCATATATATGTTTTGCAACTATTTTCTCCAAGTCTATTGCTTGTCTTCTCATTTTCCAAATAGTGCTTTTTGAAGCACAAAGATTTTTAATTTTGATGGAGTCCATTTCATCAATTTTTTAATGGATTGTGCTTTTAGTGTTGTATCTAAGAAATCTCTGCCTAATCCCAAATAGGCAGAGTAGTAAATGAAGATTTACTACTATGTTTTCTTCTAAGAGTTTCATTGTTTTAGCTCTTATATCCAGGCCATTGATCCTATATTTTTTATTTATTTTTTAAAATTGAAGTATCATTGATTTACAATTATACTAGTTTCAGGTATATCACACAATGATTCAATATTTTTATAGATTATACTGTTTAAGTTATTATAAAATAATGGCTATATGTCTCTACACTGTACAATATATCCTTGCTGCTTGATCCTACATTTTCTTCTAGAAGTCTTCTAATTCTACATTTTATACTTAAATCTATGGTCCATTTTTCTGTAGAGTGTGAAGTAAGGGTCTGTCATTTTTTAACATATGGATGTCCAATTGTTCCAGTACCATTTGTTGAAAGGACTATTCTTTTCTCCAATGCATTACCATGGCATCTTTGTCAAAAACTGACCATATATATCGGAATTTATTTCTTGACTTTATTCTAGTCTATTGATCCATTTGTTTACGGCTATAGTTTTATAAGTTTTGAAGTCAGGTATTTATTAAGTCCTTTTGTTCTTTTTCAAAATTGTTTTAGCTCTTCTGGGTGCTTTGCATTTCTGTATAGATTTTAGAATAAGCTTCTCGAATTCTACAAAGAGACCTACTGGAATTATGATAGGGATTGCAGTCAGCCTACAGATGATCAATCTGAGTCTTCCAATCCATAAAGATAGTATCTCTCTGCATTTATTTGGGTTACCTTTAATTTCTCTCTGTAATGCTTTGTAGTTTCCAGTGTACAAAAATACTCACTCAGTTTTAAAACACCAATGATAAAATTCTTACTTAAGCTTTGAATCTGGTATCAAATTGTAATAGCAAACCTTGCAAAAGTTATTTAAGAATCTTTCAGACACAATTTAATTACCTCACATTCAACAATGGGACAAACAAATAAACAATGAACAAACAGTAAAGATCTGTTATCTCATAAAGTCTAAGGGTTTTAAAACATTCATAAAACCAAGTAGGAAAGAAATTAATGCCTATCTCAAAGAGGGAATTTGCCTTAACTATTTTGCCCCAAAAAAGTGTTTGGTTGCAGAAACTAAGTACAGATCTTCCTCCATCATAACGCTTATGATGGGGTTATGTCTCAGTAAACCCATCATTAAACTGAAAACATCAATAAGTCAAAAACCTACCAAACATCATAACTTAACCTAGCCTACCTTAAATGTGCTCAAAAAGCTTACATTAGCCTACAGTTGGGCAAAATCACCTAATACAAAGCCTATTTTATAATAAAGTGTTGAATATCTCATATAATTTATTGAACACTGTACTGAAAGTGAAGACCAGAATGGCTGTATAGATATAGAAGAGTCATAAGTATATTAGCAGTGTTTCACTCGTGATCGCATGGCTGACTGGGAGCTGCGGCTCACTGCCAATGCCCAGCATCATGAGAGAGTATCATACTGCATATGGCTAGCCCCAGAAAAGATCAAAATTCAAAGTACAGTTTCCACTGAATGTGTATCATTTCTGCACCATCACAAAGTTAAAAAATCATAAGTTGAACCATTGTAAGTCAGGGAAGAAAACCAGATCTAGTACAGATGGTCCCTAATTCCCAAACCCAAGAAAATTCCACAAACTAAAGTCATATCCACAAACTCACATAATTTCTCTTTGTATCTGTATGTATATAAAACTTCATACTGCCAACCCAATTATATACACCATCTTCAGTCTTTCTGTCTCAGTCTTTACAGCATGATTTTCATCTCCAATTGTGAATGTATAAGCTTTCATGGAAGCATATTTGTCAAATAAAATGGGATTTATATTCTACCAAAAGTTCAAATTATGGAAAGGTTTTTTTAAAAACTTTGAGAAGTATGAATGTTAACAGAGACTTTTTGATGAGAAACTCTCATTTAAAATAAAAACTTAAAAAAAAATTCATACCAGAAACCATGTACAATTACACTATTTATAATAGCAAAAAACAGAAACTACCCAAATGCCGACTGACAAGAGAAGATGATATAAATTGTAGTATTTATTTACTGAATATTGAACATTATCGAATATTGTACTATAGCAAAAATGAATGAACTACAGTATATGCAACAACATGATAAATATTATAAATGTAATGTTGAGGGAGAAAAAAAAACAAGTCCCATTTGCTTATGTCTCTAAGCAAAACTAAACATATTGTTTGGGCACACATACATTCATAATAAAGCTTTTATATAGAGGCAAAGGAATGATATGCACCAAATGCAGAATAGTAGTTAAAGGGGACAGGGAGTAAATGGGGCAAGGGAGGGCAGGAAAATTGAGTCACTAAGGAACACATAAATAGATACATGCAAATTATTAGTAATGTTCCAGTTCCTGGGTTGAATGGAGGGTTTATATGTTTATATGCTTTATAACTTACATATGTCATCTAATTCTTTTGTAAGTATAATTATTTTTTAAAAACATAAGCAAAATCTATTTTTAAAAATCACCCATTATAAAACATTTTCCAGAAGCTTAACTGGGCACTCAGAATATACTGGGTTGGCCAAAAAGTTCATTTGGGTTTCTCCGTAAGATCCTAAAACCCAAACGAACTTTTTGGCTGAGCCAATACATAAAAAAAAAATTTTTTTTAAGTTTTTACCTTTGTTTCTGTTCAACTGCTTTGTCCAAGTGCTGAAAGATATCCTGAAACAGGGTGCAGCTGGATTGACTATTAATGGTATACCCATATCCTCTTTTCCAATATTGTTTCAGATCATTTAAATATTCTAAAACCTAAAAATATAAATTTCAAAAAGCATTACTATTTTTATTAACGTAACAGATTTTCTGATTTAATAATGATTTTTTCAGAAAAGGTTACATTGTTTAATCACCATTCTACACAAAGTATAGTAGAATCTTAGCATTTACAGAGTTTATACTTACCATTTCAAGCATTTAAGGGTTGGACCCAAAGGTCCATGACACAGAGATTTATGCTGAGACACAAACCCAAATGGGAATGTAGAGACTGACATGCAAGAGCAAGTTAGTAGTACTCACAACCAGTAATCCAGCATCCATGACAGTTCAGGATAGTGGGTTAAAGACATGTGCTCACCTCCCCTTTCTTCTAAAATTATTTTAAGATGATAGCAAAGATATATACAGAAAAAAGAAAAAAATGTACATAGAAGAATATTCATTACAGCACAGAAGGTGCCATCAGTGAAATCAGGAATTTTTAAGAATTTCAGGAAGGTAGAAACCAGATAGAAAATGAGTTACTTTGGTTCATGTATCAGTTTGTCAAAAATAGTAATAAAAGTAGACCAAGGGGGCTTCCCTGGTGGCGCAGTGGTTGAGAATCTGCCTGCCAATGCAGGGGACACGGGTTCGAGCCCTGGTCTGGGAAGATCCCACATGCCGCGGAGCAACTGGGCCCGTGAGCCACAATTGCTGAGCCTGCGCGTCTGGAGCCTGTGCCCCGCAGCGGGAGGGGCCGCGATGGTGAAAGGCCCGCGCACCGCAATGAAGAATGGCCCCCGCTTGCCGCAACTAGAGAAAGCTCTCGCACAGAAACGAAGACCCAACACAGCCAAACAAAAAAATTAATTAATTAATTAATTAATTTAAAAAAAAAAAGTAGACCAAGGATATGGAAAACTGGTACTAGAAGGAATGTGCATTAATACAGATGTTCTAAAGGACAGACTGGCAAAATCCACAAAAACACACACCTTTAAGCCCCGTTTAATTCCGTTTCTTATAAAATAATATTCACAGAGGAACACAAGAGACAATGTACAAGAATATCTTAAAGTA
Source organism: Balaenoptera acutorostrata (assembly GCF_949987535.1). Classification (NCBI taxonomy): domain Eukaryota; kingdom Metazoa; phylum Chordata; class Mammalia; order Artiodactyla; family Balaenopteridae; genus Balaenoptera; species Balaenoptera acutorostrata. The sequence continues at coordinate 39,507,340 of NC_080079.1, forward strand.
GCACTGCTTAAAGGAGCCCCCCCAAAAAAATTTCCTGGAAATACCTAAATTTCATTAATAGGTAGAGGCTTAAATAAACTATGATATACACATACTATGGAATACTATGAGATTATTTGTAGATCTACATGAACTGACACGGAAAGATCTCCAAAACATACTGCTAAATGAGAAGAGCAGGTAAAGAATGATAAATACTTGCTGGCCTCTGCTACTTGCAATAGATCAGACCCACCAACTATTATTGTTGTAGTTTAGTGGGGCAATATTATGCCATTTCTGAACCTATCATGGCCAGAGTGCTCTTTATCTACTGGGTTTTTGTATAAAACCCAGTGTATGTTGTCTAACTGCTGTTGGTAGTAGGAGAAGAGCAAGATGGTGGGGAAGGATTGTACACAGATATGTATAGAAGGAAGATGGCTATCTGTAAGTCAAGGAGAGAGGCCTGGAACAGATACTTCTC